>NC_041830.1:9643750-9944833 GCF_900964775.1 Scleropages formosus | reverse complement strand
AAGGTTCATATTTGAAAATTGGGTGGCCATGACAACTAGATGTTTATTTACTGTAACTGGGTGAATGTAAGTTGCCATGGTAACCAGGTGCAGGTGTCGGCATGTGTTGGTATCCCCTCTTCCGTATCATTATTGACAAGTAGAGTTGTGGCAATATGGAAACTATTACTTCTGGGACTCTTAATCCAAAACAAAATGCATGCTGTAAACAAGGATTTTAAGCAGAGGGAACAGAGGCTATTGAATAGACCTCCTCAGTATGGCGCACGATTTTTGCGCTGGTTTAAGTACTGGATAATTTATGCAAAAGATGAAACAATGGCACCAAAAAAAACCAATTGCTCACTGTAATAATGGAACGTTGATTAAACCTGTTAAGCGCATGTGTCTTCAAGTGCGTAGAGCCCACTTCAGCCCTTGAACAGCAGAGACTTCACTGCGGGGGGGGGGGGCTGTGTTTAGGGTCTTTAGAGGAAGTGCCCTCTAGTGGAATTTAGCTGTACTGTACTTTCATCAAACTGCCTTCAGGAGGGTAATAACATTGTGGTGTTTCTCCCGGGGGCGGCTCGTACCGGAGTGCTCGGAGCTGTTGCCTTTGGACCAAAAGGTCGCAGGTTCGAATCCCAGCTGCGGTACACATACCCTAAATTTCTCCAGTAAAAATTCCCCAACTGTATTAATGGGTAAATGATTAAGTAGCTTAACATTATAAGTTGCTTTGGAGAAATGCATCAGCTGAATGAATAAATGTAAATGTAGTACTCGTTCATCAAGAAGTCTATTCAACTCCTCTGTGACCGCTGCTCTTCTTAGGGTCAAGTGGGGAAAAAAATGCAAGCAAGTAAAGTCAATAAATAAATGAAACGCCGTATTGACGCAAGGCAGGAAGAAGTGTGCGTCGGAAATTATTGAATGCAGAGTCTGCTTTGGAAAAGAGCTGTTGCGTTCCAGAAGCCGCGCCGTGTATCAGTTGCACAAAGAGACACGCGTACTAACGTTTACGTTCATTGTTAAATTAAGATGTCGTATGGCGTCAGTATGGGCGATATCGATACATCTGCTGGTTTTCCAGTTTCCTGCTGGCTCCTCCTGTGCTCCTGCTCTACGCGTCTTTTCATCTAGTCTCTATATCTAAGGGATGAACAGCAGGTGGCGCGGTAGTTATGAGTCAGAGCTTGCAAGCGGAAGACGACCAGGCTGAGACACACACTTAACGTTAACTGCTTAAAATCCCCGGTTGTTAGGTACCATAGTAGGGAGACGTCTTTCTGAAAGTGATTAAAGTTAAATATTTGGGTAAAGGGTGTTGGGTTGATGGGTAATTTTTGGGGAAATGTTACATCAATTACCAAAGGTCGCAGGTTCGAATTCCGTCCGCTGACCGATGCTGCGTTTCCTCCGTAATGTGTTAATACCAGCGACTGAGAGGCATGTGCTTTGTGTGTTTCTGCAGCCAACAGAACAATGTGCAGAGCAGCTATGAGGACGACTCCGCCCACCCGTCACCGAAAACAACCCACTTCCTGAGTCCCTTCATCCGCGACGACAGGTTTGTGCTATATGATTGTGTGTGTTTGTGTGTGTCTGGTCACAAGTAAGAGCTCTCCCACAGGGATGGAGGGACATTTAACCTCAACGGTCTCAGAAGTGCCCTCAGAGTTGAATGGAAACCTCTGCGATCCAACCTCTGCGGTACAGTGTGAGCTCCAGACGGCTGGTCCGTACGATGTGTCAGTGGGTGAACAAAACAGTGGTGCAGCCTAATGAGTGGACCGTACAGCCGTTCCAACATCACGTCAGGAAGAACCCAAAGGATCCATGAGCCCCCAGTGTCTGGGTAGATCTGGAGTGAAATGGGAGTCAAGTCACGGTCATCCCTGGGGTCAGTTAGTGCTCTGACCAGAACGCACCAGAATGAAGTTAGATACTTTCCATGGCCTCAACAGTCATGAGATGTAAACATCAGTAACTCTTTATGGGAAGTTCTGAAGCTTGGATTGCAGAGTAGAGTTCCACTTTCACCCCACGAAGAGCTGTAGGCATGGAGACCGTTCCAGCGTCTCACTTCTCAAGGTTTACGATTCTGTTGGATGGCTTTCCTAGAACGATTGGAGCCGTTTGCAAGCTCTTAATCTGCCCTTTTTGCATCTTCAGCTGCGTTTTATGCAGAGCGCAAGCCGTGACTTGCAAAGAAATCAAGCCATGAGGAAACGGTCGCAAATATTGGCAGTAGGTGGCGCTGCTCAGTCAGAAATGCAGTGTGAGTTTCAGCCACAGCCTATGGCAAAAAAAAAATAAATAAATAATTTTTTTAAAAAAATGCTGATCTCAGATGCTCCGGGCTCAGGTGTCCACCTGGATGCTGAGGATGCAGTGTGTTTTATAAGCAGATGAGAAGGATGAGGGGCCAGTAGAGATGTGCTCAGGTCACACGCACGCTCGCGCTCGTTCAGAGTGGCACTGAAATATCAAACGCTCTGATTTGAACAGGGCATCAAGAGCAGAATTACTGGTGTGTGACCAAATGTCCTTTTATGTATTATTGTAATTACTATAATTAAAGTGCCGTGTACCTTTTACACACTGACAACTTAGTGAAAGATGGGTAGTACTAGTTACATTTGTCACTTGTATGTTTGTTTTTGGCATTAATGCTTTCTTTTTTTACATGTTTATCACCCTCTTCTATTACTTTTGAATTTTTTAAATAACTTTGTTAAGTCAGTATCGCTGTGAAATATTATTGACACCACTGTTATGAATTTTTTTCTTATTGTCGGATGACGGTGAGTCACTTGTACCGTGAACCTTTAGCAATGATGTGTCACTAGATCATAGCATATCAATAACCCTTGTTAATACCAGTGTGTTAACGCTGAAAAGGGTTAAAAATTTCAGTGTGCAAAAAGACCGTTCAGAGTTTAGTGTTGAGCTTCTTCCTGCCTTGACCGACAGTCTAGTTCATTCACAGGCAAAGAAGTGAACCCAGGAGAGAAAAACCTGGCTTTTTAGGTGTTTTGATTTCCGCCCCCCCCCTCCATATGTTCAAACCTAAATTTTTTTTCTTTCTTTTTTAAAGAGTTACATAGATATGTTTTTGCAGTAAAGAATTGAAAATAAAAATTCTGATGTTACTGTTGTTAATTTTGGGTGAAGTTGGGGTTTTTTTTTTATTTTTTTTATTTTAAAAGTAGCTGTAAAATGTATAAATGTTAAATCAATTACTGTTTATTCAAAGTACTTTAGTTTGCTGGTCCTGGAGAGTCGCATGTGAACATCTGATTGTACAACCGAGTTCTATAAGGTTTTGAAATAAAAAAAAAAAAAAAAAAATATAATGCCAGTTGATAGTGATCAGTATGGAATTTGAATATACCTCATGATGGAGAGAATTTGGTGGTCAGCAAGTGGCAGCGTAACTTTATAATTCACCAGTTTGGTGAATTGTCTGTTCCCATCTGCACTCAGGGTTAGGGTTATAATAAATGTTCAAGTATTAAGTCATTGAAGTTACTTTTTTTTTTTTTTTTTTATTATTATTATTATTATAAATTGGACTGGTTAGTTTTATTTCCCCTTTAGTCCTCTTCTTCCATTTGACATACCACTGCATTCCCTTGGAACCGGCAGTGTATTTAGTGGGTTATCTCACCTAAATGGCATCTGTATTTAATATTGTTTTCACAACAATTTAAGTTCCTAACGGTTTATAACATTAAAAAGCCTACTGGAAACAAAGTTGATAGATGAGTAGTTTTTTGCCCTGATTCTCTTTCCTCTTTATAAAACCAGCTTCATACAGCGGGGTAGTTCTTACTGTGTCACTTTAGGGTAAGTACCTTAATCTAGGGTGTTACAGCAGGAGGGGGATGTGAAGCAAGGGCCTCACATTGCAAGTTTCTGTCTGTAACCACTACGCCCCCTGCAGCGCTACTGTACGATACACAATTATATTAGAGATGTACACATTTTAAAGTTCAATAAATTGCCGTTTCCTCAATTGCATATTACTTTAAGGATATCGCCCTGCGGTGGAGTGTGGGGCTTGGTGGGGTCATTATGGGGCAGGTGTCAGGCTCAGGTAGACACTTTGTCTCACTTGTAGTTCATTTTACTGTCCGCGTTTTCATAGAACAGCAGCTATAATGTTTCGTACCTGGGGGTGCAGAACGTCGCACTTCCTCGGGGGGGGCAGGTAGTTAAGGCTTTAGTATTTAATTCAGACACTTGTAAACCCCCTCCTAACTAGTTTACCTTATGTCAGTCCATGGCACCCCCCCCCCCCATGATGCTGGAATAACGCTTACGATGGGGAATCTGGGACCACACGAGAAAGATTAATTATCATCGCTACGATGGGAAGGTCTGTACCAGTGTCCTGCTGCTTGTCCCATTTCAGCATATTTCTCCCAAAACGATGACTGTGCAGGTGTGCTGGACCATCACTCCCAACGCCTCATCTGCCTCATTTGCGTTTGCACTTGGAATCCACCTGGGGCCAATTTCTTCACACCGTGACATGTCGGATAGTGACGAGCTGCAGCAGCGTCGCGCGAAAGATCAGCGTGGCACGGTTCTGCTGGGGGCAGCGGGTGACATTCTAATTGTAGTCACAGTTGACTGATGGAAAATGACGACAAGTAATAAGAATTGTTCTGCACTTTCCGGAGTTTTCTACAGTGCTGTGTTGCATTACACAGAACAGCACTATGTGGAACTGGTAAAGTAGTAAAAGGTGCCAAAAGGGAAAAAGTGTCCAAAATAAGGTAACAGAAGATGTAAAACTAGGAATTAGAGGGGTATTAAAAAAAAATCAAACTTAAGGGGCTGCGTCTGAATCCCACTCCAGCTCTAATACTCGTAATCAAGAAACTGAACCCATACGGTAAAAATTGCCCTGCTGCATAAATAGAAAAGTCTCACACTTTAATTTTTTAATCTAGTATTGGACAAAGGGGGCATCTAAATAATGGTTAACAGTAACATTAGTAATAGTACCAGACATTCATGTCAGCTTTAACTTTATCTAGTTCTCTACTGTTACTCCTTTCATAACATCTTTACAATGCCTGCGTTTGTGAATATTTAATAATGACACAAGGCTTCAGCTGAAAGATTTGAGGATTGGCAGGGTTTATGCTGCAATGCTTTGAAAAGGTGCATCTTTGAGTCTCTGCGTTTTATATGTCAGAACATAAAAGTAGCGCTGTACTGGTGTACGAATGTGCTGAACTCGCAGCACCTGCGTTTCACGTGAGCTGCCGTCGTGTCGGGCGCGGGTAGGGCGCCGGTCCCGATGAAGCGCGTTAGACGCTGCGCCCGTTGCTTTATTACGCCCTGCGGGGAAGGTGCTGATGCAGCAACGCTCAGCAGGCCAATGAGAGGCCACGTCGGCGATGATGACCACACCCCTCCGGTGACGTAGGGGTTCGATTGGCTCTTCAGCCAGGGACTCGGGTGATTCTTCTGACACGTGGTTGTGCAGGTTCGAGTCACGGTTGGACCGGGAATCTCAAGTGTGTGTTTCTTTGAGCCCCAAGGGACCTCGTTCCGGGGGGTGCTTTGGCATTTTTATTCATTTGCTAACTCCCTGTGGCGTGAGCCAATCGGGTGGCGGGAAGCCTCCGCGCCTCGTCCCCTGGGAGCGACGACTGCAGCCGGCCAGGTGCGGAGCGCCGTGCGCTCGGGGGGGGGAACTTGCCCACCAGGCTGAGTCGCACGGCTAGATCTGCTAGGTATCCGGGGCGTTGTGACATTGAGGATAGAGCAGCGGGGACGGGGTGGAACGGGAGGCGGCAGGGTGTCGGCTCGGCATCGGCGGGACGCGGGGACATGGTCCAGAGCGGCGCTGTGGGGCCGGCCTCTCGCCCCTCGGCTGTCAAGCAGGGCTGCCGCCTGGGAGTGTCCACGCTGCGCAGGAAGCTCATTTCCCGCTGGGCTAAGTGAGTAGATGGACCCTGCGCTCAGCCGGGGGGGGGGGATGCTGAAGGTGGGCAGAGCTTCAGGCTGAACTTCCTGAAACCCATTCTTTGAGTCATGATGTGGAGGCAGGTGCCATAAGATCAAAGGCACAGAAAACCACGAAGGCTGCAGGTTCGAGTCCCATGGCAAGGACTTGTAACGGAGCTGAACTTGATTGGCTCTGTTGAGCATCCGGATGTTTTAACCGTTCGCACGATGTTCGTTAACAACGGTGTCCGATCATCTAATCGCCCCGTTTCTTTTTCCAGGTCTGACGGCGGAGGGGACAAGTTGAGGTAAACCTGTTTTCAGTTTATTGTTCCATGCTGAAATGCACTAAGTGAAGAGGACCAGGTTGTTTAGTGGACATGCAGGACATGATGTCCACCCAGAATGATGGCTGAATTTGCTGGAATGTTCTTGCTGGAAGGATGTTGGGGTTTATTTTTATTTATTTATTTTTTTTTTTTTTTTAAACACTTCAAACACTTTGGTTATGGGCTGCTCTTGTGTCACCAGAAAAAACCTCTGAATTTTATGCTTCTCCTTTTCTCTTTGGACAGTCAGTTGAGGTTCTCAGACTTCCATGGTTGACCTATATATAATATAGGTTGACCCAGTTGGACAGTAGGAGTTGTCATGGTTAATAACATAGTTATACAATAATGGTCGATTTTCCAGGAGGTTGGTTTATTGGTCAGTTGTGTCCTACAGTTGTCACGAAGTGTCATCATCCCTCTTGTTGACCACATAAATGGAGTCTCTAGAATGTTCTGTCCACCATTTGTGTCTTTAGTACTAAAACGGGTGTGTCCGTTGTCAAATTGGTTGAGTTCATCCATCTGGTTGCTGATCGTCCTCTTCTTCCTTCAACTTTGCTACTAATTTTAGAGGGAAATCCAGGCTAATCATGATGTGCCCAAAGTACGATGACCTCAGACTCATCATTTCCGCTTCCAGTGAGAACCATGTTTTCATTTGATTTTCATGTAGCATCCATCTGTTTGTTCTTCATGTTGTGCTTCCTTATGGCCCCATAGCTATGTTCTGTGTGGCTGTACTGCAGCGGTTAATGATGGAAAATAATGTTGTAGGTGAAAGTTTAGAAGGTGCTGAAGGTTGAGAAGGTTCTTTGCAGTGTTTCTGTGCGTTAAAGGCTGTAAGGCTAGGTGAACTGTGCCTTCCACAAAGATTTGGACACCAAATCATGACCAAAGTGCCCGATTCCATGCTGCACCATCTCTCAGCATTTGGTCAACCTTTCTCTGTCTGGGTTTCAGCCCCAGAAACCAGAACCATTTCAGTTTTTAATGGTTAGAGGTTTTCGTTCCACACCGGTCCCGCTGGGCTCGTACCGTCAGCAGTGCCAGTGTTGCTTTGGTTTTATGGTACCTGCTTCGTGTGCACAACTTCACTGTGGCTCATTTCTGGCGATGTCCCAAGGATGTGACGGTTACCCTGAGGTTAGCGTGTGATGTCACGGGGAGGGAACAGTGATGCGAAGAGTAGAAGTGTTTGTCAGACATATATTCCACTGGGAAGCCTTGAAGTTCAGAGGTCACAGAGGTTTGTAGCATTGCAAGTGATCTGTTAGATGTAGCAGCAGTTATGATCACATTAAAATAGGGTATTTAAATGAGCTGTTGCGTATTACACTTGGACGAGGGGGCGCGGTGGTGCAGTGGCGCAGTGGGTTGGACCAGGTCCTCCTCCTCTCCGGTGGGTCTGGGGTTCAAGTCCCGCTTGGGGTGCCTTGTGATGGACTGGCGTCCCGTCCTGGGTGTGTCCCCTCCCCCTCCGGCCTTACGCCCTGTGTTGCCAGGTTAGACTCCGGCTCCCCGTGACCCCGTATGGGACAAGCGGTTCAGAAAGTGTGTGTGTGTGTGTGTGTGTGTGTGTGTGTGTATTACACTTTTACATGTGTATATTTTTAAACAGCAATTGTTGTGTAATGTCTCTTAATCGCAGCTGTATTTCTTCTAAAGTGCAGCACAAACGGTCGATTTTTCAACCGCTTTGACTTTTTGAACTCGACCGATTTCACTGAATTGCGATTCATCCTGTAGGGAAATGGACAGCATGTGAGCGAAGTGAACGTGGGAGATGGGAGATGCGCTCAGCTCAGCGAAAATGAAACTTCCCAGCACAGTAAAGATCCCGTTAAAGTGTCCGTCTGGAGATTTGAAGCAGGGGGCCGTTACTGTTTACTGTGCAACCAGTCATGAGGACCCGCGTTCATAGGAGACCCTGCGTGGTAAAATCTCAGCAGGGGGTACAAGTGGGATTACAGGTGCCACATGAAAGAGGAAGCAACGTTAACGTGCGTTTTGCAAGCCCTTGGAAAGCTAGAGGATGAGAAGATCGCTGTGCTGTTAGCCATGTGGGGCAATGCGTTGCCAGCACATTATTGGGTCACATCCTATTTAGCCGTTTGCTTTATCGCACCACACTCGGCGACATTGACAAGGACAGTCGATGCCGCTCTATTTCTGCTCTCGGCCACAGTTACGCACCCTCTTGCGCACGCCAGTGGGGTCTCGCTGGAGGTTTGTATTTCACAGAGTTGTTTTACCGAAAATGAATGTCAGAGACCCGGCAGATCCGGCCCTTATTGATCACAGGAAACGGATCTTTTAGCATGCAGTGCATGGACATGAGGAGGGGGTGCAGTGGCGCAGTGGGTTTGACCGGGTCCTGCTCTTCGGTGGGTCTCGGGTTCAAGTCGCGCGTGGGACGCCTTGCAGCCGACTGGTGTCTCGTCCTGGGTGTGTGTGTGCCCCCCCCAGCCTTACGCCCTGTGTTGCCGGGTTAGGCTCCGGCTCCCCGCAACCCCCTATGGGACGAGCGGTTCAAACTGTGTGTGTGTGTGTGTGTGTGTGTGTGTGTGTGTGTGTGTACGCATGCGTGCATGTACGTGTGCTCCAGTTACATGGACTGAGATGTTCTGTAGGGCAGCCTTCGGGTTCAGAGGTCACAGGGCTCAAACTGAACCGTTGATACATATCGTAGCTAAGATTTTCCACGGAGCCTCTCTTCTTTCTTCCCTTTCAGTTGCGGTCATTGTGATTTCTACTGCTGTAAGGTAAACCCACTAAAATGCAAGTAAGACAGAAAGGGTCCCTTTAAACTGGTGAAACTTAAATTATATGGTAATTACACTTAAATTTATATTTATTCATTTAGCTGATGCTTTTGCCCAAACCGATTTAGTGTTCAGCTGCTTAGAATTATATACCCTTTTATACAGCTGGGTGATTTTACTGGAGCAATTTAGAGTAAGTACATTATAATTAACCTTCTATCCATCTCTCTCTTTGTGACGGCAAGGAAATCACTGTAACCAATACAGAACCTGCTGCTTATTATGGGCAGGATACTTTCAAAGTCTCCAAGCTGAAGTAACACTACATGTCTTGCTTCATTTCTTCATTTGTCTGATACTTTTCTCCAAAGCAGCTTACAATTATAATAATATATTTATTCATTCATCATTATAATAATATATTTATTCATTCATATATGTTTAACAAGTGCTTGTCCTGCTCAGGGTTGTGGCAGCAGAGCCTATCCTGGAAGCACTAGGAGTACGGCTTGGAGGGGGGGCACATGGATGGAATGCCAGTCCATCGCAGGCTAGCCACACACACACATACACAGTCACTCATCCGTTCGCACAGTACGGGTTATTTAACATCATCACTTCACCTGAACTGCATGTCGTTGGAGTGAGGGAGGAAACACGCACACGGGGAGAACGTGCGAACTGGACACGGACTCCCACTGCACCACCGTGCCACCCATTTACGGAGGTAATGCTTAGCTGTATAAGAGTAAGTATCTTGATCAAGGGTGTTACAGCAAGAGAGGAACTGAAACAAGTTTTATATTATTGTACTGACTATAGTATTATGTTAATAATCACAATATCTGAAGTACTGTTGCCTTGTCAGAGCCACAGATTCTGCCACAGATTCTGTTGCCCATATTATGGATCCTGGAAAAACACTGGGATCTTCCCGCAGTTCTGGCAATGTGGGGAAAAGATGGGGTCACGCAGTAAGTCAGAGGGGGTGACACCACAAGTTTCCATCTCCCCGGTGATGAACTGCTGCCCATGTACCTATCTGAGGGAACACAGTCTCAGTGTGTCACCATCTCCTGGGGTCTTGAGGTGTGTACCTTCCACATTCCCTGCATACTCCGCACAGCAGAGGACCGTCGCTCAGCCCACTGTCCTCTCTGGAACAGTAGGACCAGTGTGACTCAGTGTAAGGGCATTCGGTGTGACTGAGGTTCAATATGTAGAGGCCATCTTACCCCGAAGAGACACACACACACACACACACGCACGCAGTTTGAAACCGCTTCTCCCATGCAGGGTCGCGGGGAGCCAGAGCCTAACCTGGCAACACAGGGCGCAAGGCTGGAGGGGGAGGGGACACACCCGGGATGGGACGCCAGTCCATCGCAAGGCGCCCCAAGCGGGACTCGAACCCGAGACCCACCGGAGAGCAGGACCCGGTCAAACCCACTGCGCCCCCCAGTCACCCTGAAGCGATACAGTAAAAATTATTCAACTTTATAAATGGGTCACTAAGTGGATCAACATTGTAAGTCACTTTGGAGAAAAGTGTCAAATAAATTGATATAAATGTTATGTAAATTTGTGTATGAAATGTGAGCTAAGGAGTTGCCATTTAAGGAAAAGAAGTGGTATAAAAAAAAGGTGTTAAACTTGGACCCACCAGAGAAAAGTGGACTTTTGATCCTGCAGCTTAGCGGTTCTGATCCAGGAGCTTCGTACCTGCTGTTACCTTGGGGAACCTACTCGACCTGAACCGCCACAGTCCAGCACCTACCTGGAGAAGTGAGAGAGATGTTGCATCAAAATATCCAGTTAGCTTTGGACAGAAAAGACATTTTATAATCTATTGATTAATAAAAATAATATTAATAACTTGGACCAAATGGCTAGAGCAAGGTTGCTTGTCCTGTCCAGGTTCTTTAAAAACCTTTGAGGATTGTGGGTAATGTAGTACACTACAGCTTTTATACCCTCCTCCCTTTCCACCTTCTAAACCCCTTTGGTCCATTATGAGGCGACCTTGCTGGCAGCGGATCGCTCGCCACCCCCTCCTCGCTCGCTCCCGTGACTCGCCGTCCCCGCGGCTTCACAGCATTCATGACTCAGCAGTCTCCGCCGGGCGTGCGAGAGCGAGCTGTCTGCAAAGGGGCTCCACCGCTTCTGCAGCGAGAAGGCGGTGACCGCAGCCCAATTGCGTCTGCCGGAGAGGGCGGCAACGGTGGTCGCAGTCGCGGTTGAACCAGCTTAAGCAAAGGATTAAACATCCTCCTCACTGAAAAACATTTTGAAAACTCATTTTATTTCCATATCTAATTCTTAAGCATTTAATTTGTACACGAAAGCTGCAGTGCATGTACGTTAGCATTTCCATGTGGATTATGGGATTGCGACGGAGGAGACGCACAGCAACGCTGACCTTTGACCTGAGGGTGGTGTCCAGGACCCAGGGAGGTATTGCAGTGTAAGGAGAAGGCTTTACTTGCACATCTACCCCAAAACATCATGTGCAACATCTTGAGGGCTTCCTCGCTACCCAGGATGCTCCTGTAGTGGGCGGAGTGGAAAATCGGGACACTGGGCTTTATTCAAGGCTGATTGTGTCGCAGATGCAGAACAACATTCTGCTGCGAAACAAAAACACTCACACACTCTCATCAAAACAGGCATACTGCATAGTAAAACACCGGTACAATTTTTTCTTATTGTGCCTTTACACTAAATGTAACACTGCTGTAATTGATTTATAACCCCACCTTAAAATATACCTATATAAAGCTGATTAAAAAAACAGTAAGATTTTTGCATTTTTGAAAGCTGCTCGATTCTGGAAGAACGGGTTTTGTTCCATTTCTAAGATCTTGCTGTCCTCACGGGGGCGTTTCCCCACACTCACGCTGGCGCGCACGCGCTCGGCCCACATTGTCTGCCCTGCATTAAGAGATTAGAAGCCCAGCTGCTGACATCAATTGAGCCTGACATGGCGGGGGACTTGACTCAAACAGGTCCTACTAATCCCCTTCCCCTCCAGGGCCCAGAGCAGCCAAAGCCATGGGGGGTGGAGCCGTGAGTTCCCATCCCAACGGCGGCAGCGGCACTGTGTTCTAAGTAGAACGTGGCTCACCGGGGGAGGGGGGGGAGAGAGAGAGATCAGGCTGTCGCGTGTAGAGATGAGCATGCTCAGTAGGGGGGGTGCCGCTCGTGCTGTCATCTGCAGCAGGGCCGAGAGAGAGAGAGAGAGAGAGAGAGGGAGGGAGGGAGGCTGCAGCATCTGGGAGTGTGTGCATGACGAGCTCCCGCCACTGCGCAGAGACACACACATACAGGCGCTTGAACGCGCTCACACGGCTGCACTCGTGAGCCCGGTGTGATGCGAGACTGGCCGAGCGGCTGCCGGTGAGAGCCCAGCACGCTACAGCTAGCACCCTGGCGGAGACGGACAAGCCTCCAGGTTTTAGCGGAGTGCCGCCGCGTGTCACCGAAGAGGTGGGGGGAGGGGGTCTGGCTAGGATCTGCCGCCTACCACCCACCTGGGACAGCTGGCCCCCGCCGTGCCGTGGGATGAGCAGGCGGCCGGGAAAGGAGAAGAAGGCATGGCAATCGCGCACGGCTTGTTGCACCGATGAAAGGGTTCAAGCTTGCCTGGTAAGGTTGCCATGGAGGAGAGGTGTGTGTGTGTGTGTGTGTGTGTGTGTGTGTCATTTTTGGATTGCAGGGAAGCATGTGTTGGGGAACAGTGGGACAGTCCACCCTGTGTCATCACAGACCCCCCCTCCCCAAGATGCTTCCACCTCCCATCTAGTGGTACAGCTCCCTGATGTTTGGTATTGTGCAGCCCTGGCCAGGGAGGTGGAGATGGTGGGGGGGTTGCCCGCCCTGACTGCAGAACTGGGAGCCAGAGCGGGACCGGCCTTGTTTGTTTACGCTCCCGCATCTCCAGCCAATATTTTTAGGGGCAAATTAGTGCACTGCGAGAGGACCCCCCCCCCCCCCCCCCCTACTGACTCTTGACTTTAAAATGCTGTGACGATGCAGCAAAGTGGGCTTTGTCTCACCCAAGGTGTGTGTGTGCATGCGTGTGTGTGTGCATGCGTGTGTGTGTGCATGCGTGTGTGTGTGCATGCGTGCGCGCACATCATCTCTCTCTGCTACCCACTCCGGACCTGGGTCACGCCACCAAAGAGGGTGGCGTCAAGGGGGCTCAGAGTAATCGCACAGCGGGGTGTTATTCCGCCATTTATTATATAACCATTTAGCAGTTTTGGATGATTGAAGGGTGATGTTGCTTCTGTGAACTGGCTTTTTTTTTTTTTACCACAAGATGGCCCCTTGGTTAACGCTTCCGACTCTTCAGTCTGTAGTTACTAAGTGGCAGCAGGTGGTGTAGTTACGAGAGGTTTTGCCTTCCAGTCAAAGGATCCGGGTTTGAATCCCAGCTCCCGTTGATCAAGGTACTTGCATTGTATCGATGCTGTAAAAATTGTCCGGGTGTATAAATGGGTAAATCGCTGGAAGTCACTGTGGAGAAAAGCAATAAGTTGATGAATAAATGTAACGATGTAAATGTAGAAGGTAGAGATGGTCCGTGTGCACCTGAAGTGAAGTATGAATTACTCCATGATCAAGCTTGTTTTAGCCACATTGGTGTAAACACACACACACACACACACACACATACATTTTGGAGTCTGCAGAGAAGGGATACCCTGGACAACGTGGTGAAGTTTGCAGATAAACCCACAGCTGAGTGTTTGTAGAACATCTGGTCTTGACAGTCGTGATCTCTCAATCTCACACACACACACACAAGCAGAAATTGTCGTCGTTATGACATTGGCAACGATGTGCCGTGTCGTCGTATAGCCGCCCTCGGTGTCATCGTGTGTCAGCTTCGTGGGCCTCGGTAGAAGGTCAAAGGGTCGGGGATGCGGAGAAGAGTCGAACTGGAGGGAACGAGACAAACGCGCACAAAGCTCCATTAGTTGAGCCGGTACGTTTAGATCTACGCAGAAGCTGGGGTCATTCCAGTGCCTGACCTCTTTTCCATCTGGTGAGACGGAGGAAGCGTGACGGTGTCTACTCCTGACCACCCTGGCAGACAGATGCAGCAGTTAAAAGACCAAGAAGTCTGTCCTGGGTTGGTGAAAACAGGTGGCAGGACAGCTAAAGCCCTACTCGGTGGAGCCAGCTGCCAAAGGGGGATGATCATAAAAGCACTTTCACCCTGTTTTACCCTAGTGTTTCAAGTAGTCTAACTCTGCCCACTAGTTTTAGTAGATCGTAAAATTGCATTTATTACATTCATTCATTTACTGATCCTTTTCTGCATAATTCAGGGTAAATGCATTGATCAATGATACTGTAACAGGAGGTGGGATTCAAACCTGGGTCTTTCAACTATGTCATCTGCTGGACCAGTTGTTATACTCCGGTATTTCTTCTTAAGACATCTAGCTGGTATCGGGGCAGCATCGAAAGAGGCATTACGCCAACAACATTGCGCAATATTGAGGCCTTAGATTTGTCACATTCTTTAGTGAGTAGGGGTGGTTAAGTAGTTAGTGCTGTAGTAGTAATAATAATAATAATAATTTAGCTGAAGTGTTTTTTCTCCAAAGCTGCAGATCTACACATTTATGCAGCATTGATAATAACAGGGTTTACTCTATTAGTTCAGCTTACATACCTTCCTCTAGGGTGCAACAGCAGGAGGTGGACTGGAACCCAGGGCTTCGGAATATAATACAACAGTTCTACATTACTACACCACCTGCAGCCCCTACCGTTGTTCTTATAGAAATTTCCTCCAATTGTTTTTGCTTTTATCCCCAAATCATACATATAAAAGTCGTGTTCTTTCCACACTTTTGCTTTGTGCTGTACTTGCAGTTTATATATGGGTATTAATGTTATGACTGATGAATTATTTGTAGAGCTGTGCACTGTATACTTTATTAACAAAGCCTAGTTAAAAGTAGGGGGGTGCGGTGGTGCTGTGGGTTGGCCCTCATCTTGCTCTGGGGTCTGGGGTTCGAGTCCCGCTTGGGGTGCCTTGTGGTGGACTGGCGTCCCGCCCTGGGTGTGTCCCCCTCCCCCTACAGCCTTACGCCCTGTGTTGCCAGGTTAGGCTCCGGCTCCCCGCGACCCCGTATGGGACATGCAGTTCAGACGATGTATGTATGTATAGCTAAAAGTAGAGTAAATACAGATCCAGATATTCCCAGAACTGTGTAAATAGATCCTTCTTTTTATCAATAAGGAGATGGGTTCTGAACAGCGAGGATGCGACTGCTGTTTCACACCTGATTGTTGTGAGGTCTTAACAATGGGAGCAGCTGGTGATGTGGTTACAGCTGCTCCCTTCGGACACAGAAGTCGCAGGTTCAAATCCCACCTCCAGCAGTAGTACCCTTGAGCGAGGTACTTATCCTAAATTACTCCAGTAAAAATTACCCAACCGTATAAATCAGTAAACAATGGTAAGTCACTTTGGAGAAAACTGTCAGCTTAAAGGTAAATATAGACTTTTCGCTGCAGTCTCATGTTCGTTTAACGGCTGAACTCTCACAGTGCCCTGGGTACATCACACCACGGTTACTCTTAATCTGTGCCCGTGTCCTAGTTAGAATGGCAGCCTGCCACACAGCAGCGGGAATCGGGTTCCTATAGCAGCCATGAGCTCGTGACCCACTGAGGGCCCAGATCAAGTCCAGTTCCATTGATACATGTGGAAGACGGGGGCATTTGAACTGACAAAATAAAGGATGTGGTGTAGCGGTTAAGGATCCAGACTGGCAGTTTAAATGAAGCTGGTGGTGAAAGAACTCGGTACCAAGGAGGGCCTCTGCTTCATACCCTTATTGGACCTCAATGGCTCCAATACAATGTTCGTTTAAATGAGGAAGTCCTCAGCTGAATATGATAGGGACTCGAGATCAGTTCGTCAATCAATTTGACTGAAAGTTAAAATTTTACTATTATTTGGCGATTCAGTAAATTAAGCAATTAGTCTTTTATATTTTCATTTTGATCCCCGTAGCGATTGTGTGCCTCTTCATTCCATTCCCACCACTGCTTTTCCAAACACATGAACATGTAAATGTGGTGTAAATGCCAAATTCTGGCAGGAATTCTGGGAATGCTGGTAAATGCCATACAGAAATTGGTCAGAATTTTTTTTTTTTTTTTTTTTTTAAAGAAATTTTTTGTCATTTGAACCAACAGTTAGATTTGTAAGGAATTTACCATATGCTAATATGAAAAGCCATTGGTGTACTTTAAAACTGCAACTGATATGTGCGTGTACCTAGATGCTCAGAAACTCAAATCTAAAATACAAATTAAGGTTACATAGTACTTTATGGTTGTGCCTAGGATTTAGTAAAATTATTACAGCTCTCTCAACATTTATTTACTCCTGTTTTTTTTCTGCCTCTGCAGTGAAATGGTTCTTGATTTGCCTTTCACAATGAATACAAAATCACAAAATTAATTTCAAAAATGCACACACGCACACGCTGACTGAAACGGAATATCCCGCGTGTGGAGCCGGAGCCTAACTCAGCAACACAGGGCACAAGGCTGGAGGGGGAGGGGACGCACCCAGTACGAGATGCCAGTCCGTCACAAGGCACCCCAAGCGGAACTCGAACCCCAGACCCACCGGAGAGCAAGTGCAGGCCAAACCTGCTGTGCCACTGCACCCCCCCCCCCCATTTCCAAAATGTCCAGTTTCGACTGTATGTTGAAAATGGGTACTTGTTTCATTGTGAGGACCCTTGGAAAGAAGGGTTAACATAGCCCTAGTCCTAAATCCCCACAAGAATACTAAACCTAGGGGGGCATCCTCCTAATGTAAACCACTTTTTAAGAATTAAAAGTGCAAATTGTATCAACTTTAATATTTTTTTGAATTTTGGTTTGAAATGACTTATCACATTAGAAGCGTAAGAGTCAACAAGTTGTCTGCCATTGACATTTAAGTGTGTCTCTGTGCGCATGTGTGTCCATGGAGCATCCGACCTTTCCTTTTGAATTTAAGGGCTGTGCAGTTTGTTTTTTTTTTTTTTTAATTATTTTTTGTGTCCAAGGTTTATACATTATTCAACAATTTTTAATCACAAAATTATTAAGCATGAACTTTTCCACGTTTTTCGTGCACTTAAGAGATCAGCAGAGACGTGAGTCTGAACAAGGTGAGTTTTGAGACCCTTCTTAAATGCAGAGAGAGATTCAGCAGTTCTGAGTGAGAGGGGGAGCCAGAAATAAAAACCTTTCCACTTTTGATTTTTGGACCTTCCATGCATGGGTCTACCAAGCAGACAGAGGTGTAACATAATAGTCTGGGCTATAACAAGTGATCAGGGTTTGTAGATATTGGGGAGCAGATCCATTAATGGTTTTGTAGGCCATAACCAAAGTCTTAGTGCAGAGAGGTGAGGAGAAGGGATACATGGGAGCACTACGGCAGGTCACACTCAGTTTGTGCAGCAGCATTCTGTATCACCTGTAGAGGTCTGATGGCAGAGTCTGGAAAGCCAGACAGGAGAGAGTTGCAGTAGTCCAGGTGGGATATCACCATGCTCTGGGCCAGGAGTTGCGTAGAATCTGTTGTGAGGTAGAGATGGATCCTGCGGATGTTACGCAGGAAGTACCCTCGGGTCCGGGTTCTGCCTTCGATATGCTGAGAGAAGGACAGATTTGAGTCAATCGTTACTCCTAGACTTTTAGCCAAGGAGGCAGGCAAAATGAGCGAGTTGTCCAATTTGATAGATTACGACAAGAAGATGGCCCAGCTGAGACGTGAAGGATCTTCTGGAGGTTTTGGAGTGGTTCTGTACAGCTGTGTAATTTGTATTATATCAGTTCAGGCTCAGTACCTTGATCAAGGGTACTAGAGCAGGAGGTGGGATTCAAACCTAGGACCTTTCAACTGCAAAGTGATGGTGCTGATCTCTACACACGTAGACCCGTCCCTCTGCATTCAAGGCCTTTTGAACAGTGCTGATAATGGGAACTGTACGTGGGAAATGTGCTCATGTTAACAGCCTTGTGAACTTAGTGTAGAATTAACTGGTCCATAATCAACTTTTTATGAAATTTTAATTTTGCCTGATTCTCTTGGTACCTATACATATGCAACATAGTACATGATTCGTGCTAGTTAATATCGATGTCATAACAATACTCTGGAAAACGATGGAGACTCGACTCTGCCGACTCAGCTCATGTTCTCAGTGCCAGTGGAAAAACTGAAGTCACTTGGAGCATATGTGCAGCATTATGGGTCAAGTGGCAAATGATAAAATTGAAATGTTAAAACTTTCTAGAGGATGTTTTCACGAGGTCGGGTGTTTATATCTGCAGAAAGCCCGTTCCCTCTAAGCCAATAAGCAGGCTTCGCAGAGCCCTATGAACAACAACACTTTGTGGATTTCCCTGGAATTACTCATCATTCCCATTGTGTATTATTTATTCTCCATTGACACGTTTTGACAGCCACCCCGCACCCACTGTGCTAATTTGGACTGCTGCAAATTCAGCCACATAGCAAAGACCATGAGCTGGGGGTTCAGTAGTCACGTGACAAAGGTGTAGTAGTGGCTAAGAAACCCAATCTTACTGATGGAGGGATGTGGGGACATTTGTAGCTCCAGATCAGTGACAACTCAGCCCTAAAGAACACAGATAATTTGGTGTCTACAACATGTCGGTAAGAAGTAGCAGGTGGTGAAGAGATAACTTAACATAGGCTCCAGGAGATCAGTGCAAAGTGGGTCCCACGAGATGGGTTTTTTTTAAAATCCTTCTTGAATGCTGGGAAGGATTCAGAAGGTCTGAGGGACAGAGAATTGGTCTTGGGTCAGTCTGTAAGATCCCCTGCCTTCAGCATTCCTGAGCTCCCTCTGCTTTGCAGCTTCCGTAGTATGAGACCTCTTCATATTTTCACAGATCTCTTCCAACCCAGTGCTGCTGCCTGTTCCGCCCAGTGATTGGATTTACAGTGCTGTCCTCTGAGCCTGGTTCATCTGACCATGACCCTAACGGTTCTCCCTCTCTACTGGTGTTGTCTGTTCTTTGCTTGAGCCATTTTTGCGATTCTTCTGCGTGTCACTGTCTGTAGACCTTCAGATAAAGTGCTGGCAGAAGATGGAAGCTCAACCATCCCTCTGGTCCCGTGGGCAGAAGACCAGGTTTTTGTCCTTGGAAGGAGCATTATCTCACAGAATCCAGCCCTTATTGTCCATGTTGTTAGTACTAGTATAGCTGATACAGCATGATTGAGACAGGAGATGCTCTCACTGCCCATGGCAGACGCTGCATCTCAATTAAAACTTAGGTTCTAGTGGACTTTTTTTAAAATTTATTTTTAAACACATTCGCTTTTGTGTGATGATATAGGACCGACTGAAACTGGACTAGGGTGTGGAAATGGAACTGAGTGAACGGATGGGTATTTTCCACCAGTACCAAGAAGGATGAGGAGTTGAAACCTTCAGAGAAAGATGAAGGCTGAGGAGCAGATACAGGAAGGAAGGAGCTGCACAGAGGCTAACTGGGTTAAGCCGGATGATTAAACCTCTAAGGGCTTAATAGGAGGCGCCTGCTGAGTTCACGTGCAGGGGCAGAGGTCAGTGCCCTGGGGGATGGATAACATGGACAGCCAAGGTAGCGTTGTCGTAACAGGACTCAGACTTGACGCTCAAAAACCAGGACATTGTTTATCTGGCCAAATACAAAATTCATCTACAATCACAACTCAAAATACTACTTTTTGATCCAATTCTTACAGCACAGGTCTTTACTCTTTGTCCTGGAGGGCCATTTCCGGGTCTGTTTAAGCAATTAGCAAACTCAATACAAAGACTGTCTTGAGTGTATTATTTCTGAAAGAAAAAAAAAAAAAAACTTGAGCTGAGGGTCCAAAATGAGACAACTAGACTTCTTGGCCAGGTGGCACCAATCAGAGGGTCAGAATCTGGACATCTTGTGAAAAGCAGTGGCTGATCAAAGGTGGAGTTCTGTGAAATGCCATTGGATCGGTGGTCCACAATAAATGTCCAAGATTAAGGTATCTTGTGAATGGCCATGCGATTGCTGGTCTCTGATGGAAGTATCCTCTGTGTCAACTGTTTGTGGGATTGTGGTGCAACAAGGAAACCCATCTGCTGAAGTCATCACCATCTTCAGCATTAAATTGCCCACCTCTTTCCTGCTCAGCATTCTTTACTGATTTCATATTTATTGATTTATTTTTCTAGCCTTTATTGCTTAATGCATGTGTTTACGGGAACTGCGATCAGCAGATTTTTTTTTAACATAGAAGAATGACAGTTGAGATTTTTATAAACTGTTGAGGTTCTGTTGAGTCTTTGAGCTGTTGAACCCATACTGCAGAAATCCTTTTAATTGGGGCTCCACGCTTCTCTGAGTTTCCTCTACGCTTATTTTTAGCCTCAGTGAGGAGCCTCCTCCTTGTAATGAAGTCTTTCACTGCCAGGCCTCTAATAAGTACTTCCCTCTGAACACTACCAGAACGCCAAAGTAATAGGTCAGATTAATAGTCTGTTAGTGTTGTCTGCATAAGGTTTTTTTTAAATTCAGAGAAAGATGGTCAAAATACTACAGAAAGACAAAGATGTTTTCCCTTCCAGTTGAGATGATCTAAATGCGGATGTGGAAAAACTTAATTTGTTTTAAAATTCTGTCTAATGGGCAGTCTGAAGATTCAGATTAAAGACACTGAGATGATGTTCTAGCATTATTCTCCTAATTGAATGTCTTGATTAGTCAGTGGTCAAGCATCTTTCTTGTCTTTGGTTCTCCTCATTAGTTGATGGACCAGCATCTTTCTTGTCTTTGGTTCTTCTCATTAGTTGATGGACCAGCATCTTTTTTGTCTTTGGTTCTTCTCATTAGTTGATGGTCCAGCATCATTCTTGTCCTTGCCTCTCCTTATTAGTTAATACTCTAACATCATGTTCATCTACAATTAATTTCATATGACAGTAGCCCAACCTGGTGTTCCTCTGTAAGTGGCCAGCGTTCAGTGGAAAACAAGCTTGTGACTTGGAATGGAGTATGGAAGCCTTCAATATTAGCCGTATAGTGATATGCTAGATCATGAATCACTTGGTTTGGCAAAGGAGGAATGTGCTCTTCCTTGGCATTTCTTCCTCTCTTTCCTTCTTCATGTCTCTCTCTCTGTCTCACGCTCCTCTGGACGGGCAGCGAGTATGAAAGGGGCCAATGAGGCAAGATGGATAGACTGTGAGTAAGCGAGGAAGGCAGATGCTTTGATACAGTCAGTGTGAACGGCAGTGAAACTACAGGGAGAGCAAGACAGCAAGTGAGAGCCAGAAGTGGGAGTTGGATGGTGGTCTCTGAGCTGTCTGAGGTAAATCAATGTTTTTTTTTTTTTTTTTTTTTTTTCTTCTTCCCATCGCCTGTCACTGGTGTATGCGGCAGGGTCAGAAAAACAGCCCGTCTGAAAGAAGTGCAGCTTTTGATGTCTGCTCTGCAGATGGTGGTGTCTCAGAATCGTCATCATCCTCCATTGTAGGGATATGTCAAACCTCAAATCCAGAGATGTTTACTTTCCCAACAGCAAGTATGAGTTCACGTGGTAAATGGCAACCAGGTGGAGCTGCTATTAGTCTACAGCTATTTGGTGCATAACTTGTCAGACTGACCAGGCCTCCTCAAGGCTGCTCTACCTCCCATAATGCTGTTTGATTCCAAGCCAGGTGTCGTGTACCTCTATATATCATTAAGCATGATCATGCCCATGTTGGACAATCAGTGTCTGCTGTGGATGCTGCAAAGGTGAAAGGGCAAGTTTTCCAAATGGAGCTATGACCTCCAGCCTGTAAGTATGTTAGGATGCACAGGGAGGTTGACCAAATGAGAGTTTATAAGACAATGACATGCTATTCATGTGGGTAGCCGATGATATAATGGATAGAGCCATCTCATTGCACTCAGTGGACATGGATTAAAACCACCACTCCTATTCTAGTGCTCTTGATCAAGGTACTTGCGCTGAATTACTCCAGTAAAAAACTGCCAGCTCCATAAATAGGTAAATCAGTGTAAGTAGCTTAGAGTACAGGCCTCATATTGTAAGTCATATTCGCACAAATTTTCAGATAAATAATAGTTGAGTTAATATTAAAATATGTGTTATGAAGTGTTGGCTTTGGAAGGGAGCCTTTGTGCTGCTTGTTCTACTTTTATGGCTGTAAAAGCCTTTTTTTTCTTAATTTTTTTTTTTTTTTTAAACTCCCTGTTGTTTCAGTTCATCTCCCTCTGTCGCCCACATGCACAAATTAAATCATTTAATTAAGGCAGCAACCTGCATCCAAAAGTATTAGCGAGGGGAGAGGGAATAAGTGAGCATGAAAAGAAAGAGTAAAGAGGATGAGCAGTGGACTAAGATTTTTGAGAGAGAGAAAATAGAGACTGCATGAAGGATGGGTTCCCTGGAGATGATGCACAGGTGCTGCACCCCTTCAGTCTCTATGGAGCAGAAGATGCAGGAAATAAAAATCAGAGCCCATGTCGACACACTCACTAACAGCTGGCCATGCATGGTCCGCAGGGTACTTTGCCAAGTCCCACTACTTCTCAGTTTGTATCTTCAAAAATCAGCCTTTCGTGTTTCCAGATCTCTCACAAAAAGGTGATGAACGTGGCTATGTGTAAATTGGGTCGTCCCGCCCACCTTGGCCCCGCCCACCAGACTGCCAGTGTGATAGTGTGGTTGGACTGCGGGGGCTGTTCGCCATGGTTTTTGACTTTGTCTCTTAACTGGTGAACCACAGTTTGCCATTAATTTTAAGTCTTATTAATGGCAGCGTGTGTTTCCCTTGCTCTCCCCACCAGCACTGGCAGTAACTCAAACCGGAGCACCCCAGCCTGCTCGCCAATCCTCCGCAAGCGCTCCCGCTCACCAACACCGCAGAGCCCGGAGGGCGAGACCATGGTGGAGAAGGGTTCCGACCACTCCTCTGACCGCTCTGCCTCCACCCCGGAGCAGGCTTCCCAGCGACCCTGCGGCCAGCTGCCCCACACCACTCGCACCGGAGGCACTGGCAGCGGCAGCGGAGGCAAGAACTCCAAGGTGAGCTCCACCCGCAGCCACCGGGGGGGCCTCCTTTCTTGGTACCCAGGGGAGTCAGAAATACCGTTATTTTGGATAAGCTCTGCTTCCTAAAGCCACATTCATAATATCACTACCTCGTCTTTGGGTTTTCATGTTAAAACATAGTATTAAATACTTCAACTCTCTTTCTCTCACACGTACATACACATCCACACACACCTTCCATGTGCTCACCGTGAAGCCACGGTCAGTCACTTCTGACGTCACCTTGGACAAGACTTCCCAACTCCACTGGGAGTCATAAACCAATAACTGCATCTAAGAACTGCTATATATAGAGATTTTTATTAATACCGACTCAGTGAGATAAAATTATTTCCCATTAACTAAACTGAATGAGCCACTCAAGATGAGGTGTAATGAAATATTGAGTCTTGGCTTGAGGGTCTGCTCTGTCAGTTTACCATAAAATTACTGTACTTTTTGTAGAGTTAAAAATGAACTGCAGTAGTGGATTATGTACTTGCATCTTTAATTTGAGCTTAATAAATTCCTCCTTATTCTGCGGGTATGATACAGCATGGTGGAAATTCCTTATTCCTGATTGACTTGGTTTTTATTTTTGAATAGATCAGCTGGTGGTGTAGTGGGTAGAACTGCTGCCTTTGGACCCAAAGGTTGCAGGTTTGAATCCCACCTCCAGTTGTAGTACACTTGAGCAAGGTACTTACCCTAAATTGCTCTAGTAAAATTACTCGGCTGTATAAATGGGTAAATAATTGTAACTTTACATTGCCAGTCACTTGGAGAAAATGCTCAGCTAAATGAATAAATGGAAATTAATGAGTGCATACAAATTCCAAAAACACAGAAAGCATGTTTTGGAAGCTATTATGAACACCAGCAATACTAATTGAACAACAGCGGTGCCGCACGTAGGAAATTTCTAACCGTTTAACATTTCTAACCATTTTAAGTTTGGTTAGGGGTTACAACTGACACACATGTGGCACAGGGAATACCGATGCTATACAACAATGACTGAACAACAAGAGCTTCGTCCATATCGATACCGTAACAGTCAGGCC
Organism: Scleropages formosus; assembly: GCF_900964775.1. NCBI lineage: Eukaryota > Metazoa > Chordata > Actinopteri > Osteoglossiformes > Osteoglossidae > Scleropages > Scleropages formosus. The sequence goes on along the minus strand of NC_041830.1, from coordinate 9,920,598 downwards.
CGAGAAACATGGTGAAGACGTGTAGTGTCATCACCCTGCTTTTTTCCGCAATTGTTTCAGTTCCAGTTTAAAAAGCGCAGTACAAGCAGGGAGCTCTGCAGGGACTAAATGTTCAGGTCAGGAAGGAATTGCTCCAGTACATTCCAGGACATATCAGGTAACAGATACATCGAGTAGACTGAGATCTGACCTTGTACCTTTAAAGAGTGGTATAATTACATTTACATTTATCTGTTTAGCTGACGCTTTTCGGCAAAGTGATCTACAACTTGGACCAAAGAGCATTTCACAAAAGATGAAGAGCTTTAGATTCAGACATAGAATTATCAAAACACAGCTTTTTTTTTTTTTTTTTTTTCCTGATACCCCTATCTTTTTTACAGCACACATTGACACAAGGAGCTGCTTACAGAAGTTGAAAGAAATTATAAAGGTGATGACAAATGATGTAATACAAGTTTATAGATCAAAACATCAGGAGTAAAATAGGTCTGAAAGAGATGCGTTTTGAGATATTTCTTGAATATTGAAAGAGATTCAGCAGCTCTGAGGTGCAAAGGGAGCTCATTCTGCAACATTGGGGTGAAAGTTGAGAGCCTATGGACTTTTGATTTTATGAGTAGGACCATCAAGTGGCCAGAGGTGGAGAAGCACGGTGCTTTTGCTGAGATGTACAGTACCTCATAAGACCCTGTAGGTATTGGGGTTAAGATCCTTGTAGAGCATAACAAGAGTCCTGAAACTTACAGTGACCTTTTGTTATTGTTGACGAGCATCTTTCAGTTCCACAGCATCTCCAACCATTTCTGCTCTTGAACACCTTGTGCAACTCTTTATCGTGACTCTCCTGTTCTTGTGCAGCTCTTTCAGATGTGCTTGAAGTAGCGTGCACGTGCAGCTTCCATGCCGAGCCAGCCAAACTAAATTCATGGCAAATTTGAGGCTGTATCGTAAGATCGCAGTCCCCTGGGCCACAAACCTGCCCCATTAGCACTCTTTGTGCTGCTATTCTGCTCAGATTAGTCCTCCTATTTGGGTGGAAGGAGATGTCGGCCCTTGCAATTGAGACTTGCTATGTCATCCCCAGTTTTGCCTATGCCTCATTTTTTGTATCAGTGGTCGGAGACGTGAAGAAGGTCTGCTTTGTCATCGCTCGCGTGCACACGATTGTGCCGCTTCTCACGATATTCAAATTCATGGTCTTCGGCGGAATGTTTGCGTGCTTTCATTCATATGTTCATCAATGTTTCCTCAGAGGTGCCTCTTGAGGCTGGTGCCGCCTGTCATTTCTCTACCGTTCTTGCTCCGTGTGTCATTTGTCACCGTTGACATGGATTGTTTAACCCCTTTTGCTTTGGTGCCATCACTAAGATGTCTTCCTTCAGCTGTTTCCACGGTATCTGGTTTTGTTTTCTGATCACTTTGTTCTTCTTCTTATGCATGCTAGTCTCACAAGCGACTGTCCAAAGTAAGCATAAATTTTTATTTTATTCATAATGCGTCATCTGCTCAGTACGTTGCCATATGTCTCCTCCGTAGCCCGCCGCTCCCAAACCCCTGCTTCCCCTCCCACGTGTCTGTGCATCGTCGTGCCCGCATCCTTCTCCCTCCTGTAACCCACTGACCTCATCCTTTGTTGGCTGCTTTGCAGTGTGTTTCTCCATCCCCACTAGAGTGGCCTTTTCTTTTTACTTCACCCCCTCACCCACCCAGGACGTCCAGTTAAGATACACAATGGTTCTGGTTTGCTGAGATTTTCCTGTGCAGACCCATAAATACAAATTATGACAAATAAACCCTGCAGCTACTAACAGTTTAGAGCTTGCTCATAGTCTCATGGAAATTAAATCATATTTTTTAATAACGCGCATTTAGGTCTGTTATTTTATGCTCCTTGTTTATTTTATTAAGGAGTATTGCCTAAATTTATAAAATATGTTCTAGTTTATTTTTTTTATTTTTTTAAACATTGTATTTTATTGTTTGCCACAAACCTGTGGGCCGTTTTGAACAGATCTGTCTGACTATACAATTTTAGGTCTAACTGCAGTGATAAGACTGTTACCAGCTATCCAATCACCTCATATGACTGGCAACACATATAGTTCTGTTTGTATCCCCCTGCACAGTAAATCCCGCTGCATCCCTGTCCTGAGCATTAGCTACGCCTGGAATGTTGGCCAGCCTAGTGGTTAAGGACCAGGCCTTGTGGACACACACTTGGTGCCATTGATCCTGGAGAATGTGGTTCAACCTGAACTGCTGCTGAATTTCAAGCTATGTACTTTAAAAACAGTGCAAGTGTCTTGGGATGAAAATTGCAATAACTCTGATTCTAGAAAGGATGGATAGACGGATAAATCTAAGACATTTGTTCATCTCCTGTAAGACCAAAAAAGCTGACTGCTGATCCTGTGTCTGTACCATTTTCACATGAAAATCTTTACAGATCTTTTACAAATTATTTGTATTTTTTAAACATTATCATTCATCCAAAGCACCTTACATTCCCTATTTTGCAGCGTTTTTAACTTTTTTTCTTTTCAGTTTCTCATTTTCTTTTCATTATGACAGGCAAAACCCAGTTAAAGTAAGCAGTTATTTTATTTGTCCCTCTCTGCTCTCCCAGTGACACGGGCAACTTATCTTTATAGTTCTGTGCAAAAAAAAAAATCATGTACAGCCCTTGCAATGTAGCACATGAACAAAACATTTTTTATTTGCTTATTTTTTAATTCTGCCACTTTTGTGAGCTTGAGCCGAAAGATGACTCAGATTTTTTATTTGTATAGATGAGCTATTTATATATATTCTTTTTTTAATATGCTTAACTCTTAAGTTGTTTTATAAAAACCACAGCAACTTGTTATGTACACTGCTGTGATGCAGAACCACGCCAATCTATGTCTGCAGCATCGCTTAACTGGTGCTTTATTTATTTATTTATTTTAGTGGGCACCCTTCTCCAGAGATTAATCTGTCGATCAAATATGCAAATATATGTAGTGTATTGCATTTTTGCACACAAATTGTCACTGAGAGCTGTAAAGCTCATTTCTTCAAGACACCTGCTGCAGTGTTATTTATTATATATCTTTAAGATGATGCCTTTATGCAAATTTTTTACAATGATTTATACGTTTATATAGCAGGGTATTCTTACTGTGTCAATTTAGGCTAAGTATCTTGATCAAGAGCACTACAGCACAAGTGGAATTCAATCCAGCAACCTTCAGATTACAGTATAACAGTCCTCATCATTATACTTTGACACATCTCTGAAGTGGGACATTTACTGGAGTAGTTTTATATTCAAGAGCGCAACAGGACTTGTGGTCCGCCTGCCTGTGTTAAATAGCCAGGTAATCCAGGTACTCTAACTGGGCACTTAAAGGGCTCCCTGCCTGGCCACACCCCACTCTCTGCACGCCTCCAGATCGGATTGTCCTGCAGCCTGCACGCGACCGGGAGCATCTCGACGGTTCGTACGTCAAAGGGAGAAATGGCACACTACGTAGTACTGGTGCCTCGCAGCTCCTCGTCTGTGGGATAGGACATGGGTTTGAGTCCAGCTCTATGGGGAGGTTCTCCCTTGCTTGCGTGGGTTTCCTCCCTCAACCCACAGTGTTTCAGTTGAATCGCTGTGCGTGCATGCGTGCGTGTGGTTGCCCTGTGATGAGTCCCATCTAGAGTTTACCCTACCTCATGTCCTGTGTTTCTGGGATAGGCTCTGGACCACTGTGACCCTGCACTGGAAAAGGTTAAAAATAAGTGATGAAATTTAAGTGGACCAAGGAGTTAAAGTTAGAAGAGGTTGCTGCTTTGATTCGTGAATCTTTACCGTTGAGAAAGGTATCCTGAATATTTTAACAAATGTCGAAAGGATAATGCAACATACCTAAAAGACATACTTTCCTATGTGTCACATTAAGGGCGCGATAGTCATGCTTCTCCCTCGTGGTTGAAAAATTGACTACGGTTTTTGAGATTTAAAAGGGAAAGGAAATTGTGCAACTAAGGAACCCTTTCACTGTACTTCAGAGCCTCAATAATTCAGTCAATAAAAATACATTTAATATAGCAAGCTATCATAAAGAGGTAATTGTCTGACAATATTGAAGATATTAATGTTGGATTGTTAATTTTTAAGATAATGCTTGAGTACTTATGGGTCAGTTACAAGTTTTTACTGTTTTTCTTCAAACACTTTTAAAGTCCCAAGTTTTTATTCTTAATGTGGTTATCTATAATAGCTTTTAACCTCTGATGTCTTTCACTGTGTGAATTTAGAAAGACAAGTCTGTGCGGATGAGTGAATAATCTTTATCATTTCCGTGATGAGAATGATTTTAATAAAGTATGATGGGGATGTGTCTTGAATTTTTGCAGCGTTTGTCCTCCCACATCACTGTGATACTTTAGTTAAATCAGGTTTTCTGTCATTTACAGTACGTTACAAGCTTTTTTGGGAAGCGTTTGGTTTTTATTTCTTCATAAAAAGGGAGCTATAATAGCAAATGAAAAGGCGCATGGACCCGTCACCAAAGCGCAGTCAGATGGCGATCGCGAATAGGGAGCACCGCCTTGCGTTTCTCAGAAGTGTGGAGAAGGTAGAAAAGAAACAAATAGACCGTGAACAAGTACAGTAGCGGTGTTGGGGGACTGTGTCGGAACTGAAATTCCAACTTTCTTCAGCAACTTCTATAAATATCTTCTCTTTGTTCTTTACTGTTGGTGAGTTAATTTTGTCAGCTGTGTTCTGTATGCTTCTTTTGCTGCCTTAGCATAGTCGTAATTAAAGGTTTCGTCTACGGATTTATACATATAATCAAGTTCTGAAAAAGCCTGCTTATTCTGCTTGCCATTGTGATACCCAGAATGCATTTCTGCCTTTCCTTCCTTGTGTGTGTCCTGAGCAAGAGCTCAGCAAATACCACACTCCCCCTTCTGCTTTAACCTCCCCTTCAGTGTTTCAGATGGCTTCTTTATGACCTCTGTGTTCAGTGTCTGGTCAAGTGAGTCTTCGGGTCTGAAACTTACCTTTTATTCTTCTCTCTGTTCTCCCTTCTGTGCTGCACTGGGGATCGCAGAAAAGCCAGAGCTGGTACAACGTAAGTAGCCGCCGTTCACCTCTGTGTTGTGTGTGTGTGTGTGTGTGTGTGTGGTTGGTGCGATGGTTGTTGACCGTCATCGGTGTTGATCACAATCGGAGTTGACGTTGATCGTTGATTGTTGTCAGCGTTGTCTGTAATGGTGTTACTTTTCGTTGGTCTTCGTTGGGATCGCTGTTGATCGTGATTGCTGTTGAGTTTCATTCCTGTTGACTGTCATTGGAGTTGATCGGTGTTGACTGTGACTGGATTGAACTGTTAGTGTTGATTGCTGTTGACTGTGACAAGTTGATTGTGGCTGGGGTTGACTCTTTACTGTGAATTGCTGTCAACTGTGACGAGTTGACTGTCATTACTGTGAATTGCTGTCAGCTGGAGTTGATTGTTACTGGAGATGGTTGTCATTACTGTTGCTTGCTGTTGACTATGACCGGAGATGACTGTCATTACTGTTGATCCCCATCTACTTTGATCGGATTTTATTATGACTGGAGCTTTTTTTGTGATTGGAATTGGACTAGTCAAATGAGGCAGTAAAGGTCTAACATCCTGACCTCAGTCACAGGTTAAGGTCTAAACTGAAGCCTCAGCCTGAACTGAATTCACTGTCTGAGATCCAGTGGTTCTGTGATATCCTTCACAGTAGTGGAGAATTTTTACTTCTGGACTTCGTAAAATGGGCAAGAGGAGAAGCCCCGGTTTTAAAACACTTCTAGTTTTCTTTCAGGTTAAAATATGAATCTGTCCATTCAGTAGAATTGCAAATGTAATGATTTCTGTAGTCCGTTATGTGGAAACTCATGTACAATGTACTGTGCAGGTTCTCTGGGTTACCTCTATGTTCAACCGTATGTCCTTGCAGAGCATTCTATGGAGCCATACTGTAGTACGACAAACGATAAATAGGTACAATTAGTAATTCTGCATGATTTATTGTAACTGTATTCTGACCAGTACAGCTCATTGAAGGGAAGATGTTGTTAGTGAGTGTTTGATGAGGATTACGATGGACTCTGTGACGCATGTACGTTTTCAAAAGCTGTATCAATACCGCGGTTGTATTGTGTGTGTGTGTGTGGGGGGGGGGGGGGGGGGGGGGTGGTTGGTTAAGTGTGAGATCATGTTTTTGTGCTTTCGGCTCACGTTCTGCTTATTTTTAGTCTCCACTCAGTGTTCTCGATTTGTTCTGTTTTCTCTGTTATTCTAAGTACGAAAGTGAGCATGACTTACCTTACATGATCATTTTGATCCTTTATTTCTATTCTGTTCTAGATATCTCTTTGCGATTTTATTTGAGATCTCCAAATGTTCCTGTTTCGAACTGACAGGTCCTTTAGATGTACCAAACTTTGGTGACCGTGTAACATGGTTTTTATCGCGGTCTCAATCTGTGGCTGAGCAACAGCTGTTATTTATAGCAAGCGCTTGTCTGGAGTCTACCTGGGCTCAGGTGAGGCAGCGGTGAGCTCGGGGGGCTGAAGTGTGTACAAAAAGTTATCGTGTATGTATGAGCAGCACACAAAAAAAAAATCATCAGAGGAGTCTCAACACGATGCGTCGTAGTGTTGTGGACTTCAGGAGCTGATTCCACACTGAAGAGTAACTTGGGGGCAACAGGGGGTGCAGCAGTTAAAGTTGTCACCTTGCTCTCAAAGACTGAATTTCCATCCCCTTGATCAGAGTGCTTAACCTGAATTGATGCAGTAAAATTTACTTTCTGTATAAATGTGTAAATCAATGTAAATAGGTTCATGTACAAACATCCCATTGTTAATGACTAATAATAGTAATAACATTCTGGATGCGGTAGGGATATAGCAGCAATATTGTAAGTACTGCTGAAGTTATTAAAGTGCATTAAATAAAAAAGGGTCCTCACAGCTGCTGTGTCCCGAACCATCACATGGAGAAAGAGAGAGGCTGAGCCAGCAGACACTCAATTCCAACATTTGACGCCTTCCTAACCCAGTCCTGCGTTGATACGGTAAAAATTTCCTAGTTGAGACTTCCACATGTTCTGGTGGTTATTGACAAAGTGCTTAAACATGTTTTAGTAACAGTTGCTAATGGACCATAGTGTGTGTGTGTAATGTGTTTAGTGCCAGAGGTCAGTGTGGTACAGGACTCTTCTGTAAACTTTTTGTGGTCTGGTGGACGAGGATGTCTGATGGACAGCTGGACTTGTCGTAAATCTGCTAAGAGGAGGAGCAATAACCAGCCCAGTTAGGGTCAGTGGTCATCGTGCTTTTATCACGGCGGAGTTTATTACTTCATACTGCAGTGTATGTCTGCATGTGTCAGTGTGTGGCACTGATGTGTGTATGACTGTGCATGTATGTACACTCCTCCATACCTGTTTGTCACACCCTGCTGCGCAACACCCACCTGTCTGCCCTCTCCGCAGGTCTTGAGTCCCACCTACAAGCAGCGCAATGAGGACTTTCGGAAGCTTTTCAAGCAGCTCCCAGACACAGAGCGGCTCATCGTGGGTGAGGACACTTGTACCCGTGCCTGTGTTTTCTCTCTGATGTGACCTCTGGGGTGTACTTAATTTCACTTGAGGGTACCAGCCACTGACCTTCGACCTCTGCTGCCAGATTACTCGTGCGCCCTGCAGAGGGACATACTGCTGCAAGGCCGACTCTACCTCTCGGAAAACTGGATCTGTTTCTACAGCAACATCTTCCGCTGGGAAACGCTGGTACGATCACACATTGGATCCCACTTCCCTTTACCCCAGTCTCTGCTGCACATCCCTCATGCCTCACTACAGCCCTGTGCTCATGAACGCTGGCGCTTCATGTTGCGAACAATCAGAAATTTTCAAAAATACAGACATGTCCAGGTTATTTTTCATTGCACTTTCACATTTTCACTGCATCTATTTTCAAAAATTTCTATCTAACGGTTCACATGCGACCTGGGTTTATCCTACTAGCTAATAGATGCCGGTAAAGAGCACCCATGCAGAATGGGAGTGTGGAACCCACGTGATGGTTAGGAACTTTGCACATGTTTTTAGGATGGGTCTGCATTGAAGAGAAGCACGTGAAGATTAAACATTTTTATTTTAGATTTGTTTTCGTTTTACAACATCTGTATTACTAATGTTTCGATTATTGTGGCTTAGTGGTAAAAGTGACGGTCAGGTAAGGAACAAGTAACATTTCCAGTTCCGGGAATATTCTTAACTTGAGGAGTCAGTGGATCTGTCAAACAATAGCGTCCCCTGGTAGATGGAGGCAGTATAATTCATGAGAGTCCACTGCAAATGGATGGCAACCACACATAGAAAGGTTTTACATTCCCACCCTGGGAAGTGTACTGAGGGGGGTTCGCTGCTGTTCAAAAAAAGCTACATTAATAAATGTTTTGACCATTTTAATTTTTCTGTTCAGTATTTAAATGCTCTGTATTTAACAGCACACTCTAGTACAATTTCTGTGATTCGTTCTCCTAGCTAACGGTGAGACTCAAGGATGTCTGCTCAATGACGAAGGAGAAGACCGCCCGTCTCATCCCAAATGCTATCCAGCTGTGTACTGACTCCGAAAAGGTGAGTGAAGGTCTGATGGAGGCATACGAGAAATATATAATGATGAAAACAGGAAAGAATAAATAATAAAATAAAGTGGGATATATATGTGTCCTGTACATCCGTAGTCCATAATTTTCCGATCAAGTTTTATGTTTGGAACCGTCTTGAGACGTTAGAATCAAATGGAATATTAAGACCCTAGGAGCAACACTTATAAGTGCTCTTATGTAACGTCTTCCAAGCATCTGCTGATATTGGTGTCTGCTGTGCCGAACGTATGTTGTGAAGAAGGCGTTGTTGTTGTTGTTGCAATGTTGACCCTCTTGCCACAGCACTTCTTCACCTCATTCGGAGCCAGGGACAGGACCTACATGATGATGTTCAGGTTGTGGCAGAATGCCCTGCTCGATAAGGTGGGCAAACCCCCCCCCCCCCCAACCCATCCTCCCATCCTACCGTTGATGAAACGCAGAGGTATACCTGGCTGTTACTGTGGTAAATGGACAGTGTGTGACTTCTCCTGTGCTTACTGAACACCCCCAGCCCCTGTGTCCCAAGGAGCTGTGGCACTTTGTCCATCAGTGTTACGGCAACGAGCTGGGCCTGACCAGCGATGACGAGGACTATGTTCCACCGGACGAAGACTTCAACACCATGGGGTGAGTGTTGCCGCATCCCTGCAGCCTCTGTCCTCCCCACCTCTGGTCCCGAGTCCCGATTCCTCTTTCCTCATTGGATGCTTGAGCTTGTCTGATCTGGACGGATCCCCTGTCAATCCTTTCACTTGCTGCCTTCGGCATTCCCAAGATGCTTTGTTGGTGGTAGCTTGTCTGTGGAAATGTGTGATTTCTATTGTTGTGGGTTTTCTTCTTCTCCTCCTGCCCCCCCCCCCCCCCAGTCCCATCATGCCCCACCATCGTGTACCTCGCCATGCCGGCACCGAACCCCGAGCTGGTAATCTTGACCTACAGCTGCTGTCCGTCCCCCTGGTGCAGGTACTGCGAAGAGATCCCAGCCGAGGAGAACGAGGTCAACGAAAGCACGTCCAAGAACAGCACCGAGGCCCGGCCCGATCCTAGCCCGCAGCTGCCCCGCAAGCCCCCCCACAGCAACAACGAGCTGTCCGTCTCTGTGAGTATCGCCGTGAAACGTGGGACACCATGTGCAAGGTGACCAGCTAGTAGACACATATTAGCCTGATCTAACAAAGCTCACTCCCAATCCCACCCCCCGCAGTTTGACCTCCAGCCGCCAGACGATTACTCAGGCTGTGTCCCAGATGTGGACATCCAGGCTGTCCCACTGTCCCTCAGTAAGACAGAGGAACACAGCGTCCCTGTCCTTTCCCCGTCACTTGATTTGAACGACAATGAGGACATCCCCACGGAGCTCAGCGACTCATCAGAGACGCATGACGAAGGTATGAAAGCTCTGCCCCCACAGCGGTTGAACTTTTCATTAAAAGGGCTCAATTTAGTGGATTTAGAATTAATATGACACTGGTTTCTCTGTTAAAACATGTCAAAACATTAAAGTGTATATAGTTTTCCAGAATTAAAAAAAATTATTTAGGAAAAAATAAGCAGAGAAAAACAAAAATTGTTGATAAAATCACTTCATTTCAATGGAGATTTGGTTAGGAATTGTCATACCCATTGCAGCATCTTCCAACATTGTAAGACAGAGAAATGAAACCCAAATTATAAGAAAAAAAAAAATCCCTTAACTGAAATATTTAAAGTGATTTGAATCCCCACGGCTTTGAATACAAAACAGAAATATTTTTTGGAATTCAAAATTGGAAGAAATGGTCATTCTTTGCACCAGTCTCCTCCATCTCATTAAGATCATTGGCGAAAATGGGGAGTCATGATGAATATGACGAATTTAAAACTTTGTTCATCTGACTGTCAATTTTGCCAGCTGGTCAAGTCCAGCAGGGGGCAGCACTGAGCACTCATTTCCCCGCCCCCCTTGTTTGGCGGCCTGTTAACAGGTGAGGTGCAGGCCTTCTATGAGGACCTGAGCGGAAAGCAGTACATCAACGAGGTGTACAAGGTCAGCGTGGACAAGATGTTTGGTATTCTCTTCACCGAGTCGCAGTTCATGAAGGATTTCCTGGAGCAGCGACGCTTTTCAGGTTTGCCCCGCCTACTCCATAGCAAACCACACCCCTCACAGAAGCTCCACCCACTCTGTTACTCCCCCATGGTGTGTCACTTGGGCCAGAGTTGTACCTTTGACCGCCAGTAAAATATCCAAAAGAGTCAACGTACAAAGATGTAAAAACAGTGAGTCGCAGTTTGGTGTGTGATACCTGCGCAGATGTGATGTACAGTCCCTGGAAGAAGAAGGAGGAGGAGGCGGGAAACCAGATGCGTGAGATCCGGTACACCATCTCCCTGACCAATCCCCTGGCGCCCAAGACAGCAACTGTCACCGAGACACAGGTGAGAGCAGAGAACCAGCCAGAACTGATGTTTACTGATGGCTAATGCATGTTATGCGTTGTTGACGATCCAAACATTTTTCCATATTACAAATTTATTTTCAGTTGTATTTTTTCCACTTAGCTACTGTAATTTCTGTTTGTAAAACAAACATCACCTGCGTTTACCCTCCAAGCCAATTCTAGTAAAGAACCTAAACGGAGTACGAGCGTGTGACCGCCTTAGTTCAACTCACTTCCAGTGTGTTTACAGCTTGTGTCTGGTGTTCCTCAATACTGGTGATCAATAATAAAATGAAGGATGCTGCACATGTTCATGGGATTAATCATCTTGCGTTTACCAGGAGTGCGTGGAGTGTATTTTCAATTTAAAATTAGTTTTAGCGTAACTCGGTTAGCTAAAATAATAATATAAAAAGTCTTACACAGTATTTATATTTGCTATATTTCAGATTTTTAAAGAACCTAACCGGCACGTAATTGGAGGGATGTCTGTTTTATTAAGATTTTGTTTATTGTGACTCGAGAGGTATAAACGAATCAAATTACCTACAGGGGTGGGGTCCTGGTCAGGTGCGGAGGTGAACGTGTGGTCTTTCTGCTCTCCGCTCACAGACGCTGTACAAGGCGAGTCAGGAGGGAGAGTGCTACGTGATCGACGCGGAGGTGATCGCGCACGACGTCCCGTACCACGACTACTTCTACACCCTCAACCGCTACATGCTGACACGTGTGGCCAAGAACAGGTGTCGTCTCAGGTGAGGTCCTAATGGGCGTTCCCATCACTGGCCAGTAGGGGGCACTCTAAGGTGTAAGGTAAGGTGACGCTTGCGTGACCACAAGCCTGTGCTGCAGGGTGTCTACGGAACTCCGGTACAAGAAGCAGCCTTGGGGGCTTGTGAAGGGATTCATTGAGAGGAACTTCTGGAGCGGCCTGGACGAGTACTTCAGGCACTTAGGTGAGACGTGGGCAGTCCAGCTCCGCCTGTGTACTCCGCGGCGGTTTGGTTTCTGATCGCTGACCGCGGAGCTTAACCAGGCTGTCTTTCGTGTCTCCACACAGAGCTGGAGCTCAGCAGGATGGAGGCCTCTCTAACAGAGTCGCTTCAGCTGTCACCGAAGCCCAAGGCAGTGCGGGTTTCCGCAGGACGCCGGCGGAAGCGCACCCTGGCCCATCTCCGCACCCAGCACCTGGACGAAGCCCTCAGCCCCGTGACCACACCTGAGGACGAGGAGGTCCTCCATCGTGTCAGACATGTGGCAGGTGAGAGGGCTGTGACGCACGTCTTGTGTCGTCAGATGTGAAGCCCGCTCAGGTGAGCCTCGTTTACCTGGGGTGGTTGTACAGTTTTGTACACATTTCTGCAGGGATTTAATTGTTTATTAATTTATTTTTTATTGCTGCATCTTCGCCCTATTTTCTCAAGTTTCCACATGTATTCTTCCAAACGTGGCCTGTTTTTACCCTCTGGGCCAACAGATGGCAGTTAAAAGCACCCGAACTGAGTATGACGTGGGTCCGCTTTAATTCAACTCACTTCCACAGTGTTTACGGCTTGTGCTTGATGGGAAGTAAGAAGACGGTCATCTTTTCACACGTTTAGGGGAAGAATCGCATTCGGTATAAGTTTGTGGGGATGTGTATATTTATTTTCAGTCTTTATGAAGCGTACTTTCCCTTGCTGAAGGGTACGTAGGATTACCCATCTGTATACATGGATGATTAACTGCGAGTAGCTTAGCGTACAAACCTAACATTGTAACTAGCTTTGGAGAATAACTAAGTGAATAAATTCTGATAATGCAAAAGTTTTTTTTTTTTTTTTTTTTTTCCCCCTTGTCATTTATAGTAGCAATACCAGAGATGGACTTTGAGAAGTGCTTTATTTCCACCCAACAAACTGTTGACACAAATCAGTATTTGCGCTCCACCCTTTGGCCTGTGGCTCAGGGTGCCTAAAGCAGGTCCCACAGTGTGTGTGTGTGTGTGTGTGTGTGTGTGTGTGTGTGTGTGTGTCTCCAGCTATCCTTCCACCTGGGTCCTCTCCTATTCCAAACCCAAAGCTACTGGAATATTCAGTGCTGCGACCAAGAATCTTGCATCCCGTTCTCTCAGACATGTGTGTCTGCAGTTTGTGTGCGCGTGTATATGGGTTGTGTGAGTGTGTTTTAACATAAGTCTGTGTTGCTGAGGTCTCCACCCTGACGCTTTTCTCCCCAGGTTCCACTCAGACGAGACACAACCCAGAGCAGATTTCTGGAGGCCTGGCTCTGTATAGCGTCTCCAGACTCCTGGTCATTGTCAGTTTCGTGTGAGTGTCCCCATGGGAGGGGGGTATTTTTGCTGACCCCCACCTCAACACCCAGGAAAGCCATGAACAGGGCTCTGGAACTGAGAGCCACAAGCTGCTTTCTCATTGTCCCTCTGACACAAAACTGGTACCTTCGGACACAGAGGTTGTAGGTTCGAATCCCACCTCCTGCTGTAGCTTCCTTGATTAAGGTACTTACGGTGAATTGATGCAATAAAAATTACTTGCTGCGTAAATGGGTAAATCGCTGTCAGTAGCTTAACGTGGTAAATTGCGTTGGAGAAGAGCGTTAATGGAGAAGAGGCCTAATGATTAACGTATAAAACGCAGACATGTTAGCGGTTGATGTTTTGCATTGATTCTGAGTTTAAATCCTCTTCTCCTTGTTCCCGCTGCTGCCTGTAGGATCTGTGTAAGGTACACGCCTCTCTCGACAACTACTGCAGTTAGCATGGACCCGAGACAATAGATTAGGGATTGTGGATTGTGGAGCTCTAGGGGTCAAGGGTCACAAGCGATGTGTGAGCCTCCCAGCCCTAGTGCATGTATCTGGGTGCTCAGTGTGTGTTTGCCCTCCTTCACAGCCTGGTGCTGCTGGTCTTCCTTAACATGATGCTGTTCTACAAACTGTGGATGCTGGAACACACCACCCAGAGCCTGGCTACCTGGCCGGGCCTACAGCCTCAGGAGAGGTACTGTGCGTAATTGCATCACGCTGCGTCATGGCGACAAACGCGTTGTCGCACTGCGCCGTAGTATTAAACACGTTGCATCACACTCGCAGCGGCGAACACGTTATGTCAGACTGCATCAGGCAGCAAATACATTACCGCACGCTGCGCCGTAGTATTGAGAACGTCATGTCACGCTGCGTCGCAGCTGTGAAAATGTAATATCGCACTACATCGCTGTAGTAAAGGCATTATATCGCATTTGCATCACGGCAGCAGACACTTCGCATCACACTGTAACGCTGCCACCCTGGAGAGCATTAAGTTCCATGGAAAGGCATCACACAGAGAAGCGGTTTTTCGCACGGGGATTCCGGCGGTCCCAAGTGGCGCTCACCGGTTCCGACTGGCCCGCCAGGTTGCCGGAGTCGCAGGTGGAGTGGGCTCAGCTTCTGGAATCGCAGCAGCGCTACCATGACGACGAGCTGCAAAAGTGGAGGGAGATCATCAAGTCCTCGGTCCTGCTGCTGGATCAGGTACGCACGGCGCCCCCTATAGGGGTGGAGTTGAACTTACACCTCGATAGCTGTAGCTGGAGCAACGTCGCAGGTGGCGTTTTGCATGTACATCCTATTATTAGTAATATTCAGCGCTTAGAAAGTCCATTTAGCCTGGAGGACTTAGAGTTCACAGATTGCTTTCAGCTCGCCTGATCGCACCTCTCTCGTATTTACAGATGAAGGACTCCCTGCTAAACCTGCAGAAGGGCATCGGCCTGCGGGACTACAGCTCCGACACAGAGGAGAAAAGAAGTCGATATCACTGAGCGGTGCCCCCTCGCCGCTAGAAAGTGGCACTCAGCCGTGGGACACGCAAGAACGGCCGATACGCGACCATCGCAACGAAGGGGACCCGTCTGCTGTTGCTGCTGCTACCCCTAACCGACAACGGTTTGACCTCTGACCCCTGGAGAGGAAGTGCTCCCTCTAGTGACAAGGAGTGGAAGTGCTGTGAACAATGGCCCTTCCTCCAATAGCAACGCTGCTAACCTCGACCTAAATTACCCCCCCCCACGTTTAAGAGTATTATGCTGTTAGCTTTTACCACTTACGGAGAAAGAAACGGCCGACAAAAAACAAAAGACAGCATGCAGTTTTACCTTCACGAGGATTCTTCTCAAGGAAGATTCATAGAACACCTCTTAAAGAATGCTTAACCCAAATAAGGGCGAATAGGACGAGGACATTTTTTTAGTTTCTGTGGCATCCAGGAGCTCTTTGACTGTTCTAGGTAGAGCACATACCCCCCAGCCCCCCCCAGCTGGTCACAGTCGCAGTACCACATTTTTAGCGTTTCCGGATCATGGGACCACCGACAGAATATCAAAGCAGTACGCAGACGCAGTCGTCCGTCATTTCTCAGACTGGAGAAAACAAAAGTGCATCTATGTATATATGATACAAAAATCAGCGTACAGATATAGGTTTTCTATCGAAAGCGTCTTTGCTGGCAGGAGAAATCAGGGCTGGTTTCCCTGATACTGTAGCCCGTGCCATGTTCTATTTACACGTTTGTAGCAAAAAATGTCCTTGTCAGAAGTGTCAAAGTTGATCCGAACGGCTTCGCCCTAGTAGTCGGAAACCTCCGAGTCGGTCTGGTCTACGGCAGCAGTGAATCGTGGGTAATCGGAGGCGAGGGGTGCAAAGAAGGCCTCGGTACGTGCAGGGGCCCGTAGGTTCAGAAACGCGCCTCCGTGTTCGGAAGCGTACCGCCCCCTCTCGCCCGAGCCGCGATGAGCCGAACGTACCCGCGACCGTCGTCCCAGATGCAGCTCCGCACGAGGACGTCGTACGAAACGTTCACAGGGGCGGTTCATTCGTAAAGTGTTGCGTCTGCTTTCACTTTTTTTTTTTTTTTTTTTTTTGGGCCAAGTTGCGTTGGCGTCGGTCACGGGTCATCCGCGGCTGACGCAAAAAGTTAGCTTCGGCCCTTGTTTACGTGGCCGCGTTTCCGGAAGCTTCGCTCTCATTTTTCACTTGTTTTTGTGCTAATATTAACGAGCACGCAATAATGTTTTTGCTGCAAAGGGCTGATCGCCGGTGTCGCGCGAGGATCGGACCGCGGGTCCGCCGTGAGGTCGCGATGCGCTCGCAAGCACGTTCCAGCTGTGAAACGAATATATAAATGTATAGGGAACGAACAAGCGGCGCCAGTTTTGTTGTTCCATCTTTGGACACAAGGTTCTTTTTAGGTTTACCCAGCTATGACGGTCCACGGTGGCTGGAGCGGCTTCGACTGGCCTCGCGGAAAGAGCTTTTTTAACCAGTCGCTCTTTCAGGATCCCCGTCAGGTTGACGGTGTCCTCGAAATCCAGAAGTTTCTTGATGACGTTTCAACAGGGGGGACGGTAACCGTGGTTACTTCAGACTCGGTCTCGGAGACGGAAGCGATGCCGCCGCCGGGCCGAGCATGGTGACCGTTTCTCTGAGCCTTTAATTTATTTAATAAGAAAAAAACAAAACTGTGAAGAGTGAGTAAACATGCTTGAAGATGGAAGAGAGGAATTGGGATAGATATATTAATAATTAGGAGGAGGATATTTATTAAGTATTTATACTTTATTTCAAGAGCACCCTGAGCTCAGGGCATGTGGGAGAAGTGAAACGGGGGGGGGGGGTGTTTGTTTCACATGTCACATGGACATTCCAACATGCTGTGTTCGTGTCATGCATATGTGTGAGGTGTGTCCACTGTCCCAGGTTTATTTCTTTGTTAGGTTTTTGTGTTCCCCCCCCATAATCATTGTAAAGATGCTCTTTTTTTGCACATCAGGACACGGTGGGTCACATCACAGCACCCCGGGGGATCAGAGCTCCTCTTGTCAGTATCGTGGGATCCATCCGCCTGACCTCATTACCCTTAAAGTCAACACTGGAACCGTTCGTATTAAATTTAGCTGCCAAGGTGAACCTTTGGATAAACGTTACGTTTCGGATTTCTAACGTTACGCTTTTATCCAGTCATCGCATGAGCGCATCATTTTCTCATGTCAGTCAACCCGTACTCGAGGGTATAGCAGCTTCTCCTTCTGGGAACTAAATTTGAGATTTTTTGTCACATATCATGTTTGTTGAGCACTGAATCACCTGTGATTTACAAACACAAGAATGACAGCCTCTTTCTAGGGAGTCTGCGTTCATCTGGACACCGGATCAGATGAATCGTTGAGAGCTCCGGTCTCCCAGAAAGTGATGGACAGGAATTTGTACGTGGCCCTTAGCAGAGATGCACACGGACCCGAAAGAGAGAGGTTCCTAAAGTGCATCTTCCTGTCGGCTCCAGTCTGTGACCTTGCACGCCCTCTAACCCGGGGCCCTTCGTGCGTGTCGCTCCCCGAGAACAGTTCTCCAGGCAGCAGGAGCTTTAACATGCAAACAGTCATTCGTACACACAATCAGCATTGAGTGTGTTATCACCGCAGTGTTTCCGTAGCAATAAGGTGTTTTACACCCGAACTACCCTAACCTGTGTTTATTGCTGAGCAAGCAGAAGTGTTGCAGCGAAGGGGGTCTATCTTTGGGACAGTTTTAGAAGATCCAAATCCGCCACACGTGTATTCTGTGTAAATGTGTGTCCCGGTGCCTTGGTGCAGCTGGAAAGGAGGAGCGTGTCCCCGCAGGTAAAGGTGCAGCATCTCACAGGCGGGCGTGAGAGACTGAGAACCTCCTTCACGTGTGGGATGGAGACGGGAGTGTGTCTCAGTGTCGGTGTAACTGATGACTAATGACAGCGAGTGCGTCCCCTGACACGTTCTCCTAGACAGGTGTGGGGCCGATGCCACTCTGAGCGTGCGCGTGGATTTGCATAGGACGTCAAACCTTTCATCTTACCGTAATTCATAAAAGAAGAAGATGGCTTGCGGGGTTATGGAAATGACATGCCAACCGCCACACGTGCCATGTGTGCCCCCCGAGTCCAGCCCGACTGCAGGCTTTGCGGATGATTGCGGACGCGTGTGATGATGGAGCAGTTCTGATGATCGTGAGCATCTGTTGTAGAGACACAATCCCTTGTGCTGCGTGTTTTGTCTGTTGCATGTGTCCACCAGCAGCAGCCCTTGTGTGTGGGACACGTGTGAACGTATTGCACTGTGTTACCCAAAACCAAAGCCCAAGCCCGTGTTTGCGTGCACACGGTCACCATGCGTGGTATGATTATCAATTTGAAGTGAGGGGGCGGGGCTTGAGTGTGGATCGGCCAATGAGATGAGCGTTTCCCTCACGGAGCGGGGAACAGGTTTGTGTTGCCGGTGTCACCCTTGGGGACTTTGCCATAGTTAATCGATTAATTTTTTTTTAAATACTTCAGTCGTAGAAAAAGCCAGAGTCTCACGGGCCGGGAAGGGGTCGTTGCTGCTCAGCGGTGTACCGCGTTAAAGGACCTCACGGGACCATGCTGTGCCCAGGGGTCTGCCAGGGATCGGGCTGCCCGTGCACCAATATCTGTGAGAGACAGAGACGGAGACGTACCGGTGCAAAAGGATGCGTTTCGTATGTCTGAATTCCACCAATCCATTCCCACAGCCTCCCTCGTTCATCCTGTTCCGCATCCCAGTATCCCAGAAAAGACTGAAACCTCATTATTTATTCCTCCAAACTGTGATTGTATCTCCTACCTTTTGCGTGACGATGGTGCCGCTTCAGGCCGAGGGGCGTGACGGCGGATGTAGCTCTGTGAGGCGTCCACAGTCAAAACCCTCATCGCCTCAACAGTCTGTCTGTGTTTGTGTGTAATATTTATTTTTATTTAAATGATGAACATTGCGAAAGGATCAAAGATCAGACGTGCGCCACTTTGTACCAAAACCAACAGGTTTCACACCTTCTATTTAGGTTCCTTGCTCGTCAATACTGGATGGCTGGACCAAGTCATGGAAGTCGAACCCTCGCAACCAGGAGGGTCTGTGTCCCGTAAGGTGAGCAGTTGATCCGACACGTTTGTAAACTTAAGGCCGAAAAAAACCACCCAGTATCCCGGAGCGTTTGTCCGCAGAGGTCGTGGGGAGCAAGACGGTTCAAGTACTGTACCTTCTGGAAGACGTGAAACCCCTCGGCCCGGTCGGTGCGTTTGCACACGAGGCCTTTCCTCTTTGGACCTGTTTCCATGGTAACTGCAGGGTCCAGACATCACCTTCCAGAACCATCGTCTCACTCCGGCTGCATCTTTCGAACACAGAGCTGAACGTAACGAGGCAGAGAGACACGTGCACTAGCAAGCAGACAACACGCTGAATTTATTTCCCTTACATATTTATATAAAGTACAACAACAGATTGATATTCATCAATGGAATGAAATGATCTCACCAGAAAATGATTATTAAATGTGAGAAGTTCCGCACGAGTGTTGTGGCATTAACTTATGTGTGTGTGGGGGGGGGAGGGGTGTTTTTTAGGACTGTTTTCATTTCAATCTGTAAACATAATATATTTATATTATATACTGTATGTATATGCTGTACATATTAGGACAGATTAAAAAAAATTCCAATCTGCGCTGTGCGCGGGTTCCTTTCCATGGGGCTCATGGAGACTGTGGCTATGTGACTTCAGGGCGGCGGAGACTGAAGGACGAATAAAGGTGTTGAATAGACACTTGTCTGGTGTCATCATTTCACAAGGAGGATTTTGTTATAAAGGGGGGTACAGTGGGTTGGACCAGGTCCTGCTCTCCGGTGGGTCTGGGGTTCAAGTCCCACTTGGGGTGCCTTGTGACAGACTGGCATCCCATCCTGGGTGTGTCCCCTCCCCCTCCAGCCTTGCGTTGCCAGGTTAGGCTCCAGCTCCCCACGACCCTATATGGGACAAGCAGTTCAGATAGTGTGTGTGTAATTTTGTTATATTTTCAGATTATATATTTCAGTGCTGACTGATACCTTATTAATTATCAATCCAGTGCTTTACTCCACAACAATTTACCATTTTAATCTACTTACACTGACTTACTTGTCTATACAGCCAGGTAATTTGTACTCCATCAATTCAAGGCAGGTAATTGATCAGGGGTCCTGCAGCAGGAGGTGGGATTTGAACCCAGGTCCTTCAAGTGGAAGGCGACAGCTTGACTCACCATGCTGCTTTCCCAGTGCTGGTGGTTTACTGTGTTCCCCTGATAGATAAAGGTCCGACTTTCCCATAATGTAGCACTTTGTGCCAAAAAGCAGTAATTCCACAGGTGCATCCAGAGCTCTTATTTTTTTAACTTTTTGTAAATGGGTTTCTAAATGTCAGCGCTGATCATTTCGATGTGATTGAAGGCCTCCTGTGGGGGGCGCGGTGGCGCAGTGGGTTGGAGCAGGTCCTACTCTCTGGTGGGTCTGGGGTTCAAGTTCTGCTTGGGGTGCCTTGTGATGGACTGGCATCTCGTCCTGGGTGTGTCCCCTCCCCCTCCAGCCTTGCACCCTGTGTCGCCGGGTTAGGCTCCAGCTCCCCGCAACCCTGTATGGGACAAGCGGTTCAGAAAGTGTGTGTGTGTGTGTGTGTGTGTGTGTGAGAGAGAGAGAAGGCCTCCTGTGTGCAGTGCCTGCTTCTTCTCTCAAGGTGGCAGTGCAGAGTTTCTTGCCACTGCTATTTCTGAAAAGTAACTACAAGCGCTTTAAATCACTTTTATGAGATTGCTCATGTTGCTTGTAAATGTATTCCAGCCACAATTAAAAAATGTGTGAATCTGATCTGTTCCGAATGCAGTAGCCGAGCGTTATTTTTTTTTAAAAAATTCCCACCCCATTGTGCCGAGCAAAATGTTTCATTTATGACCCGAGGGAGACGCTGGCATCACCGAAACGTCGCTGAAACGTTCAGACTGGTTCCCAGAAGGCCACAAGGAGGATGTGTGTTCCCATCGCAGCATCACGGGGATATGATTTATTGATTATTGATTATTCATGTGTGTTTACTGAACAGATTGATGTCGGAGTTCATTAGCGAGTCTCTTCAGCGCATCAAGCGGCAGATCTAAGGTTGCTGGGCTTTTAACCAGTCCGAAACCAGCTGGTCAGTGGGTAGGCATACTGGTGCTCTACCACTTAACCCGACCTGACCAGGAGAACTAGGACCACCTGTGTTCATGTAGGAGTTGCTATTCTGTCTCTGTATAGTGATCCAGCTGTTCTCA
This sequence comes from Scleropages formosus, assembly GCF_900964775.1. NCBI lineage: Eukaryota > Metazoa > Chordata > Actinopteri > Osteoglossiformes > Osteoglossidae > Scleropages > Scleropages formosus. The sequence continues at coordinate 9,899,345 of NC_041830.1, read as the reverse complement.
TCCTCTTAGGTCAGTGAGACATGTGAGTGGGAGGAAGAGTGTGTGAACACAGTGGATATGGACAAACCATGACTTAAGGTCTCCTCCCTACACACACCCAGAGCTCCAGCTGACTCAATTTCCTAAGTGCTTAACCTTTATCCCAGAGATGTACCGAAAACTCCCCAATTGTGCTTTTAATAATCTGATTCCCCAGACATACAGCTCTGATGTGATTTACTTTACAGGGAGATTTATATGGGGCCTTAAAATAATGCAGCACCCCCCTTCAAAAAAAAAACAAAAACAGAAAAAATGAGTACGGCGTTTCAGTATAAGTCGTCCGTTTCCAGTGTTTTCCTCTAGTTTCCGTGCAGAGCACAGGGCCAGAGTGCAGGAAGCGGCGAAGGCCACTTGATCGATAGTGGAGTCCTCTGTGCGTCCTGGCAGGGCTGTTAATCAATACGAGTGACAGATCATCTCCGCTGATACCCCCCCAACTTAATAAATTCCGTTGGCAGTACGAGCTCTTCTCCACCAGCAGAGGTGTTGGGAATAACTCAAACTGTCCTCCCTGTGTTGCCATGGTGCTTGAACCCTGCCCCCAGCCTACTTAACGCACCTGTTAGGCTCCGACAGCCGCACATCATGGCAGGGTTCTGGTTGCAGGTCCCGCAAAGCGCAGCTGGATCACCTAACCATGGAGCAGAGGAGGTGGACACTGTGGAGCTGGTGGTTACCGAGGCAGGAGGTGGTCCGGGTGGGAATCCGTGGTATGACGATCCCTATGTCGCTTTTTCGGAACAAGACACCAGATGACGTCTTGTCAAAGAGCCATCGTGGACGTATTCATCAGGTTTATGGCTTTGGGCCTACAGGCGGGGAAAAGGACGTGTCCTTGTGGTGATGGATGGTTGCTGAGATGATCTGATGAAAGTGATGTAGAATGTTCTAGAATCAGGTCAAAACGTGTTCATTTTAGTATGTTTAGTATGACTGTTTATCCCGAGATCCTGCTAACAAAGTTCACATACCAGAGGACAATTTATTGAGTTTGCCAGAGTTTGCAGGTATGGGCAGCAGGTTCTGCAGGTTCTTTCCGTTAGACTGTAGGTGATGCACCGAGATGTCAGAAGTAAACTCACCGTTGCATCATATCGGGGCCCCTTGATTCCCTTTCGTTCATAATAGATTTATGTTACACGGAAAAGTAATCTCCACCTGATGTTCAGCTGGATGATTCCGGCTGATGGCTCAACTCTGAATTGTTGCATCAGTTCTGCTGGCACTAAACCGAACTGTACCCAACGGATCCTGTACACGTCGGACCTTCTTCACCGGTTTCACCACCTGACTGCACCGAGGACACCCTGAAGCCCTTTTTTCCATCAAGGAATATGGAAAGTGGAGCGTGAAGTGTGTGTCAAGGCACATCAGGCCTCAGTAGGATGTGCTATACAAACACTAGCCAGCCTTCTAAACACACACAGGGATGTGTTTCAGGTGGCAGAAAAACTCATGTATTCAACATGTCAGGTATTTATGTATTAATAACACTTGGTACATACTGTATTTACCGTAAATGACATCTTAGTCATGTTTGATGCATGTTGTTTGTGATGCATGTTAATCACGCCTAATACGTACTGCATTAACTCCATCTGATACACATTTACATTTATTCATTTACTTGATACTTTTCTGAAAAGTCACTTAAAATGGTAAGGTACTTACAGTTTTTTTACCAATTTATACTGCTCCTTAATTTTACTGCAGCAGTTTAGGGTAAGTACCTTGCTCAAGGGTACTACAGCTGGAGGTGGGAATCGAATCTCTAACGTTCGGGTCCAAAGGCAGGAGCTCTAACCACTGCACTTCCAGCTGTACCACATCTGTGATCCATATTAAACATATCTGATATAACCACAACAGATTTACTTTAACCATGATTTATAGATATCCATTTTTTGGATGTATATTTACCATGTGTGATGCCCTTTAATCATGCATGATACATACTAACTACAATGTATTTTATCATGATGATGCACATTTACCATGACTGAAATTCTGTCACCACGTTTTAAATTAGTCATATGACACACATTAGCCATGTATGATACATATTAAACGTCATCTCACATAGCCACAACTAATATTAAATATACACGAACCATGTTTTATTTATGTAGACGTTAATTGTATTTGATGTACATTTACCATGTGCGATGCATTAATCATGCCTCACACGTCTGAACTGTGTCGGATATATATTTACAATCTACAATACATATTAACTGAATCTGATAAGTGTTAACGACGACTGATATACATTAATGTTTCGTACGTTAATCGTCTTTGATGCACGTTCACCGTGTGTGATACATATTCATTACACCTTATACATATTCATGACGTGTCAGGATGAGTGAGCCAATGGAAGGGGAGTGCAGTAATAAGCGGCTGATAGAGCGATAGAGCGAGAGCGCGAGAGAAGGACAGGACAGCAGCTCGCGGAAGGGGCTCCGCTCCAGAGGACAAGATGCTGCTCTTGCGCCGCCGTCGCGCCGTGTCCCCACCGCGCGCCCGGGCACGCGCCTAGCAGCGCACCAGGATCTCCGCGCGCACTTCTGCCCGAAGTAGAGTGGAGTGAGAGCGCGGCCCCGCAGCGCGTGCGGGCTGGAGTTTAAGCGCCCTCGCTGGGGTTTTGCGCGTTTTCTCCCGTTTAAATCGAGGGCGGCGGGAGGGGAGGCGATGCACCGCGCGTTCTCGTTCCCGGGCGCGCCGGAGCGCAGCCGACACAAGGAGCGCCTCGAGGCCAGTCTTGCGGGGCTCTGCGAGCTCGAGCTGCTGCGCCAGCGCCAGGAGAGTCTGGTCCTGGGCGCGCTCGCTCTCGGGGACCCCCCCTGCACTCCGGGGCACGCGGCACGGGCCGACCCCCAGGCGGCGCGCTGCGCACTCCAGCCCGCGCCGCGCGCGCCCGACGCTCTCTCCCTCCGGCGACAGCTGGTAAGAATGTCGTGTTTAAAGAGGTGGTGGAACTTTTTTTTTTGAACGGCCGGCGCACATCGATCTTGGTGCGTTTTGTTTGTGTCCAACGGACGTCTCCGGCCGCCGGTTCGAATCCGGTGACAGTGAGCTGAGCACGCGCGGCGGCTCGTGCCCATTTCACGCACGGCGGAAAGTGTCGCGGCGAGGGTCCTTATGTCCTAATACACTTTCAGTGTTATTAGTTAGTGTCTTTCTTATTGTGCGCTTTCGGTTGCTTATTTATTGAGCTCTCGCCTTCACTGCCTGCTCCGTTTCTGCAGTTAGACAGTCCAATAAAAAAATAACATATTTCATACGGGACCCCAGGAGGCTGATCTTCACGCCTTCATTAAAAAGGAAAAACTAACTTTTAATTGTCTTTAAACCCAGTCTGGTTGTGAATCACAGGTTGGGGGGGGCGTGTCCCCCCAATAATCAGTCCCCGCCCCCAATTTTTCAGTGTGATTAATTTTGGGTAATACTCATGGTAGTACTGACCGCCCCCAGTAGAAAGCCAACCCTAAAGCCCAACACTCAGTATTTGTATATAAATCCTTTGGGTGATGTGGATGAAAAGGTGTTTTGTGGAGGCCGGTATCAGCTGAACCGAGTCTCTCATGCATCGTCTCACATCGATCCCCTGTGTGTGTGTGTGTGTGTGTGTGTGTGTGTGTGTGTGTCTGTCTCTTGGAGAGAGAACCGAGAACAGGTTCATGCACTGTCTTTGCCCCACACTGATCGATGCTAGTGTTGTAGGTTTTGCATAAAACCTTTAAAATCCTTTATAAGAGGTAGAATTAACTACAGTGATTTATTTATTTTTTTTGTCCTTATGACTCATTGGGGTGATTAACTGAACCACACACAGTTTTAATCATGGCTTAATAGTCACTTTTTTTGGCAACAGAACTGGGCCACATCAGTATAGAGACATAATCAATATTCTCAGTAAATAGAAATGTATACAAGGAGATAATGAAACTGAAAGGCAAAGGGTTATACTGCTCAGTAGGGTGTTATATATACAGTCCTTTCTAAGAAGATCCAGAAAATTGCTTTTTAATAACATTAAATGTTCACTTATCTGGTGCCCCAGTGGTAGATGGGGAGGGGGGAAGAGCCCATTTGGGTTGAGCTCCTGTCACCCTAAATTGGGATCCCTTGGCCAGAGAGTCCTGAATTACGTCCACTTGGGGGGGTTGGGGCACCTTAACCTTGGGGAGAAATGAAAAATTAAACCGTCTCCCTGCGAGCTCCCCTGCCAATGGATCAGAACCCGGATTCCCATAACGGATCGGAACCTGGTATCGGAGAGACCAAGTGGCACGTCCAGCTAAACAGAGGGTCCTATGTGTCCATCAGGAGATGTTCTGGATGGCAGATCACCCACTGGAGGACATACAAACATGTAAATACACAGAATCTGACAGGTAGGGGTGGGCCCGAATTGCCGCGGGGGGCCGTAACATGGAGACAACCTCAAGCCCTGTGATTTCAGGACGGACTTTTTAGGGGTGGTCCCCAGCGGACCTCCATGTTTCCAGAACAGTCTGGGATACGATGAGGAACGCAGCACGTTTTCTGTGTCGATGCATGTGTACAACCTTAGTAATGCCTGGCAAATCATTTAAGGAGGCATGTGCTTCTTGGGGGAGGGGTTGACCGGTGTTTCGACCGCAACGTTAACCACTTTTACCCCAGACAGGGGTCCCATTCAGGTCGGCGGGACCAGCCGGCGGGGGAGGCGTCAGTACCCTCTTAGTCGTGCTGCTCCTCGCAAGCAGTGACGCTTTAGCACATCCCTGCAGCGCACGTTTCTCGAGCGTCACACTCAACACGGAGGTGTGTGTTTGTGGTAGAGCACCGCGCCAGCAGATTCTCACTGGGGGGATGTCATGAGCCCAGGGGTGTTGGTAAATACCAGGGTCCTGGCGGGTTATTCCCAGCACAGCGGTGTTGACAGGCATCCGACAGCAGACGGCAGCTGGGAAAGCGCTCCCGTGGACCCCTGTAACTGAGCGTGCGTGCGTGCGTGTGTGTGTGTGCGTGCGTGTCTGTGTTTCTCCTTCCCAGGTATCAAACACCAGTATGCGTGCTCCCTGCACAAAATGCCCATATCCAACATCAGTTATGTAACGGCGACTGATTGGCGGCTGTCCGCGTGTCCCCAGGCAGCCTGTGGGTGGTGGTGTGGGCGGCGGGTCCAGTCATCGCCTGGACCTGCGGTCTGTATGAGCAACTGTGTCAATCCAGGTGTCAGTGCCCCGCACCACCGAAGCCGCTTGCTGCGAGTCTGTGCCCCCGTCCTCCATACCCACCACCAGCAAACTGTGTGTGTGGTTTTTTTTTTTTTTTTTTTTCTTTTTCTAAACACTAGGCCTGCTTGTGTGATAGAGCGCATTGTAAAAAAAAAAAAGAAAACACCTTGTAGGGATGTGTCCATGAAAAAAAGGCCTCTGAAAAGTCGGATTTTTAAAGAAAAGAGCAAAATATAAACAACTTTCAAGTGTTTCCATGTTGTATGATTGGAGGTAGAAATTCTCTATTTTCACTGAAATTACAATAAATGTGGTTTCCCCAGAAAGTAAAGAAATGAGGTGTGTGTGTGTGTGTGTGTGTGTGTGTGTGGGCGTGCACCCTCCCAGTGTTGTATAAACACACCAGAGCATCGGGCACATGCTGCCAGCGGAAGGAGGTGTGTGCGGAGCGGGTGGGGGAGGGGCGTGCCCCCCCCCCCCCCCCCCCCATTTTGCCGGTGGGTCAGAAATGACAGGGCTGTCAAAGAGCAGGCGGTAGAGTGCTGTAATTACCCACAACTTCTTGGCACACGAGCCTGGCGATGGCTAGCAAGGGAGAGAACGAGGCCTGCAAGTGGCGGCACCGATAATTACACCGCTCGGAGAAGCGGGGAGCCGGGACACGCGTGTTAATGATTTATGAGAACAAAAGCTTTAATTGCACAGGAATTCTGCCTGGAAACACACGCGGCACTTAACACCGTGTGTGTGTTTGTGTGTGTGTGTGTGTGTGTGTGTGTGAGAGCAAGCCCACGCGCCAGGACAACGAGCTGACTCACTAATCGACACTGTGAGCGACGCTGTGGTCCTCTGCGTCCTGTCCGACTCGTGCTCCATCGCGCGCACACACACACACACACACCCCCCCCCCCCCCCCCACCTCCCTTTACCAGCAGCCAAACCTCTGCGTTGCCATAGTGACGATGGGCCACTGCGTCGGCCTGTGGCGATAAGCATTTGCGCCGGTTCTGTTCCGCGGCCATGCTGAGGTTCTGGGCCTCAGTTATCAGGAAACATTGATCCGCTGCCGTTTTTTTCTCTGTGTGCGTGTAACATGCTGCTCTGTCACCTCCAGCCTCTGTACCCACCGATACGCAGTAGATGTGAGGCCTGCTCACACACCAGCCCTCACCTCCTACCAACATGTTAAGTTCTTACTCTTGTGATTGGTTGATTGAAGTTCTTGACAAATTAAATCATGGACAGGATGTGCAGTATAATAAATATTGATACTGAAGGGCAAGAAACATTATTCCCATTGTTGTGCCCTAGGATGCTGTGGGAAGGGCTGTAGGGAGTCCACCCCTAGTCCACCATCGCATGGATTGGCCTGCTGTCTCTCACATATAAGCCCCTCCCAAGCCCTACCTTTCTATCATTGTGTAGTTGGTCCCTTGCTAACCCTGCCCACCTGTCACAACCTTTGGTTGGCCTGTATACTCAAGCCCCACCCACAAAACACAGCTGACTCGTGCACAGCAGGTGTCCCTCATCGCTGTCCTTGATGGGGCAGGTAGACTTTCCAAAGTGAGACAAGCGGCCTTCATCACTGCGTGTTACCCCAGCGGTTGCCATGGGCGACTGCCATGTCAACAGTCACATGGATGGCCGGCGTAACAGCAATAGCCACTGCAGTTCACTCTCCGCCCTGCGACTGTGCCGAGGAGTCGCTTCTCAGGTACAAGGAGTGTTCGTGATGACCAGGGTTGGTCACCGGTGGCTAAAATTACAAGCAGAAGTGAGGTGAAAGCAGTGGCCAGCAGGTGGTGCGGTGGTTAGAACCGCTGCCTTGCGGTCAGAAGATCCTCGGTTGGAATCTCTATTACCGCTGCAGTATACTTGATCACGGTACTTACTTTTAACTGGTAAATCATTGTGTGTAGGTTAATGTTCACATCTAACACTGTCATTGATGTTGGACAGAGTCAGAAAGATGCAAAAATAGCATAAATGACAAATCAGTGGCCCATTCAGAACAGGTAAAATGTTGGAGAGCAGGCACCGCACGCAGCTTCCACGGAATATTATGCTTGCGTTTCTTATTTAATCATCTGGGATTCTGTCGTCTGTGCAATATTACACATACACATTAATTTCAGCGTATTATATAATTTTAATATCACACATGTCAGATGGAAATCCAGCCTGTAATCCCAGCATGGTAAGCACAGTACCGCGGAGGGTAACTGCTTCCAATGCAAGCTTCCTCGGGCTCTGCGTGGAGCCTGCCTTCTAATTTGTTCAGCGTGGTAATTTTGCGTAGCTAGGGTAACACACTGTGACGCTGAGTATCTGAGGGTCGGTTTGCATCTGCCGGCGGATTTGTTCCGGTTTGATTGGTCTCTGAAGGATCTCGATGGATACGGCCCCTGTCTTTCATGCAGTCATGTCGGCCGGAGCTTTAGCGATAACAGTTCTGCGGTAAGCAGCTGTTCCTGGTGATAGATCGTGCTGTCCTTGTCAGTGGGTGGCGTAGTGGTTAAGGAGCTGCCTGAGTGGCTAAGGGTTGGTGTCGCCACAAACTGGGGGTGGGGGGGGGGCAGCAGATTGCTTTGAAACTGAAGGACTTGGGTTCAAACCCATCTTCTCCTCTTGCTCTTGTGCCCTTGATCAAGGTACTTCCCCTGAAGCGACACAGTAATGATCACCCTGCTGTATAAATGGGTAAATCAGTGCACATCATGGTAAGGACAGGTATTTGAATTGCCATTTGAATGTGTTCAGCCATCTAGCACCTTAAGAAAGGAGAGGGAAACCAACAACATGTGCAGGGCATCCAAATAATTTGATGTGGTTCCAGAGAGCTGGTGGAGCTCGGCACGCAGACCGCGCTGACTGCTTGCATCCCGGGGTGGTTTTTCTAGAAGGTTCTGGACGTCTCACTGTGCGAGGAATGTAAACAGTTGGCTTGTTGTGTCACTTGAAACACACTTGGATGTCGGCGGGAGCCCAGTCGGGGCTTTGTGAGGCTCTCCGGCTGCTCGGCTGTGCCTTTCCTGCATTTGCGCAGTGGCTTAACTGTTCTGCTTGGTGATCCAACATAAGGATCCCGTCCTCAGAGCCTGCCGGTGTTGGGGGGGGGGCAGCGGTACCGAGTCCATCCCGCCTTTGGCTGAGGGGTGTAACGGTGACAGCCGAGAGGCCCAGTGTTGGCAGGATGGCAGAAACAGCCTCCCAACCCCCACCCAACAGAGCATGGGGGGTGACCCCTGTCTAGACTCAGAAAGGCACAACGCCCCTTGGCTGACAGGCCGTCCATCACAGGCCCCCAGAGGGGTGTGTCTCGCTTCCACGGCACGGCACTTCATCAGCATGACTGACACCCAGGGGCTGAAGAAAAGGGTCCTTAGAGTCCCTTCGTAAGTCGTGGAAGGAGTCGCGTCTCCATCGGGACAACGGTGAACGTTGTGATGAAGCTCAGTTCCAATCGTGTTTATGTACCATAACTTGCTATTTTACCCTGACACTAAATTGTCTTACACTGTTAGGTTTGTACACTAAGCTACTTACACCGATTTACCCATTTATACCGCCGGCTAATTTTTACCGTATCCATTCAGGGTAAGTACCTTGCTCTTAAGGGTACTACAGCAAAAGCCAGAATTCAAACCGAGATCCTTGGAGTCCAGAGACGGTGGCCCTAACCACTGTGCTGCCTGCAAAAACCTTCACTTTACTGTGGTTAAGGGTCGGTTTGGTGCTGAAAGACTCATCGCTCTGCTGGCTCAGGGGTCCACGTGTGACAACAGGCCCAAGAATTCGGAGCGAAAATGGAGTGAACATTCTCCGCAGCGTGAGAGTGCTTTCGCACTTACAGATGCTCACAAATGGTCTTTCACATTACGCAACAAGCTCGCCGAGCAGCTGACGTTCTGGTATGCGACAAATGAAGCGGCCTGCTGTTGAGGGTCGAGTATTTATAGCGTCCTTAATGTGGATTTACGTTCTGTCGTTGGTGGACTTCCCCGAGCAGACGGCGTTGGCGTCTCTGTAGGGTGCTTGAGGTTGTATGCCTTCCCAAGGAAGGACTGTGTTGATGCCGGATTGCTTTTAGATCAGCTGGGTCGCGCTCATTTTTGTAGTATGCCACGTTGGATTTGAATCCAGCCCTTAGCTGCAGTACCCTTGATCGAGGTACTCACCCTGAATTGATTTTTATTTATTCACCAGACACTTTCCTCCAAAGGCATGTACAAACTAATGACTGGCTAAAGTCAGTCTTTGCAGAAGACAACAAAAGTGGACCAACGACAGACGGAGAGCGTTAGATACAGATCCAGGAATGTTAAAGAGCAGCTTGTTTGTCTGATTTCACCGTATTGCTGGTTCATATCTCTCAAGTAACTGCCTATCGAAGTGACACTCACATAGCAAATACATAGATAATGAAAGCAGATGGTGTTGGACTCATTTATGTAGCTGTCGGGAGATCCGGAAGGAAATGGGTCTCAAAGAGACTGGTTTTGAGACCCTTCTTGAATGCTGGGAAGGACTCAGCAGCTCTGAAGGACAGAGGTCTCATTGTACTTCACCAGGGACGAAACTGAGAAAGAACAGACTTTCAGTTTTGGACCCCTTTTGTGTTTGTATTCATGTGTGTAATTGAGTGTTTGTTACAGAACCGCCTTGGAATCCAACCCGTCGGCTTTGAACTAAAAGTGTGTGTTTGTTACAGAACAGTCTGCAGTCCAACCCATGGGGTTTAATGGCAGCGCTGGAGCAGCAAGTTGGAGAGCTGAGGGTGGATGCAGAGGCCGCCAGCGTGGACTCCCCCGGGGAGGTGGGGGACAGCCGACCGAGTTCAGGTACCACCGGTCCTCCCGATCCCACCACTGGCCCAGTGTGAAGGATCCTGGATCCCTAATTCACATATCATTCTTGAGGAGGCATCAGGTCGAACTTTGGAGAACCACCTCTTGGAACCCATCAGCTGTGAAAGCAGTCATGGCTTCTTTAAGGAAAATATTTTATCAGTTTTATAAACGTTTTACATGCCAACAAGAGGAAAGAGTTCAACGTAATAATTTTCCACACATGATCTATAATAAACACTTCAGGCCTTATTGTACTTGGATTCGCATTTGAAGGTTGATCCAAAAGCGAAACCGTAATGGTCCGATTGACGCCGCAGCTGCTTGACAACGGAAATGGAGCCGGTGGACAACAAGGCTCACTCGCGCTGTTCCTCCGTCCTCCAGGGTTTTACGAGCTGAGTGAGGGCCAGTCTTCGGCGGGCCTTTCCGATTCCCAGGCGTTTGCGGAACTCCCTTCCCACGGCTGCAGCCGGGCGCAAGCTACCTACCCCTGCGAGAGGCCCAAGTCCGTAGGTGAGCCCCACACCCTGTTCATCACTACTTCATAATACGTTTTTAAGGGCCAAGTACTTCTGCACGTACAAGGAATCAGGTTCTCGGGAGGATGGCCCCAGGACACGTGATGGCCCATGTGAGAAGGGTCGGCAATGATCTCTCCCTCACACTTTTTCATCCTGAAATTTTGGAGGTCTTGGATGTCTAGCATCTCGTAGCTAATGATCCTCTATGCTCAGAGGAATGTGTAAATAGTGAAGTAGTATAAAGTAGTCTGGCCTTCCTCTGTGTGGCGATTCCTGAACCAGACAGACATGTGAAGATGGACTCTGATGGCAGTGTAGAGTTGGATCAGCCTCTCTTGGGCCCCAGTTTCATCCCAATCTCAGCACCTCTGAGCACATATTGAGTTCTTGTCACCGTGGAGAGACATCTGCAGATGTTCCTGCACCACCGTGTTTCGCTTGGACTGGCAGGATCCCTGTTCTCCTCGCTTTGGCTCTTTGAACCGTCGTGGCTCTTTGAAACGCGTGGTTTTTGCAGCCGCGTCCTAAGCTGAGTTAAGTGTGTTGCGTTTTATGTTTTCATCTGAGACAGAGTGCTTCTTTCACTCCGCCGGAGTGTGTTTTTGCAGCTGAGCCTGACTCCCATCTCATTGTATGTTCTGTGCTCCTATATCCGTTATTTCAGCTGCTGTCAGTTGACCGCCATCAGATTATTGATCCCAAAGGAAATTGCACAAAGTATTCATACAAGGTCAAGTTGCAGGTTTTGTTTGTCGTCATTTCGCTATGCACTTATTTGGTGTACAGGAACGATGAAATGCGGTTTGTGCAAGTTCAGCTGTAACATAAATCCTGGTCCACAATATACAAAAAAAAAATATTTTGCACACATAAATACAGGCATGTATTACTGATACAAAATGCAAATACAGGGATGATGAATGGTACCTTCCATAGAGCTGGCCATACTAAGTAGTGTGAGGTCCCTAGGATGGGATTGCGGGTGGCATAGTGGTTAGAGTTGCCACCTTTGGAGTCAGAAAACTGAGGATTGAATGCCACTCCTTGCTGTAGTACTCTTGATCCAGGAACTTACCCTGAATTGCTCCACCAGAAATTACCCAGCTGTCTAAAATACTACATTTCACATTTAGTAAAGGATGTGAGATAAATAAAACAGAATAGAAATAAGTGGTATGAACAGCTGGCACAACAAAGGACTGTTTGCAGCCTTGCGTGTGGCACCGGCTGCAGGGTGTGTGGAGGTGTGCTCATGCTGTTCTCAACTTCTGCCTGCGTTCTCTCTTTGCAGGAGATGCTTTTGTGTCAAATCGGGAGGCACTGCTGGACTCAGGGCCCAGGAGCATGGTGCCACGCTCCTTCTCTGCTCCCTACCCATCTCTGGAGGGCATCACAGAAGGCCCTGGGGAGGAGGAGTCCTGGCCCTGGGACCCAAGCTATTCTGAGGGCGAACCCACAGCTGAGGACTATAAGCAGGCACGTCGCATTGAGACCTACATCCTAGGGCTCATCCAGCGCCGTGCTCTATCCCAGCGGCCCTGCAAACCGCGTACCAGCCTCTGCCCTGACTCTCGAGGCGTTGTCCGGCAGAGCAGCCTGTGTCGAAAGGAAACGCCTTTTATTCCAGATGTCCGCAATGTTTCCCCTTGCCTGGAGGGTCAACCTTGGACTTGCCACACCGTTGACGAGCAGCACTACGGCAGCACGACTTTGCCCCCAGAGAACCACCGTCCTGTTCTGTATGCTCGCCAAAGACCAATGACCCTTTCTGGTGCACGATCAGCTTCTTTGGACTACCCCTGCGGGGCCCCGGATCCCAGTAGTAGCGAACCCGAGTCGCCTCAGCATTTCCCCAGCTATCCAGCTCCAGACTCTCCGCCTTCATATGACCAGTTAGTGAGCGCTCAGTATATCCCCGCCCAGCCTTGCCGCACCCCGACTCGGGCTCCCACGCAAAGGACCTCAGCTGCCCCGAAGGCTAGCAGGAGTGGTTACTCGCCAGAACGACCCCCGCCCAGGGCTCGAGCCACACCAAAGAAGTGCCGCTTCAGCGAGGACCGTCCAGCCTCCAGGAAGCCTGGCCGAAGGGCCTGCCGCTCACAGTCAGAAAACAGCCTTCTGGGCCAGAGAGGCGTCCCTGAGCGCAAGTACAACACTGTGGAAAGGGACAGTGGTCGGGGGAGCCAGGCCAAAGCCAAACGGCCACAGCCAGGGAGCACCGGTTACCGGCGTTGGCGCTCCACCTTAGAGCTCAGCCAAGACGAAGGGGAGCACCCGGGGGACCAGGCACCCCGACGATCGCGAAAGGCCCGGCCTCCGGCTTTGCCCTACCCTTATTCCCTGGGCCCGTCCCACGTCCATCACCCAGCGGAATACCTGGATCACACCCTTCTGTGCCGGCCAGATGAGGGCTACGCACAGCCCATCCCAGGAGAGTCGGAGTCGAGCCTGAGCGAGGCAGACTCCCCAGGTTCCACATCCCTGTCGAGTGATTCTGATGAGAGCGGTGGTCTCGTGTGGCCCCAGCAGCTCCCACCCCAGCTTGCTCCTGCCTCACCTCCCGCGCCACCCGGGGCGCCAGCTCAGCCAAAAGCCTTCGTCAAGATTAAAGCTTCCCACGCGCTCAAGAAGAAGATCCTGCGTTTTCGCACAGGTTCCCTCAAGGTTATGACCACTGTGTGAGACCGTCTGCTTCCCCTCGCAATCTGTACAGCTGCTAAGTGCACTGGGCACCCCGTGTTTCATTGTCTTCCTCTCACTCCAAACGCTTCAATGCATCAACCTTCGCTGACATTTCCTTGTGCCACAGTTCTATCTCTGGGAAAGATAATGACGAGGGAATCCCTGATCCAGTCAAGCATTATGTGGGCTTTCTCACATGTTCGTGGTGTTTGTTTTCAGGGGACAGCGCACACTACCATGTACCAACTGTTTCCCTCAGCATCGAGCAATCCTGCACAGCCTTTGAGCCCCTGGCCAAAACTTCTTGGTTGGAGGAAACGAAGCAAGTAAATGCACAGTTTAAATGCACCGATCTCACCAATACCCTATCAGTATTACCAGACAGCTCAGTCAAAGACAGGTGGAATTCACCAGTGAACAAAACTTGGCTGCCCTGCAAATGAGCACCTGTAAACGTCTGTACATACCAAAGTGTGGCCTTGTATTTATGAACATAGTGTATAAATAAAAAGCTATGACTTATGACTCAGAGTGGACCGAACCAGTCTTCATTTCAGGTAGGAAGGAAGCATCCAAGTGGACGCAGACCGAGGACCGCTTTGAGCACCTTGGTCACAGACCGATAAGTCGCAGCTCTTAAAAACATCCAAGTAAGACACTTTCATAGTCTCAGCTGGTGCACCATTGTAGGAATCCAGCGATGGGCATAGTTGGGGCTGGTCACCAATTGGTTTTCCTTGATCTGATTGCGGTTTGGTCTTTGCACCACGTGAGAATCAGTTTTATTGTTTATTTCACAGAATTGCAGAAGGAAATGAGCAAGATGCTATCTTTGAAAGGTAGGAAGTTGCCTCCGATTTTACTCTAGACGCATATCTTCCCTTCCCTAACCGTGATTCAGACTGTAGATGTCTGCAGAACATCTTTATTCTGCAAACATCCATGCTGGTAAGTTGTCCCTGGTTACAGTACATGAAGATTGCTAAGACAAATCAAGGCACACAGGAGGTCAGGGACAGATGGATCCTTCCCATTCACAAATAAGTGGAAGCCAGTGGTCTTATCTTTCCCTGCTATGTCCACCTTTATCAAGTGTGAGCAGTACAGTTATGAGTCCATTTACCAGACTGAGTCTCCAGTTTGTACAAGTGGATTTAGACAGGAAGGAATTTGAGTTAAGTGCTCTGCTCAAGGGCATTGCGCCGGGGTCCCACGGGATTTGGCAACCAGCGGTTTGGCATGCTAGCAGCTATGATGGCCTGTTTGAGTACAGTCTAGGTGATGTTGGAGGGTTGGTGGCCCTGGCCCAGCTCTGTGATCTGATAGGGTAAGATTCGGTGCTGTGATGGACACCCAGGCCAGGCTGGATATGAAAAGTGGGGTGGTTGGTCACGTCCTTCAAACTTTCCCGTCCGGTGTGCCACCAGTGTGTCTCGGAGCACAAGGAATCCTCTTTTCGAGTAAACGCTTGATCAGATTGCGCCCCTCTTTGAGGGAAACCAGCCGGATAATGAGCCACATCTGGCTCGGCACAAGGTGCAGCCACTTTTCCCCACACGCAGCCTGAGAGACGAGGGCAATGGGGTGTCTGGCGGAGCACGCACCTACACCACAGGGTACCGTCAAACACACCCATCGATGCACTCGGCCTGCGCTAAATACCAGTAGGTGGGCTGGGTTGGCAGAGAGAAGAACCCAGATGGCTCGTTTGCATTTTTGGTTGGGTTTGGAGAAGAAGACAAGGGAGAAGTACAGGTAGGAGGAGAGCTGTGCTGAAACAGCAGGAGAGGCACCCAGCGAGAGCTCCGGTGCTGGGCTGCGGGGCTTTGCTGGTAAGGGCTGACAGGATAGGCTTAGTGAGCTCCTGACACATCTGGAAACCAGGCTTTCAAAGACGTTCTGAAGCTCTCACAATCCAACTCTTCCTTGCACTTTTCCTCTCACCATCTCCCTCTCCTGCTTCCTCTCTCCATCCCTCCATCTGGATGTTGTTAGAGAGGCATGCAGTCTTCAGGCCAGCAACCTGGAGCACTTCCTGTGAAGGAGCAGGAGGGAAGGCAGCAAGGAGGGGGCAGGGGGTGGGGAACGGGGTGGCAGACTGGGGCGAGGCTAAGGAGGCACAGCGAACTCGAGACACCCGGGGTAAGAAGAAATGGAGGGGAAGCTCGGCCAAGGCCTTCGCCACATCTGGCTTTCATTAGGGGGAGGGGGGAGAGGGGAGAGGGAGCGGTGAGAGGATGAGGACACAGGGATGGGGGTGGAATGTGGTTTAGCGCTCCGGCACGGTTTTGCTTTCCTACGCGTCGACTGACCTCTTTTTCTTCTTTATGACTTTCTTTATCTTGTAGCTGTCAGGGCTCTGCGCCGGGCGAGACCTCCGGAGAGCATCTATTACCTTTCATCTTCCAGTCTCTCAAATGACTTTTGCATTTCCATTTTCTCCCTGCCCTCCCCCACTTTTTCAGACCCTTAGCTCTAATATTCAGTCTCTCACTCACACACACACACACACACACACACACACACACACACACACACACACACACACACACACACACACACTGGAGCGCTGACACATGGAGCCTCTCGCACACTGGAGCTGTGTTTCCGGCCTGCCGCTACCCGAGTCTCAGTCTACATTCCTGAGTCTGGGAGCCAGGCCAGCCGCGTAAGCAGAGAGGGGGCAGGGTCTCGCTCGCATATTCCAAGGGCAGCTGCTCTCAGAACCACCAGCACGTGGCCCCTGGCTCTGTCCTCAAGGCCTGGTCCAAAGCGGGGCGTCGACTTGACGCTCAAGTAACAGGCCACCCAAGTGGACTCACCTTGGGAGACCGTGGTGTTGCCAGGTGGTCACCATGACGATGCAGCAGTGGCGCATCCCCTCAAATTGTAAGATAATTTCGTGATTCAGCACATTATGTTTTAATTTGGTTTCCATGGAGGAGCAGTGCAAATATATCTGCATTATCTTCCAGATGATCTCTGTAGACACACTTGCAGGGGAGGAGCTGAATGAGGCAGAATAGCGCCCAGCCCCAGCTCCAGCACCGTGCTGTCTGCCTCGACATGATGGCCCTCCCTCTCGGCTCAGTTGCCATGGCGTGCTTGTATATTTAGTCTTTTTCTCCGGCACATCAGGATCTCTGGAGCTGCCGAGGTACTCGGAAGAGATTCTTCAGCGGCTCTTCCCCCCCCCGTTTCCCTGCCAGGTCGTCTGAGCTGCGGGACGGGACGGTGCAGAACTCTTCGCCCTGTTCTGTTCTTGGAAAGCCGCGCCGTGTGCGTCTCTTCCATTTTCAGACCCGATCACTAAGAGGAAACGCTAAATTACATCAGTCATGGAAATATTTCCTAAGTTCTTGTCTTGGAAAGGATGTTGCGAATTAGGGGTATTGCTCTGCTGTCTGAAGGTCCACAGTTTGAATCCCACCTCCTGCTACAGTACCTTGGTCAAAGTACTTTTCCAGGACTGATACAGTAAAAAAAATACCTAGTGGTATAAATAGGTAAATCCATTATAAAGTTGATTAATATGCCTTGTCCTTTAAGGTAAATAAGTTTTCATGTAAAATTTAAATCTTTCATGTGCACCAGGCCTACGAGACAACAGCGCAAACTTCTGTAGTCAAGGATTGTTCTGGTCCGTTTCATTTTACTGCTTTAGATATTCCACTATAATTAAACCATCTTTCATTTATTTGACGTTTTTCTCCAAAGCACCTTATAATGTAAGCTACCAACAATTTGCCCATTTATACAGCTGGATAATTTTACTGGAGCAATTTAGGGTAAATACTTCGCTCAAGGGTACTACAGCTGGAGGTGGGATTCGAACCTGCAACTTTTGGATTCAAAGATAGCAGCTCTAACCGCTATGGTACCCTATTCTCCATATGCACAGAGAGGTACCATATATTCAAATTATTTAGTTATTCTCTGTGTATGTTTCAACGTGAGCTGCTATTAAGGCTAGGACTGGGATGCCCTGAAACTGGATTCAGAATCCTAGTTATCCCGGTAGATAG
The DNA here is from genome assembly GCF_900964775.1 of Scleropages formosus. Lineage (NCBI taxonomy): Eukaryota > Metazoa > Chordata > Actinopteri > Osteoglossiformes > Osteoglossidae > Scleropages > Scleropages formosus. The sequence goes on along the minus strand of NC_041830.1, from coordinate 9,881,997 downwards.
TGAAGACGATCCATAAGAAAAGTGTTCTTCCGAACTGAGTCGGGTGGGAAGGAAGACCCATAGCAGTGGTGTTCGCCATAACTGGTCCATGGTGACACACGGTACACGGCGAAGGCTCATCCCCGACCCCGTGGGAAAACTCGCAATCCGCAGTCCGCATGTTCTTCATTCGTTTAAAGAAGTTGCCAAGAATTAATCGGGACCCTTCAATCACACGGATTACTGGATTCCAGAAAGTTCTTCTCCGTGTTGTACTGCAGGTGCGGGCTTTTTAATCGTACTGATACGAAAGTCATGCAAATTCCAGAGGTCTTTAAGCAAACCCCTGCAGAAGACCTTGTGCTATAATAACACATCTGTTCATGGCTAAGACAGTTGAATGACTTGAAAATATAATTACTCCATAACAAGATCAACATTGTGCCTGCAGTGACTGGTTTGACTGCCCCCTTATGGACATTTTCTGCAGCTGCTGGTGTCAAAGTTGCGGCTCACGAAGTACTGACAGTGTGTTGAGGCTGGCAGGACAGGACAGCGAGTTTAATCCTTAATTCCCATTAATTACATTATGCACAGGGGTATGGTTTTGTGATGTTTATGGAAATGTGTAGAGACGGTAGCACACTGGAGCAGATGGAGCGCTTTCTCCAGGCTGCCGACTGCTTCGGCATATTAAACTTCTCCTTTCTTCTCTGACATTCTCGCTTCCTCGGAGATGCTCACCGGGGGCCTAACTGGAATACCAATGAATAAAATAATGTCGTGTCATTGTAAGCAGAATTTAATTTGAATATATTTTCACGCCTTATATCCCCCTTTGACGTGACCTAAAGACAATAGCTGCGGAAGAGTCTCGATAGCCTCGTGAATATTCATGTGCGACGTGTGCCACTCGCCCCTGGGAATATGATGCAATGCAGGCAACACAACTTTCACACGTCGGTGATACTCCTGAACTCTGGAGTACAGATAGTGTTGATTTTTAGATACTGCGATACACCCAACAGAATTGTTCATATGGGACCATTAGGAATATGGAATATGTTCTGAAGGTTTATCACACTGATTACTGCTACTTTACTCTCTTAGTGCATTTTACCTTTATGTGTGCATTCATTTCGCTGACTTTTATTCCAAAAGCACGTACAACTTGGAGCAAAGAAAGTGCGTTCGGCAAACGATGACAAGCTTTAAACAGGATTGCGGAAGCACAGCTTGTTTGTCTGATACCGCCGTGTTGCTGGTTCACATCCCTCAAGTGACATTCAAATAGTAAATACATAGATAATCAAAGCAGATGGTGTTGGACTCGTATACAGGGCTGCTTGAAAGTATGTGAATTTGTGTCCCTTGCTTTTACCACGAAATGGTCATTTAATGAGAATCAGTGTTTCTCATGTGATGTAATAGGTGTCTAATGACCAATTCCATATGTTGCTTTAGAGGAAATTGTGTGTAGTAGAAACACGCAAGTAGTGCAGGTGCAAAAATCAGTGAAGCCAGGGTTGCACTGGTTAGACCAAGTAGGCAAGTAGCACTGGATGTGTGAATTATAGTTATTTATTAATTTTATAAGTTTAAGACTTAACAGATTTTATAAGTTTATTTTGCACAAGAATAAAGATCACCTCTACAGGATTCCCGTACTTTCAAGCAGCACTGTATGCAGCTGTCTGGAGATCAGGAGGGAAAAGGCTCTGAAAGAGATGGGTTTGAGACCCTTTTTGAATTATGGGAGGGATTCAGCAGCTCTGAGGGACAGAGGGAGCTCATTCTACCACATCAGGACATTTGATTTTGGACCACCACAGCAGCCAGAGATGGAGGAGCACAGCACTTTTAGTCATCAGGGTGCACATTTTTTGACCCTCTTGTAGACTGTAACCACTGAGACAATAAGTGGCAATAAAGAAATTTCTTTTACATGAGCAGAGCAGAACCACAACTGACGGAAGTTGAAATATAATTTTTCTTGTGTTGATCTTCGGGGGGACTATTTATACAGTCTCTCAGCAGAATGATTACTTTTGGTCCATGTGAGGACTTATGATGTCACTTCCACGACAACAGTCAAAACAAGCTGTGTGTGGGGTATGGCTGCTGATCCAAAAGGTCTGTATATCAGCGACTCCGGATGGCGCGTGCGACGCGAGGGACTCGACTTTGCGTATGACTTGCAGAGGGGCTCAGACAGAGTCGATGCGTCACAAGAAAAATCCCACACTAGAGGAAGACGAGAGCATCTGCGCATTCCACAGACGTGAACGAATTCTTGTTTCCGTGGAGAAGAAAAGATGCCTTGTGATGTTTTTGGAGGCTGACCTTTTTTTTTTGCTGTTTCTGTAACATTAACATCGAAGAGCCTTTTCAGCTGGAAAAAGAATCATTTTTATTTCATTAAATTTATATTGAATAAATTTACATTGATTTATCTGATACTTCCTCTTATTAAAATGAGTTACAGAGTTAAGTTGCTTACAATGATTTACCTATTTATCCAGCTGAGTGATTTTTACTGTATCAGTTCAGAGTAAATACTTTACTAAATAGTACTGCACAGGGTACAAATATAGATCCTTTGAGTCAAATTGTGGTGCCTCTAACCACTGCACCCCCTCCCACCCCTGCTCCTATACAATTTCCTCTTAAGGCATCAGGAGAGTAACGAGATGCATCTACCGAAAGTGTAGAACATAGGTCTAAGATGTGCCACGTTATTATTATTATTATTCTTGCCCATTGTATGGCAGGTCTGGGGTTCGAGCCCTGCTTGGGGTGCCTTGCGACGGTCTGGCATACCATGCAAGATGTGTCCTCTCCCTTTTCAGCCTTGCATCCTGTGTTGATAGGTAATGCTCTGGCTCGCCGTGACCCCGCTTGGGACAAGCGGTTGTTGATGGGTGGATGGTTGGATTATTTTTTTTATTTCTTTTTAATTACTGCTATTTTCGAAAGCAACTTACAATGTTATGCTTGTACGCTAACCTGCTTACAGTGATTTCCTCTTTCAAAAAAAATTAATAGTTTGCTGATGGCAGTTCATTTCCCAGTTAACATTTTTAAAGGGCAAATGGATAAAAAAATGTTAAATGTTAAAACTGTAATGGAAATTAAACATGTGGGTGTAATCTGGGATATTAAACCCAGGAGATGATCTACTGAGGATTCAGTCACCTTTAAATAAATCACATCACATGAGTGTCGCTGTAGACACAGAGCGGTGTAATTAATGGGCAGTGTGATTTTTCTAGATTTTTTTTTTTTTTTAATTTAAAAGCTAGAAATCACAGCGGTCGTACGTGTATTCAAGTCTTAACCCCACAAAGCAGTTCCATAAGAGCACACCTCAAAATGAAAACAGAACCTCATGCAGTCATTTCTTTTAAAGATAGTATTTCAAAGCAGTTGTGTCTGCACTCTGTTTGCATAGTGTTGATGTGGACAGGAAGTGTGTGTGTGTGTGTGTGTGTGTGTGTGTGTGTGTGTGTGTGTGTGTGTGTTGTTTGAGGTGTCCACACGGTAGTGGTGTGAGGCTCCAAAACAGCACTCCAGGGTACCCCAAGACTCTATGCTTTTGAGGGCTCAGTCCTGGTGCACCCCCCTGCCAAAGCAGGCTGGGGTCCCTGTGTCCACTATGGGGTCACAGTGCTGGGGGGGAGTCAGTCTCGAGTGAACGTGCTCCCCAGGGGCAAAAATTGAAGACAGTAACTAACCCTGACTGTAACCCAGCAGACCATTAGGGGCTTTTCCTGCTTCAAGAAGGGCCCCCGTCCTCCTCAGACCATATTTCTCACCAGTGTGGGGAGGTAAATGAGGACCAGAGGATGGTAGCATTTACTAAGTGAGGTATATTAAGTTTAAGGCTCCTGGTTTGAATCCCACTCCAGCTGTACTTCCCTTCATCAAGGTACTGACCCTGAACTCACACACACAGTCTGAAGCTGCTTGTCCCAACCGGGGTCGCGGCAAACCGGAGCCTAACCTGGCAACGCAGGGCGTACGGCTGGAGGGGGAGGGGACACACCCAGGACGGCACGCTAGTCTGCCACAAGGCACCCCAAGCAGGACTCAAACTCCAGACCCACCAGAGAGCTGAGCCCAGAGAGCGGGACCCGGCCAAACCCGCTGCGCCACCACCTCCCCGCTGAGCCTGAACTGATATAGTAAATGTTACCCTGCTGTTTCAATGGGTAAATCAGTGTAAGTAGCTTTGTATACAAATGTACCAGTGTCTTAAAATAGTCTTAGAATAATAGTAAATGGCAGCACAGTAGCACAGCGAGTAGCGCTGCTGTCTCACAGCGTCTGGGTGGTGCGAGAGGACAAGGGTTCCATCCCTGCTCGGTCTGTGTGGAGTTTGCATGTTCTGCCCATGTCTCTGTGGGTTTCCACCGGGTGCTCTGGTTTCCTCCCACAGTCCAAAGACATGCTGTTGAGGTTCCCCCATGGTGTGTGATTGACAGTGAGAGTGTGTTCTGCTGATGTATGGATGAGTGACCCAGTGTAATTAGTGTATCTAGCAGTGTAAGTCACCTTGGTGAATAAGGTGTGTGGGCTGATACCACTACATGGAGTTCATTGGAAGTCGCTTTGGAGAAAAGCATCTAAATAAATAAATGTAAATGTAGATAAGAGACATTTCTGTTTGAAAGATTCATCCCATAAGTGCACAACGATCATCACCATGTTGTTTAGCACTGACACACTGGAATACCAGACACAGTTGTGAACGCTGTGGAAGTGAGTTGGAGTAAGGCGGTCCCACACTTCTATTCTCTTTTGGTGTGCTTTACAGCCATCATCAGCTGTGCAGGTAAACACAGGTCACACTCATGCCACCACCATCAAAAATTTCATTCATGGCAGAAAATGCTTTTAAAATAAAATAGCAAAATATTCTCAATGTCAAAAATTCATAACTTTCCTGCTTTTCTGCAGAACTCTACAACTGTAATAAGCAGCACGGAGCTGAAGTAATCTACAACGGCTCAGCAACCAGGAGGCTCTAGGTTCTAATCCAAGAATGGTTCTTTTCTTAAGAATAGGCATGCATTCTGATAGCTTTAACATATAACATTTCTCCTTATTCAGTTGTATACCTTACCAGAGTGAGGTTGTAAAAATAACATGAGCTAAACCACCAAATAATGTAATGTAATAAAACAGGTGAGGACAGATTTATAGGAACGCCTTTATTCTCCTAACCACTTGAGGGCGCCAGTGGGCAGAGGATGAACTGTCCATGAGTCTATGAAGTTGTTTCACCTTTGTCATGATTACTTAGGCACAGAGGTATTTGAGGCAATTGCTCATTGTGCTGCTTATGACTTTTTAGATCCTTGCAGATGCTCCGGTGTGGTCAAACACACCAAGAACTCTTAGATCACGTGTTCTGGCTGGAACGTCAGCTCCGTGTGTCAGAAACATGTGATAAAGAGGAGGGAATGGGTGTGTCGAGACTGCACAGCAATGTAGATCCATGCTTAGATCCATTAACACGCTGTAGCAGACAGGTGTGTGGCAGAGCGCAGGTCGCAGGTGGTTCCTCCACACCTGCTCCTCAATGCTTGAACCAGAGTGACATCACATGACAGCGGAAGTGCCCCCCTACATGTACCCTTATGCACTGATCAGATCTTTTTCTAGAAATCAAAATACAGCTCAGTAAACAAAAGAGCATCAAGAACAGATGAAGAGCTTCAGACACAGGATTATCAAAGTCCAGCTTGTCTGATACCACCATGTTGCTGGTTCACATCCCTCAAGCAGCTGTCTGTAGAGGTGACATTTAAATAGAAAATACATAGATAATCATGGCCAATGGTGTTGGACTCATTTATGTAGCTGTTGGGAGAAATGGTTCTCAAAGAGATGGGTTCGAGACCCTTCTTGGGTAAGGCTAACAGCACTAAACTATGTAAGTGTTTTTTGTGTAAAGACCTGCTTGCCAAATATTGTCACGGAAAACCCGAGCACTGGAATGCAATATGGAGGGATAGCGACACAATAAATCAAAGTAATACAGGTGTGGTCCTCCACAAATAAAGGTGGGTAAAGGGACTAAGACAAGAGACGACTGGTCTGTCCTTGTCACATGCTGTCCGATCTCCATCGGTTACGCGAGTCGCTTTGCAACATAGGAACATGAGGCTTGGAGGGGTGGAAGAAGGCTGCAGCCGCAGAGTATTTATAAACAAGACGAGTAGAAGGAGAGGGGTGGAGGGGCTGGAAAAGGAAAAAACGGAGCGACTTTTGGAGGACAGAAAGAAGTGGAAAGAGAAGGAGGGAGGGAGCGGGTCAGTGATAAACAATGAGAGGCAGGATTGGGGCGAGTGGGGAGGCTGGGTCTGAAAAAGCCGCCAGGGAAACAGAGGAAGTTCAACAGTTTAAGGTCCGCTGAGATGAAGGGAAAGGGGGACAATCACTGAGAGATAAAGGAGAGGAGACAGAGGGGAGATGGTGGACCGTGGGCTTCATCAAGAGGAGGACAAAACGGAGGGGATTGGAAGAGTGGGCCTCTAGATGAAGGTTTATGAAGGGCCTGGAGAGAGGGCATCAGCAGGAGGAGATCTGCAAGTCCTGACGTTCACATCCCGCTTGATGAGAAGGGATCCGAGGGACGTGCGGGGAGGCTCGGAAGGGGGAACAAGGTGGGGAGAAGGCCAAGGTGAGAGTGCGGAGCCAAGTCGGTCATAAAAGTCACTTCATGGTAAAAGAGACGGAACTCAAGGAAAGGAGAGAGCAGGAGAGAGAGAGAGGGAGAGAGAGAGAGAGCGAGACACACCAAAAAAGGGCTGAAGCCAGAGCTAGAACTGCCAAGGGTTTCTCAGTGGTGGCAGAGACTTGGTCGTGAGCAACGGGGTGAAGGACATTTAGAGGGGGGAGAGGTGAAAGCCGGACAGTTATTACCCACGGACCGAAACGGAGGGCGAAGAGGAAGGGAGCAAGGAAGACCACCAAGGACCAATCAGAGGGAAAGCAAGGCCTCAGAGTGACAGAGAGGAGCTGGTCCAGGGTGAAGCAGAGGTGGTGGGAGCAACCTGGCGAGGGGCTCCTCTTGAGGAGCAATGGCCTGGCGGAGCCCCTAATCCCCCCTCTGGCACCATGTCGACTGGCTCCACGCCACGGGAGGTGAGTGTGGCAGGCGAAGCAACCGCACCCGGTCCGGTGGGCCTGCAGACCCTGCTGGACCTGCTGGTAGGCGTGTTCCAGGAGTTCCGCGCCTCGCCCTTCGCTCGGGAGAAGTACGTCTCGGGCTTCCTGCAGTGGGGTGAGTGTCACCTGCGAACCTCGCCGCGCCCGCGCTACACAGCCATCCCTTCTTCAGAGCTTTTTAGCTTTTACTTTTCCTCGTTTCATCACAATTCTCACTTCGGGACGACCTCAGAGCAGTCAGCAGATGGCGCTACGCTGTACACACCAGTCAGAATACTATTGTACATCGTTATTACAGTATTATAATGTGGTATTATGATATCCTGCAATGGACTGGCATTCCATCCAGGGTCTTCCCTACTTATCCTTGTTCCCTGAGCTTCCAGGATAGGCTCTGGACCTCCAGGACCCTGACTCAAGCCAGCGGTTAAGGGTAGTGAGTGACAGATTGTGTATTCTGATACAGAATCCAGTTGCATGTCAACAGGACCATAATGGAAGCGACTGAGCAAAGCCATTGACCGCCGAACACGACCGATGACGGAGTTTTGCCATGGAAAGCATCAGCGCCGGGACGTCCGAGAACAAACTTTTAGCACGTGTGTCTCACAGCGTGGGTGTGTTAGTATGTGTACATTTCTTTATTTTTTCATTTCGGGTCCAGGAGACCGAAGGCAGAAGAATAAATATTGTTTCTAAAAGAGTTGCTGGGTTGTTAATCAGTCTGGTTTCACAGAGAGCACATCTGCCCTTTCCCAGCTGCTGTTCTCGTACGCAGCTACTTTTACATGTCTCCGTTACGCCAGGGTCTCATACACACGTGTTGGTTTGCACACGGTGTGTTCGGTGGTCTCTGGAACAGCAGAAAAGCTCAGTGCTGTTGGTGGAGACTTAGACAAAGTGATCAGCGATCAACAACAAGGAATCCAGCAGTCAAGAAAAGACCAGCTCTCAGCACACCTGCAAAGAAAGATCCGGAAAAGGTCCACAAACGTGCTGATATAGCCACAAGAACAAAGACAGGAATTATTCAGTGATATTTTCAATAACACAGTAAAAAAGCATGAAAGCTGGAGGTTGAAGAAGCAGGAAAGGAGAAGTATGGACTTTTTGTGAACTGTGGTGCCGGAGGAGACGTTTAAGAACACCATGGGTGGCCAGCAACAAAAACAGATGGATGTTGGATGAAACAGGGAGTCTTACTGGAAACACAAATGATGGAAGCTGAGGTTATCATACTTTGGGTAACTCCTGAGAAGGTTGGATTCTCTCGACACAGCGGCGATGATGGGAGAAGCTGGAGGAAAAAGAAGAAGAAGACGAGCACCAATCAGATGGATGGACTCAATTACAGTAACAATGGTCACACTTCTTTCAACACTATGGACACAAGTGGTGTGGACACACATCCTGGAGGGACTATCTGTGTAGTCAACAGTCTATTTGATGACACTTTTTCTCTTTGCAGTTCATAAAGAATCTTTTTTACTTTTCACATTAGCATATTCACCTATTACCTGTATTTTCTTGTCTGCCATTCTGAGGTCAGTACAGTCCACAGATAACTGCTCCTGGGCTCTGGGTTTGGAGACAGTAAATTCCAGAAGTACTGGCACCCTTTAGGAAAATGAGCAAAAATTAGCACATAAAATGAACAATATATACATTTTTTTGGGCTTAAACATATTGGAAAGCCATATACTTTTATTTTAACACAATATTTTATCAAACCTAATTTTCCTGAGAAGTGCACTTTTTCTCTACAAAACACAGGAGTCTCAATAATTGGCACCCTGACAATTAATATTTGGTGATTAATCACCAAATATTCTGGTGTCCTTCCTGTCATCAGGTGTCTCCGCTCCCTATCCTGCTGCTCTCATTCCTTATTCCCTCTTATACTGTCACCCTAAAATCATTCAACCAATCACTGCCTCTCCTCTCACCCCTCTCATACCCTTCTCCCTTTTGTCCCCCCGCCATGCTCTCTCTCCAGCCTGCCCACTCTGTCTCTCAGTTATGAAATTCCAATTTCAAAGTAATTTATTAATATGACTTAATAATTTTACCAAAGCAGCATTTATAGTCATTTTTAAACATCTGTCTCAAAATATAAACATGGTTTCCACATAATTTCAAAATAACATTCCATACCAAGGAATATTCTGTTTCTCCTTCAGTCCTGCCGTTCTCTCTCTCTCTCTCTCTCTCTCTCTCTCTCTCTCTCTCCCCCTCTCCCTCTCCCCTGCGGCTATACTAGCAGTTCCAGGCTAACTGCTCCCTACATGGGCGTTCAAGGCCAGATGATGGAGGGCAGTCAGGGACACGGCCAGAGTCAACACACACGGGAACAAACTGACCTTCTGTCTGTTTTCCATTCTCAAAAATAAAAACTCATCGAGCAGCCCAAGCGCACAGAAAGAAATTGTCTGGGATGGCTGGGCTGCTTGAACCTGGAGCCAAGGCCTGTGTCTCGGCCTAGATTCCTTAATGTAGGACTGTCCGAGGTTTGTCCTGGAGGGGTCAGAGGTCAGATAGCTGGGAGTGAGGGTGCGAGTCGAGGTTGTGCTAGTCTTGGCATCGGGGACCAAACTATGGAGCTGCTGGTGGAGTGCTTAGCCCCCCACCCACTGGGGGGGTGCAAGGGGGCAGGTGAGGGGATTTGTGTGGGGGCTGATGGCTCTTGGAGGCATGAACAAAATGGAGATGGAGCAGTATACCTCTATGTCTCTACATAGGTCCCCCACCAAAGAGATTTCCATTTATGAGGCTGGCAGGCGCACTGGACAGGGTAAACAGCGCGGTAACACCCACGCCGCAGGGGCCCTGCTCTCCGTCACTCCCCTGTCAGGCTTCTGGGAGGGGACGTTGGCTACCACCCACGTATTCCTCGGTGAACCGTGTGGCCCCACAGTTGGAGCTGAACAAAGCATGGTTTGTGAGCACTGATCTCCCACAATGCACTGGTGTGCTGTATTTGGTAAAGTTTAGCGTGTGGCGCTCTCTTCCAGCATCCTCTAGGAGGCGCTGTAAAGGCACAGTATGACGGATGTGATGGAAAGTGTCCTCTCGCTGGATAGTCTTAAGGAAGCATTAGTGGACGGAGGGTTGTCCCACCGTGAGGAAGAGACCAAGGTGTCAGCGCCTAGTCTAATCTTTCCATTGAAGATCAAGGTTGCTAGTTTATTTTTTTTTATTTAACTATTCAAGCTTTTCTGGACAGTAAAATACACAGATCAGGGGTACTACAGTGTGGGATTGGATTCAGAGCTGGTAGTCTGTATGGGCTCTAACAACTGCGCCACCTGCTGCCCCCAGAAAAACTATACATGCATGTCTGTTGCTGAAGGATGGGCCAAGACCGGCTGTTTCTGGAAGCTTCCTCGCTCTTTTCCATTAAAACAGTTTACACTGTTGCCTTGGTCTCGCCTGCATTCCTGGGTGCACGGGAGAGAAAGCGAGCGAGAGAGCGAACAAGCGAGGGAAGGAACTCCACACGCCTGGAATACTTGCCTTAAAAAAGTCTTAAACAGGGACAGCTATTCTTAGGCCCCCGCGTTCTATTTCTGACTGGAGATTTCTTAAAGGAGAAACGGACACTCCTCAGGGGGCCGCCTCGCACCGTCCACCATTCAGCTTTATTTGTTGTCTCTGTCTCCCAGGAGCGGTTTGACCTTGCCGATCCTCTCAAGTGCTTGTTTGACAGGTAGATGGAAATGAAGGGGGCCATCTCAACAAAGCAAGGAAATTTATTGTAAACACCGTGCACGAAGGAAGGAGTAACTACGTCCCGTATAAACAAATCCATATTAACAGCGTTAGAGTTGCTGATCAAATCGATATCAATGAGCCTGTGAGAAAAGAACCAACCCATTGAGATTTTGCCTGCTGTTATTCTTAAGTGTGAATAGCCAATCACAACGCTCCCTCTCCCTTCTCCTCCAATCACAGCTGAGCCCCTGGTGAGGCAGGTGAAGAAGACTCGAATTCAGAGGGATGACTTCGACATCCTCAAAGTCATCGGCCGAGGAACGTTCAGCGAGGTGAGGAGGCTGAGTTTAGTTACCGCAGAGTTTTGACCGAAGGGGTGGGTCTTTCTATTTATTAGAGAAAACAGAGTGCTCCCCCCGCAGGTCGCCTTGGCACGTATGCGTGGAACGCAGCAGGTATACGCCTTGAAGATCATGAACAAGTGGGACATGTTAAAGCATGGAGAGGTGAGACAGAACTTCTCACTGGACATCCAAGGTGCCTACTCATAGCATCATTCCCTCGTCTTACAAACATAGCCTCGACAAGAAGTTTGTGATTCATTTCATTTTGAATTCTGATGTCGCTTTTATCGCAATTAATGAAAGGTTAATCATACAGATTAAATAATTTACAGCTCTCAAATTATTTACAGGTAAGGTTCTGTAAAAATCTCACATATCCCTGTGACTATAAACTTATTATTATTATGTAATGCTTTTTCTTCTTGCTTTTTCGTTAACTTAAAGCTACATTAAAAATAAAATTGAAACGAACTGAAAATAAAAATGTGTTGTCTCCATAAACTCCTGTTCAGTTCTAGTTGTTCACTGGTAAATCCCATAAGCGGGTGGAACTTTCCTCCTCTTGATATTGTTCACCAGCATTCAGGAACACCAGGAACAAACTGTAAACACTGTGGAAGTGAGTTGAATTAAGGCGGTCATGCACTCCTCTTTTGTTGGGGTCCTCTTTACTGTCAAATATTAGCTGGGAGAAAACGCAGGTCATGCTTGTTGCCATACCGACGGAAATTTTAGGAAATGGATAAGTGAGGAAAGTGCAGATAAATCTAAATACACTGGGTTATGTTTTCTTATCTTCCCAGAGGCCTTTAATGAGCTCTTTGATGCGGTTTGATGTTTGCATTGTCTGCATTTTTTTAAATAAATGCTATTTGTGGGCCCCTTCCATCCCCCCCCACCCCCGGGTCAGACGGCATGCTACCAGGAGGAGAGAGAGGTGCTGGTGAAAGGAGACAGGCGCTGGATCACTGAGCTTTACTACGCCTTCCAGGATGACAACTACTTGGTATTAATTGTTTTCATTATAATTAATTCCTCTTTCCAAGAGAGGGTAATATTGTGACCAAGAATTTATTTCAGCGCCAGCTCTGAGACATGCTTCAATACACCCCACTTTATTTTACCTCCCGCCCGTATCCTTTGCCGTGGACTCGGGCGGCTGGGTGATGCAAGTCTTTTGCCATATTTGTGGCGTTTATATCAACATACGAGCAGACAGAGTAGCACGCAGTTGTAATTCAAAAGGTTAAAGCTATTTTTACCAAGTGGTTCCAGGCTCAACTTGAATAAACTGTTGTCTTTTCTTCTGCTCTTGGCTCTTCTGCTTGACCCCCCCCCCCCCCCCCATTATCACATCACCGCATTTTTACCCACTCCCTCTGCAGTACCTGGTGATGGACTATTACGTAGGGGGTGACCTACTGACTCTGCTCAGCAAATTTGGGGACCGCTTCCCCGAGGACATGGCGCAGTTCTACCTGGCGGAGATGGTGATGGCTATCGACTCTGTCCACAGACTGGGCTACGTGCACAGGTAAGCTAGATTGAGCTGGCGAAGCCCCGCCCACCACTACATGCCACGTACCTACATATTGCGCCCCTTATGGACAGGGACATCAAGCCAGACAACATCCTGCTGACCGCCGAGGGCCACGTGAGGCTCGGCGATTTCGGCTCCTGCCTGCGCCTGCAGGACGACGGCATGGCGAGTACTGATTCCTCGTAGCTGCACAATCGATACATCGATTGAATGATTGATGTCTAATAGCTTGACATGCTTCGCTTTCCACGGATGCTTCCAGGTTCACTCGTCCCTGGCGGTGGGCACACCGGACTACTTGTCTCCAGAGATCCTGCGGGCAGTGGAGGGGGGCGGTGGCTACGGACTGGAGTGCGACTGGTGGGCGGTGGGAATCTGCGCCTACGAGATGCTGTTCGGAACCACGCCTTTCTATGCCGAGTCCATCTCGGAGACCTACGCCAAGATCATCCACTTTAAGGTGGGCTCTGCCCTTTGAGAGACACATACAAAATGGATTATGAAAACACTGCATGTGTGCTTGTGTATGTGACAAAAGCGGCTTCAGTGCAATTTAGATGATTTGGATTTCTTGGCCTTGTTATAAAAGCTCAGGTCTGCTGAATCTTGTAAAAGACTTCTGGGGGCGTGACCCCATGCACTGCAGGAGTACTTTGAGTTCCCGCTCTCGGGACCTGAGATTTCAGAAGAGGCGCGAGGGCTTATCGAGGGCCTCATATGCGAGAGGGAGGTGCGACTGGGGTCCAATGGCTCCGGAGACTTCCGGAAGCACCCCTTTTTCTCCAACCTGGACTGGCACTCCTTACACCTCCACCCGGCGCCTTTTCGACCCGAGGTCTCCAACGCCACTGACACGTCCAACTTCGACGTTCTGGACGACTGCCTCAGCGAAATGGTGAATAACTGGCAATTTTTACACTTTGTCTTTTCAGTTTTCTTACGGGCTTCTCCAGTTAAGAAGTCAAATTACAAAGTTTCAGAGATATAAAGATTCTCAATAGCTTTTTCTTAACAGTGTATTCTATACAGAATGAGGAAACAACACGACCTGTGTTTTTGCAGTAAGCTAATAGACGGCAGTAAAGAGCAAACAAGCAGAATAGGAATGTGGAGCCGCCTTAATTCATCTCCTTTCCACAGTGTTTACAGCTCTGGTGTTCTTGAGTGTCAGCGATCAATAATAAGATGATGAACATTACATGTGTTCATGGGATGAATCAGTCAGTAATCAGCATTGAGCAGGAGTTTGAGGAGACATATTCTTCAGTCATTTTAAATTAGTTTCAATTTTAATTTTACTGAAGCTCAAAGTTCATGAAATATTAAAATGTCATAAAAAATATTTTTTTAATTATTATAGCTATATCCAGGACGGTTTCACATAACCTAACCAGCAAACAAGTAAAGTGATATATGTATTAAGTTTTTATTTTTAGGTGGGGCAAAATGACTTCGGAGTTACAAACAATATGAGTTATGAACACACTTCCGTTCCCAGTAGTGTTCGTAAGCTGTGGATCCAGTGTAGTTCAAAGACTATAAATATGTATATACATACAGCTCACCACAGTTTCGAGCAAAGAAAAAAATCTTTTTGCTTAGATCTCTACATGTTATGTTTCTAGTTTGTGTAGAGATCTGTGCTTGCACGTTTTTCGAATCATAAATTGTGTATTTATGCAAGCATACTCAATTTTCTGAAACTTGACCAAACCAACAGTATGCTAATAACCTTTTAAACCGGAAAGGACATCATTTGCGTTCATTAAACCCGGGTATTTTTGTGACTGGCAGGAGACGCTGTCTGACGTAATGGACAGGGCCCCGGTGGGGGTGCACCTGGCCTTTGTGGGTTACTCATACACAACCACCAGGTGAGCTGTGTTCCCATCTCCTGTCCTTATTGCAGAAATGCAGTCTACGGGGGAGTTAAATTCATGAAGGTGCTCTTTTAATGTCCTGCGCTGCAGAGAGACGGGGGCACAAGACAGAAGTCAGGACATCATGATGGAGATCGACAGACAGCCCGTGAGAGACTACGAGAGCCTCAGGTTTCAGGAGAAGCTGGTAGGCGGGTGGTAGGGGAAGAATGACCGTGAATACATGCATTATTTGCTTATTTTACAAATAACTGTGTGTGTGTTTCAGAATCCAGCATGGGAGCCGACGGACGACTCGTCCGCTGAGGTTTCGCCGCTACCGCAGCCCCCCCAGCTGACCAAGCAGGCAACTGCAGAGCTGCCATCGTCCAAGGCCGAGCCGAGCACAACACGCAACGAAGACCTGCACAGGTGCCTGCGGGAGGCCGACAGCAGGGACAGAACATTCTGGAAGGCACGGTGGCACAGGGAGTAGCGCTGCTGTCTCGCAATACCTGGGTGGTGCGAGAGGACGTGGGTTCGATCCCTGTTTAGCCTTTGTGGAGTTTGCATGTTCTCCCTGTGTCTGTGTGGGTTTCCTCTGGGTGCTCTGGTTTCCTCCCACAGTCCAAAGACATGCTCTTCAGGTTCCCCCAAAGTGTGTGAGTGACAGAGAGAGTGAGTTCCACTGATGTATGGATGAGTGACCCAGTGTAATTAGTGTATCTAGCAGTGTAAGTCACCTTGGTGAATAAGGTGTGTGGGCTGATACCACTACATGGAGTTCATTGGAAGTTGCTTTCGAAAAAAGCATCTGCTAAGTAAATAAATGTAAATGAAGGGATTCTCTCTCATCAGGATTGATTGTCACACCACAGCTGTCTCAAGTCACAGCTAAACTTCTCAGTTTCTGACACACCATTCCTATGTAGATCACATCTTCCAAACAATTTGTAACTGCACTTTGAATCATCTCCGCTGGCTCCCCATGTTACAAACACTCAGGTTATGAATTTCCCAAGATGTGAACATTCTTCTGCTTATTTTCATTTTCTTCTCTCTTTGTTGCTGTGCATGACAGTACAGAGCACACAGAGTACGAGTGTGAGTCTGAGTCAGCGTGGTGTTTGTAAGTGGAGGAGCCAGTGTATATAAAGTTTACAGATTCAGATTGTTGACACAGGTGTATTTGAGTAAATAATTCTCTGTATATAAAGGAGTGTTGTATTAATTTTCATATTTGGTTCCCTTATGGCTGGTTGTCTACAGCCCAGGGGGTAATTGGCTCTCAATTTAATGGTGCCTCCTTGCTCTTGCCCATCCCCAACCCTCCAACAGGCGGCTCCAGGAGGCGGAGAGGAGAAACGGAGAGCTGGAGAGGGAGATGGCGCGGCTTCGTGGGGAGATAGAAAGCCTCTGCATCTCTGAAGAGGAGATGGGTAAGTGTCTGCAAGTGATTCACCTGCCATCCTGACTTGTTACTAAAGTGGTTAAGGTTCCATACTGCGCTTAAATGTTTTTTAATCATGACAGACATTGTATTAAAGTATTCTAGGGTTCCTAAGCCTCCTCTAAATTTTCCAGCTTCCTCAGTTTCCTCATGGCTCCTCACCTTCCTCATGGTTCCTCAGTTTCATCAGAGTTCCTTGTAATTCTCATGGTTTCTCCAGGAATTTTCAGCATCCTCAGAGATTCTGAGCTTCCAGGGATCCTCCACTTGTGTTGGATTTTTCATAGCTCTTCAGACTCCTTTGGGTTTCTTGTCTTCCTCACGGTTCATCGGCTTGCTCATGAGTCATCAACTTCCCCAGGGCTCGTCAGCTTCATCAGAGCTGCGTAGCATTTCTCGGGGTTCCTCGTGATTCTTCAACTTTTGCATTATTCCTAACTTTCTTCATGGTTTCTCAGCTTGCCCAGCACTCCTGAGCATCCTGAATCATCCTCAGCTTGCTGAGAATTCCTCATGGTTCTATCAGATTCCTGAGGGTTTCTTAGCTTCCGCAGGATATCTCTGCATCCTCAGAGATCCTCAGCTTCCTCAGAGATCTTCAGCTTGCTCACAATTCTTCACGACTCCTCACATACCTTCGGGTTTCTTTGCTTCCTCATGGTTCCCCAGCTTCCCCAACGCTTCTCTGCTTCTCTAGGGCTCACACTGCTGAGGATTTCTCATGGCTCCACAGATTCTTTAGTTTCAACAGGGCTACTCAGGTTCCTCAGACATCAGGAAACACACACCCTCAGTAATCCACAGCACCTTCACATCCATGCTGCTGTCACACCACACACGCGTATACACACACACACACACACACACATATTCCATAGTTCTAAGGCCCCACATGGACACCCTCTCTGCTTGCTTTCTATTGCTGTAGGCAAACTACCAGAGCTCCTCCAATGTGAGCAGGACTCCCTGTCACAAGCTGCCTCTTGCTGTCACACGTCTTATGAAAGTTTTGTGTCAGCAGTGCCATAACACTCATACCGAGCAGGAGCTCCTCACCTCAATAAGTATTAAACTCTCGTCTGCCTTTGTCTTCCAGCAGCAAGTCACTCGTTCAGGTTTTCCAGTTCTTTATCATTTTATCCTTATCAGTTCTTTATCATTTTCATTTTCTTTATAATTATCAAGAAACAAAAACATATTTCTTAGGAATCACTGTCATTACGCAATGACTCGTGTGTATAAATGTCACTGTACTCAGTTTGGGCTAAATTTGTGTGCATTTTGGAATGCATTGTAATTTTTCCCCATTTAAGTTAAAGGAAATTAATTAACTGAATTAAATTAAACTGATGTTCACTGAGTGGATGTTTTGTGCCAGATGAGTTGTGTCTGAGGTTGTTGAGTTAAGTTTTTTCCTGATGTCCATGTCCATTCTCTGTCCACAGAAGAGAGCGGCGCCCCCTGTCTGACATTACTGGCTAGTGACTCCTCTAAGTCAACACCAGCTGATGTTCCAGAGGGTAGAAATAATAATTTGTACTTTAAAAATTAAAAGACTAGTGCATTCACACATTTTAAAAAAAAAAAAAATTTGCTTCAAAAGTAAATGAATATATCAGGCGACTGGAGTTTCATGTCAAACCAAAGATTATACTAAGACCAAATCCCAAATTACAGTTGCAGTCATATCACCTACCGTCCTTAGCAGAGGTGGGTCGAGTAGCCACAGCACTCAGGAAAAAGTACTGTTACTTTTAAAAAATGGTTACTCAAGTAAAAGTGAAAGGACTCATCCGAAAATTTAGGAGAATAAAAGTAAAAAAAAAAGTATCAGGCCAAAATCCTATTCAAGTTATTTCGGTTCAAATGAAGCTTTTTTAATGTTACGAAATACAATTTCTTCCAAAAGACAAGTAACAGACTAGAAGACAAGTAACAGAGTAAAAGTAATTTGATATTATTCACCTCTGATTCTGAGACGCCGTAGGAAAATCAGAGGTGTGGTTCTGAGTATTTAAAAATATTATTCAAAGATTCCAGTGAGACTGTGATTCTAACCATATGTTCGACCGTCACAGGTGCGCCGGCCCTGGGGGACTTGTGAGCGCTACCTGCTGGTGTGCCCCCCCCTCCAGGTGAGACCTGTTGCCCCTTCCCCACATCCAGTATTGAGACAGTGCTGCCTCCTACCTGTGTCGCCGGGGTGATGGGATCAAAACCGCAGCGGATGCCACAGGGTGCCGCGGAGCAGGAGCCGCATCGCACGGGGGCCGCTGGGATACGAGGTTCTGCGCGGTCACCGTAAGGGACGAAGCTGGACTCGCTTTGCTCTGGAACTCCAGCCCCCTCGTACATGCGGTGACAAAGGGGACGGGGGAGAGACTGACCCTTCCCTGCCAGTCCAACACACGTCCCAATCGTCGTGCCCTGTGAGCGTTGCTCTCTTCTGGAAAAGGGCCCCCTCCAGGGGAACCGGCTTCAAAGGGATGGGGTCACTCCGAGTACAGGTGGAAGCCACTGGGGGGCCCCATTTCGTCCCCCGACATCCACCGACAGGTCAGCGGGGCTGCGTCCTTGAAGGAGGGAGAACGGCACGACTCGCAGCCTCCCTCCAGCTCTTGACAAGGGACGGCTGTGCAGCAAATACACATTCCTATACTACATTCATTTCTTTGATATTACGAATTGTTGAGGAACCATAGGATGAAGTGTCTGCTGTGCCGCACACTGGAGCACTGACACACAGTCTGCAAGGCACCTGGAACAGAGAGCCAGACGTGTGTGTGTGTGTGTGTGTGTGTGTGTGTGTGTGTGTGTGTGTGTGTGTGTGTGTACACTGGCTCCTCAATTTCTGAACACAGTTTGGACCAGAAGTCTCTTCGCAGCTCATTTTCTCCAAAGCCACTAGGTTACAATGAATAAAAAGGTAATAAAACAGATGCCGTGCCATCATTTCGCTGGTGAGGTTCTATGAAAACCTCAAATGTTGCTACAGCTCATAAAAATACATTAAAAATATTTTTATTCACTTTGTGCCACGTTTGAAACTGAAACCGCAAACTAATTGAAAATGCATCGTCTCCATAAACCTCTATTCCGTGCTGATTTTGACCGATTCATCCCATAAATGCGCAGCGATCCTCATCTTGCTACTGATCACCGACACCCAGGAACACCAGACGTGGCCTGTAAACACTGGGGGAGTGAGTTGGATTCAGATGGTCCCGCGCTCCTACTCTGAGTGCCATTTACCCCGATCCTTCGGCTCAGAGGGCAAACACAGGCCACGTTCGCTCCGGACAGAAGTGTTACAAAAAAGAGAGGTGAAGAAATGCAATAAAATAGATAAACTGGAAAGCAAGTCTTGAAAAATTCAGAACTCAGCCTTCTGGGACACGAGGAGCCAGTGTACATCGTGAATGATTCTCATGAAGTCTTAATTATAGGACCAATTGTCTGGTTCTCGGTTAGCGCTGTACTGTAAATCGGAAGCGAAAGACGAGGAGGAGAAGCGGCCAACGAGGGGCGAGGGCTGCGGTATGACAGTCGGTCACATCCCACGACCATCTTTCTTCATCCCTTGTGTTTTTATGAAGCAGTATTAGTGTTTACACTGTTTGAAACTTCCACTCTGATGTCTTCACATGCAGAGCTCTGTTTTCTCCTCTCTGTGTGTTAATAGTGGCACTGTGATATGTAATAATAACCTCTTTATAGAGCTGGTTGCTCAGGGGGACAGCCAGTGGCGTTGCTGTGTCAGAGGTCAGAGGTCAGAGACAGGCAGCAAAGGCGAAACGGGCCCTGCTGGAGGGCGGCGCTTCGGAGATGGGACCCCCAGTCTGGGGTCGAAGGGACGAACCCGGTCTCCTATTAACACAAGTTCACGAGTGCACGTGACGTTCACCGAGCAATGCACAGGCACGGAGCCAGGGTTCGAGAGGAGCATGTGGCAGAGGGTGGTATGTAATGTTTGTGAGTGAGTTTGACAAAAGCGTGCAATATTTCAGTTAGTGCATGACCTTCACCAGGTAATTACAGGTGTCAGTAATATATTGAGAATGTTTGTCTTTTTTTAAAAAAAAATTTTCTAGGCATTTTATTTTAATACAGAGAAATATTTAAGATTCTATTATTGCTCACTCATGATCACCAAACTTTTGAAATCGATTCTTTTAACACAAATAAACCAGTTTGTGAATCACTCGTGTACTTTGAGTTCATTGTGTTGTATTAAAGACTACTTTGTCTGGGCGGTATGAGCAAAACTGTTTTCCCAAAATGTGACAGTTGGTCTTGCCTGAGCGACAGTAATAATGGAAAATTTGCTAATTGGGGGAGTTTTTAGGGGGGGTGCGGTGGCGCAGTGGCGCAGTGGGTCTGACTGGGTCCTGCTCTCCAGTGGGTCTCGGGTTCGAGTCCCGCTTGGGGGTACCTTGCGACAGACTGGTGTCCTGTCCTGGGTGTGTCCCCTCCACCCCAGCCTTATGCCCTGTGTTGCCAGGTTAGGCTCTGGCTCACCATGACCCCGTATGGGACAAACAGATGTGTGTGTGTGAGAGTTTTTATTCCACAAAACACAGTAACTTTGATTGTTAATAGTGTGCACCACATAATTTGTAAAGAGAAAATTTATCCAACACTAGGGATGATTTACTGCACATATTGAACACACGGGTTACATTATAATGCACACACACCATCTGAAACCACTTGTCCCATATAGGGTTGCAGGGAGCTGGAGCTTAACCCAGCAACACAGGGTATAAGGCTGGAGGAGGAGGGGACACACCCAGGACGGGACGCCAGTCCATCGCAAGGCACCCCAAGCGGGACTCAAACCCTAGACCCACCAGAGAGCAGCACCCACTCCAACCCACTGCGCCACCACGCCCCACACTTTATAATGCATTAAATTTTTAATTAGTCATGGTAAAGGTAATAGATTATAAAGAGCTGGGAGAATAACGGTTAGAGCAGCTACCATTCACTTACAGGGCTTGGGTTTGAGTCCCTGCTCCTGCTATAGTGCTGTTGATGAAGGTTTTTACCCTAAAGTGGTATAGTAAAAATTACCCAGCTTTAGAGTTTGATAAATTATGGTAAGGTGCTTAACATAAGTCCCTTTGAACAAGTGGCAGCTGGTAGTGTATTGGTTATACCTACTGCGTTTGTACCCAAAAGTGGCAGGTGTGAATCCCACCCAAGCTGCAGTACCCTTGAGCAGGGTACTTAGCCTAAATTACTCCAGTAAAATGACCCAGCTGTATAAATGGGTAAGTAACTGTAGGCAGCTTAACATTATGATTCGCTCGGAAAAACATAAGATAAATGAATAAATGTAATGTATATATGAAGAAGAGCATGAGCTACAAGAATGAATGAACTCATTATTTCCCATTACTTGTATTAGCAAGTCAGTAAGGGTCATACCATTTGCTTATGAAATATCAAGGAATTTTACTGTGGCATTCTGTATATTTTCAGGTGACAATTGATATTGGCCCCATTAGTGTTTATTAATATAGATTAATTATGACTGCGGAGTAATACTGGTGATGAATTTTACAATAACATACAATATAACCCACATACATCATCATCTTCCTGCCACCCATCCCATCCCCATTGACTGCATGTAGTTTCGTTCCTCCGGCCGCCTGGGGGCAGCACTCGCCTCTGTCCCGCTTCACTCCAAGGGACCAAGTCTTCGTTTACCGTACGAAGACTAAAAGGGAGCTACGTCAAGCTTTTCGTGCAGTCTGTTTTTTGCCACAGTGGAATTTGTTTTGTTTGTTCTACTTGTTTAGTTTGTTTACTGCTTCCTTCCGTGTTTTATTTTTATTTATTTTTTAATTTTTTTTTTAAATAATTCAGGAAGTATTTATATATATTTTTTTTATTGAAAAAATCACACACAATACCAGAACATTAATTCAGAACAATCAACCTAGCCAGGGGTAATTAAAAAAAAAAAAAAAAAAAAAAAAAAAACGTAAATTATAAAACACTCCAATAACCAAACATTACATCAAGACCTTAAAAATATCACAATAAGAAACAGTCTTAATATCCTTCTTATTATCACACTCCTTGATAGTGTCAATGTACTGCTTAACTTCTTTAAGAAAAACAGAAAATACAGGCTTTTTATTAGCAAATTTTGACCTGTGTGTATGATATTTAGCCAAAACGATTAATAAATTAATCTGTTTCTCTGTGTGCTTATCAAAACGGAAGAACCCAAAGAGTACACATTTATAATACAAAGCAAAATCCTTACACAATTTATCAATAATAAATTTTGAGACATCTCTCCATAGCTGTTTGGTATAACGGCAGTGCCAAAAGAGGTGAGGCACCGTGTTGGCGCAGCCATCTCTGCGTTTGAGAAGTGGTAAATAGATTATACTTAACGGAGGTAGCAAAGTACACGTTCACACCATCGGTTTGCTTAAACCGGAAGGGGAGAACATTTATTTACGTACGTGCTTCATCAGAACACATCACGCACAACAAAGGGCATGTGATCGATACTTCACCAACATGAGAGCACACTGAATAGAATCTCCAACACCCCCACTTGCTCTCATTCTCTACAGGTCCATTTACAATACAACACAGTTACATTCATGTATCAGCAACATTTATGCCCCAAACATAAAGCTTTCAAACTTTTCTTTCTTATACTTCGTCATTGGTTTAGTCATCACATCAGCAACCATTTCTGTTGTTGGACAGTACTCAATTGTTATTTTACCATCACTAATTGCTGATCGAATGAAGTGGTACCTAACGTCAACGTGTTTACATCTTTGTCGACAAACAGGGTTTTTGGAAAGAGCAATTGCACCTTGGTTATCCTCAAAGATTTTTACCGGTGCATACTGACATCCATTTTCCAGTCCATTCATCAATTGTACAAGGTACAGACTTTCTTGTGTGGTCGCAGCCAGTGCCATATATTCCGCTTCGCATGTTGACAAAGCAACTGTAGGCTGCTTCTTTGACTTCCAGGAAATGAGGGGACCATTTTTGGTTAGACTAAAACAGTATCCAGTCGTACTTCGTCTGTCATTTGGATCTGATGCCCAGTCAGCATCGCTGTATGCCGTAAGTTTCAGCTTCTCGTTACTCTTCTTGTACGTCAGTTCTTGGTTTACTGTACCTTTCAGATACCTCATCACATGTTTCACTGTACACCAGTGTTGCTCATTTGGTTTTGACATAGATTGAGACAATTTACTCACAGCCCAACTAAGATCTGGTCTAGTACATGTCATTAGATAGATCAAACTACCTACTGCTTCACGATACTTTGTGTGGTTTACAGAGTTTCCATCACCGTTATACTCTAGCTTTTGTTCACATGGGGTCGATCTGGACTTACTATTCGACATGTTGAACCTTTCCAGTATTTTTAAGATGTACCCCTTTTGATTCATTGTCACAACTCCATCCATTTGCTCAAAATCAATGCCTAGGAAATGTTTCAATTTACCAAGGTCTTTCATCTTGAATTTAGCTGTCAGCATCCTTTTCACATCATTTAGTAACTCGTTGGTACTAGAAGCAATAATCAGATCATCAACCCAGATTATTAGCATCACTCTCTCTTTTCCAGTTTGTCTGCTGTAGACACAAGAGTCTGCAGGATTTTGCATAAAGTCATTTTCACTCAGGTAATCATGCAGTAACTTATTCCAGTTTCTACCTGACTGTTTCAGACCATACAATGACTTGTTCAGTTTACAGACAAGTTTTTCACCAGTATTCGATTTTACCTCAAAACCTTCTGGCTGTTCCACATAGATCTCACAATCAATTGGAGCATGTAAGTAAGCCGTTTTCACATCCATCTGATGTAGAACAAGGTCATACTGTGCTGCCATTTG
This sequence comes from Scleropages formosus, assembly GCF_900964775.1. Taxonomy (NCBI): domain Eukaryota; kingdom Metazoa; phylum Chordata; class Actinopteri; order Osteoglossiformes; family Osteoglossidae; genus Scleropages; species Scleropages formosus. The sequence continues at coordinate 9,858,046 of NC_041830.1, read as the reverse complement.
CATCAAGACACGAACTGATGTGATATTTGCTGTTGGAGAAAAGGTTTCCTTATAGTCTCTTCCCATTACTTGACTATAACCCTTAGCAACATATCTAGCCTTATATGTTTCATTGTTATCTTAGATGGCAAATAACTTCCCCCATAAACATCCTCATCTGGTATTTGTGGGTCAGTTTGAGTTTGCTGCTCGACAGCACATTTCTTGAAGAATTTGACAAGCCTGTGTTTAAGGACTCTTCCAGTGTCTGTGTAATACACTAGGTATGAAGGGCTATTCTTGTCATACCCAACAAATATTCCCTTCTCACAACGTGAATCTAGCTTCTTTCTGTCGTGTTTGTATGCATAGCACATGGATCCAAAAATTCTCATCTTTGAAAGATCTGGTTTTCTTCCTGTCAACATGTAGTATGGAGTCTGCTTTACTCTGTTATTAATGCATCTGTTGCGAATTACTGCAGCAGTCATCACAGCGTAAGTCCATAACTCTTTTGGTAATTTACTCTCAATGAGCATGCATCTGGCCATTTCAAACAATGTTCGCCAACTTCTTTCAGCAGTACCGTTTTGGTGGGGTGAATACGGTGCAGAGGTCTCATGTTTAATGCGATTTTTGCTTAGCAATGACCGAAAATTTGTTGCTGTGAATTCAGTGCCATTATCTGACCTAATGCACTTTACAGTACCATAAGGAGCAGTGTCTGCTAGGAATTTTTCCGTAGCCTTTACAGTGTCACTTTTCGCTTTCAGGAAGTAAACAAATATTGTGCCTGAGAAATCATCAACAAATACAAGTGCATACCTGTGACCATCTTTAGCCTCTGGTTGAATAGGACCAGCCAAGTCTGTGTGCACAAGTTCAAGTGGGACTTTGGCACGTGCATCGGGTTCTCTGTTCCTGCTTTGCACAAATTTGCCTTGTGTGCAGATTTCACAGTGCAGTTTGGACTTGTCAATCTTTCCTTTGATTTCCATTCCTTCCACAATATCTGGCAACTTGGAAACATCATCATAGTTGCAGTGGCCGAGGATTTCGTGCCAAGTTTGAATGTCTATAGTGTTTAGATAGTACAGTCTATTATACTCTTTTATTTCAAATCTCGTGCCATCCTTGTGGATGAGCTCGTTATGTCCTTGTCGAAAACGAACAGAAGCCCCGTTGCCAGTCGCTGCTTTAACAGAGAATATGTCTTGTGGATATGAAGGAATGTACAGTGCTTTCTTTAGCGTTGTACTCACTTGCTTTCCTTCACTGTCAATCAAGCATATCTCCGCGTCACCTCTCTTCAGCGCAACGCCACTCGCTCTTGTCCCGTCCGCAAGCTCAATGAAATGTTTGCCCGTTTGGAAAGTCTCGTCAAATTTCTTAAACTTTCCGATGTCGGTAATTATGTGTGATGTTGCTCCCGTATCAACCATTAGCCCTTTATGTTTCAGCCCGTCTAGTTGATAATCACACGTTTTGAAGACAAATGCAGCATGTTTATCTGCGTCCTCTTCATGCGTCGCTTGTTTTGCGTCGTCTCTTCTTTTGCGTCTGCAAGATGCGTCTTTGTGTGTTGAGCTTTTGCAATAGCTACACCACTGTTTTTGACTTTTACGACGTTCATTTGGACATCTCCAGGCTTTATGTCCTTTTTGACCGCAATTATAACATGTAATATTATAAGGGTCTGCGTTTTTCTCTCTCTCTCCTCTTCTCACAGGAGCTGCACCACTCGCTTTCATAACGTTGTCGTCATTTGACCTAGCATACTTTTCAGTGTTTTCAAAACTTCTGAGCTTTGTCTTAAATTCTGCAAAAGTCATAGTTTCATCACTCTGTGTTACATGAACTGCGAATGGTTTAAACGATTCTGGCAAACCTTTAAGAATCATTGCAATCAACAGTCCGTCACTGAGCGTCTCCTCAGCATTCCTCAGAGCGGTAATGGCTGTTTCTGCCCGAATAATGTAATCCGTAATACTTTCCTTTGCAGTTTTCTGAAGGGATGTTAATTCTGTGTACAGGTTAATAATTCGCGGCTTCCCTTTTCCTGCATAGTAGCCCCTCAGTATTTGCAGCGCCTTTCTTCCGTCATCTGCGGCTTCTCTCATTATAAGGGAAAGACTTTTATCATCCAAAAACTGGATCAATTCCGCGTAAGCTTCTTCATTTTTATCAGTGTCGTCAATCTCATCTTCGTCCGCGCTGTCTCTATCGCTCGGTGTGGGGACTTTCAATAATATATATGGTCTCTTTTAGTCCCAGCAAACGCAGGTGCCCCAAAAACTTTGTCTCCCAAAGTTCGTAATTCTTTTCGTCTCCGTCGAAACACAGTCTACTCAGTCTATTACCTACTTCTCGCTGGGCCCATAACCTGTTGGCGCAGCCATCTCTGCGTTTGAGAAGTGGTAAATAGATTATACTTAACGGAGGTAGCAAAGTACACGTTCACACCATCGGTTTGCTTAAACCGGAAGGGGAGAACATTTATTTACGTACGTGCTTCATCAGAACACATCACGCACAACAAAGGTCATGTGATCGATACTTCACCAACATGAGAGCACACTGAATAGAATCTCCAACACACCGTCTCTGCGCGAAGGCTACAAAAAGGACAATTTACATCAATCCCATCCTTGAATCTGCTAAGAAAATGCTTGACAGGATAGAATTTGTGTACAATCCTGAAAGAGATTTCCCTAACCTTGTGTGTTTTATTTTTATTATTGAGAATTTAATAATAAAAATCATCTGCTGTGCTTTGTTCCTCCCGGCCGCCTGGGGGCAGCACCACGCAGTGTCTCGCTCGAGCTAACCGGAAGACGTCCGAGTTGCGCTTTTGGCGAAGTTAGTACTGCAGTAAAGCGAGCAGCTGCTTTTCCGTCTCGTACTAAGTTTGTTTTATTTTATTATTGATTGAGATTTTTGTCCCGGACTTCTTTGCGATTTCGTGCAGCAACGATGGACCTGGAGGGCGGCACTTACGAACCCGGCTTTGTGGGAATCCGCTTCTGTCAGGAATGGTGAGGAAGAAGAACTCGCTTAGCATTTGATTTGAAATCCGTTACCAGTCCAGTCTAACAACAATATCGTGCCGTAAAACAGTGACTGTGTTCTTTTTGTAGCAACAACATGTTGTACCCGAAGGAGGACAAGGAGAACCGCATCCTGCTTTACGCGGTGAGTGAGCGGGGGACTCGTGCGGCTCCTCAAACGCGAGCAATTTATACTTTATTTATTATACCATAGAATCTCAGAAAATTTAATGTTTAGAACTATTAATTTTATTTTTATCCGGTAGTACTAGTACTTTCCTCCATGGCAATTTAATTTCGTGTTTACACTAACTAACTAGCAGTTTACAACAGTGATTTACATGATCATGTAAATCATTGTTGGTAAATTTATAGGTAAATCACTGTATTTATGATCTGGCGCGGCACGGTGGCACAGCGAGTAGCGCTGCTGTAGTGCGAGAGAATGTGGGTTCGATCCCCGCTCAGTCTGTGTGGAGTTTGCATGTCCTTGTCTGCGTGGGTTTCCTCTAGGTGCTCTGGTTTCCTCCCACACTCTAAAGACATGCTGTTCAGGTTCCCCCATAGTGTGTGAGTGACAGGGAGAGTGTGTTCCACTGATGTACGGATGAGTAGCTCCTTGTAAGTAGTGTATCTAGCGGTGTAAGTCTTTGGGTGCTCTGGTTTCCTCCCACAGTCCAAAGACATGCTGTTCAGGTTCCCCTAGTGTGTGTGTCAGAGTGTGTGTGTTTCACTGATGCATGGATGAGTAGCTCCTTGTAAGTAGTGTATCTAGCAGTGTAGTAAGTCGCCTTGGTGAATAGGTGTGTGGGCTAGTAACACTACATAGTATCCGTTGTAAGTCACTTTTGGACAAAAGCGTCTGCTAAGTGAATAAATGTAAATGTACATCTCGGTAGTTTTTACTGTACCAATTCATGGTAAGCACCTTGATTAAGGGAACTGCAGCATTAACAGGGAGTGGGACCCCAGCCTGGACCAACAGCCTTCAGGAAAAATGCTTACGTTCTCTTTTCTTCTTATCCTCAGTGCAGAAACTGTGACTATCAGCAGGAAGCGGACAACAGCTGCATCTACGTGAATAAGATCACACACGAGGTCGAGTGAGTGGGGTCCTGCCCCGATGCTGCTTTCACACCGGTTCGAGCACTACATCTGTCCGTGTGTTCACCCGTGTTGTAATTTTTCCTCCTTCCTCTTAGTGAACTGACTCAGATCATAGCTGACGTCTCTCAGGATCCCACACTGCCTCGAACAGAAGACCACCCGTGTCCAAAGTAAGTCCCGCTGAGGAGCTGAGCTCTCTTTCTCTCACCGGTACCAGGATACACCTTTCTTGTTGTTCTTTCTTAGGTATTCATATGTGGTCTCTGTTCCTCTGTGTTCCCAGGTGTGGCCACAAGGAAGCAGTGTTTTTCCAGTCTCACAGCATAAAAGCTGAGGTGTGGTATTCTCCGTGTTTCACATCGTCGCTGTAAATTGAATATTCTGTGTATTCTAAGTGAACAATTTCCTGAGTTTACTCTAGATTATGGCTGGACTTTGAGATGTCTGTGATTCTTGTGTCAGGTATTTAAGAAAAGCATGTGTTTGTGGCACAGGATGCCATGCGGCTGTATTACGTGTGCACGGCTCCCCACTGCGGCCACCGCTGGACAGAGTGATCGGCACAAGGGGCACCACGCATGTACCCATACGGCACTGCAGTCATCCAGCCGCCTCCGGTCTTGTGCGTATTTGGACCCGAGTGTTCAAAGGGCTGCATTGATATACAGACTATGACTTTCGACCTCCTGCTAACGTTATGTTGATGTTGTGGGGGAAAACCTGTGATGGCCTGCGTCTGACTGGAATAAAGACGCATATGCCTTGTCACCTGCTATATTTTTTTAATTTGGATTTTAAGGTAATTGTTAATATTTTGTATTGTACACATTATTATTTTTAGTGACATGCTGGAAATAAAAAAGAGAGAACCAAGGCAGTTTCTTTGGCCTTTCTTTGTTTGGGTTTTATTTCTGTGTGCTGTTCAGAGGCGTTGTCAGATAGTTGGATGTCAGACAAAATACCTCACTTGGGGGTACAGCATCAGAGGACTCAGTTTGTGCTCCATAGTGGAGGGTACTGCTGCAGTTGAGGCTGCGGTTGTGGTTGCCGTCACCACTGCGGATGCCTGCTCGTGGGCCTGCTTGCGATAGTAGCGTCTCAGGGCAGGGCTGCCCGGATGCTGCTGGCGCACATGCTGGAAGTAGTCGTCGGGCCGCGCCGAGGTGAACCCGCAGTCCTCACACACGAAGATCTTGGAGCGACGCTGGCGGTACGCATACTGCTGCGTCACACCATGGATCTTGCGCAGGTGCGACTCCAGCGAGCAGCGCTGCGTGAAGGCTTTCTCGCACAGGTCGCACCGGTACGGCCGGATGCCTGGGGAGGCAGGAGGATGGTCACCAGCTGTGCGCGTGTATGCATTTGTGAAGAGGCAGAGCAGTTCTCACCTGTGTGTGTGCGCATGTGCCTCTTGAGATCGAAGGTGTCGTTGAAGCCCTTGCCGCAGTACCTGCACAGGTGTCTCTTCACGAGGCTGTGGCACTTGAGGTGGCGGGTGAGCATGCGCTGCAGGGGGAACACCTTGTGGCACACAGCACACAGGAAGTCCCCCGAGCTGGGGGCAGTGCGTGGCTGAGAAAAGGGGAGGAGCCGGTGAGAGGAGGTGGAGTCAGTGGTCTGTCAGCAGCACAGTCTCATTTCACTGTCTTAAGTGTCAGTATAGGTGTGTGAATGAGAAAAGCAGAACAGCAGGTCAAACTTGCCTTTGCACGGGGGGCCATGGTCAGTGCTGTCTGTGGGTAATAGTGCCCCTGAGCGGTCAGCAGGGGGTGTTGTGGCAAATGGGGATACCAGCCCTGGGCAGCCTCTTTTGTTTGGGTGCGGGCACTTGGCTGTGGTAGCGCGCTGGTCTCTAGGCGGGAGGTGGGGGTAGGTGATGTGGGACAGGACAGAGGGGCAGAAGTATTCTCTGAAAAAGAAAAGCCAAGACTTTGTCTCAAAATTTATAGTCCAGCAGCTATGTTTCACCACAACTGCACAATATAACTCAAATACAGGCATCAAGAGGAGGGTGATTATTTAGTCATTGGTCGTCTACAGAAACAAGTGGTTGTGTTCTAAGGCATTTAACTTGTGAGGCATTTACTTTGTTTTAACTGTCAGTATCCTAGGGACTGGTGCTGAGGCTCTATATGGTTGTTGCATCAATAATACATTACTGTCATAGTATATCAAGTTATCAAATAACAAAAATGCAGTATATTGTGGAAGTGTACATAGACCAAGTAGTAACTTTAAAAAAGTAATTTTCTTGTTAGAGTACCACAGTTTGGGTTCAAGGACAAAAAATGCATTTTAGAGAACAGACAACAATAAATCTGTGCAGTTTGTCTTAACTTAGAGTAAGATTGTCAAAGTGGGGCAGCAGGTGGCCTAGTGGTTAGGGACCATCGATTTGTAATTGTAAGGTTCCTGGTTTCAATCAGTGCTTCTGCAGTAGCACCTTTCATCAAGGTGCTTGTCCTGAAGTGTTACAGTAAAAATTAGCCAGCTGTATTAATAGGTAAATTGCTGTAAGTGAGCTTAGCATTGCAGGTTTCTTTGGAGGAAAACATTGGCTACATGAATTAGTGATGATAATAAGCAGTTGTGTCTGTAAATGAGTTTGGCCTCAGCAGGGAAGGCAGTGGATGATGCCGCCTCTCCTCACCTGTGTGGTGATCTGCAACAGGGCCCCTCTCCTCAGGATCCCTCCACCTCCATCCCCCGCAGACGCCCTGCTTCTTCTTCACCAGGAAGGAGCGTGGCATTGCTGGCCTTCGGTTCGGCTCTCTTAAGTGTTTACGTGTCCGCTGCCCCCGCAGAACTGTCCTCGCATTCAGTTGCCTCTCCGTTTATTCCTGCGTGTGCGGCTCATGAAGGGGGTGTCATCTTACCTGGATCACCTGTGCACCCCCAGCCCCACGGCCCAGCCCTGAACCCATACAGGTAAAGAAAAATCACTGCACTCATTTCCCTAGCACTTCTCTTCCCTCACCAGGCTGCGGGGGGAGGGGCTTCTGGGGCGCACCTGTGTGCTGCTTTAACTGCTCCCCCCCCACTGGTTTGCATGCCAGGCAGTGAGAATCTGGCCCCCTCATTCAGGCAGCCCTCGCATGCAAATGGACCCCCCAGCCGGCTCCTATTGCGCAGGGCACGGTTCGAGTAACAGCAGCTTGCAGGAGAGCCCACAACCTGAACTGCTAGTAAAATCATCCCACTCCATTGTGTGGGGGCCCTCGGTCACTCCCAGATACACATAAAGGTTATTCAAATGGGGACGGGGGTCCGTGATCTTACACGGTCTACCGTCTACGGCGACCTGCAACCTCCGTCGACCTTGGAGCTCCTTTGTGTGCCTCCCCTGTGCAGCTGTTTTCTTTCACTTGTTGCTTTTGAGGCCACAAGACCACTGGCATGTCATCTGTAAACACGCAGGTGCCCCGTCACCAGCCGTCTGGCAACAGTTACACAACGTAGAAAGGAAGCATGGTCATACATATACAATAGTCAAGGGTCTGTGTGTTTCAACATATGAATATATTTGTAGTTCTAAATTCTACAGTATATGTTTCGAGGCCACAGGGTAAAGTAATTGAAGTGTTCGAGTCGCCACTTCTGCTTTAGTACTGTTGCTAAAGGAAGGTACTTGGAGTGAATTGATACAGTAAAAACCTTATCCTGCTGTATAAAATGATAAATCTCTAGTGTACAGTCTTCAGATTGTAAGACACCTTGGAGAAATGTTTTGGATAGATTGAAAAGAAAAAATCTTTATGCAAATTTTCATACACTGAATGTTAATTTGTGTTTATGTTCATTCATTTTGATGGTGAGTCACCTGTGTTGCTCGCATATACAGATCCTCCCAACGCGAGAACAAACTTTCCACCTTACTCCTGCTTTGTACTCTGGGTTTACCCTAAAGCAAATGGTGAGTATTGAGCTGTGCTGCTTTGTTGAAGCATAGAGACAACAGTTGGCCCGAGGTGATGAGTTCAGACTTGTACTGGTGCTTTCGACATTCAGACAAGCGTTCATGACTATTATTTAAAAACTCGTTACTTTCTCTTGCTCACTGACTCTCCAGCAGTGTTGTTACGCACAGCTCACAAAATTCTTTCCGAGGTTCAGCCTTCGGACACTGCTGAGGGAGAACGCCGTCCCTGGACAAAGGTTACTTCCAGATAAAGAATAAATGTAGCCAAGTCATTATTTCGTGTTTTTTGCAGTATAAACCTCATTAAAAATATGGTGTACACCTGTCGTATTTGTTTAATAATCTGTCTTTAAGTACAGAGGGTGTGAGTTTACTTCCTGTGCAGCTGTTTCGATTGGGGCGGCACAAGACAATGCACCTGCACAAGGGACATACTCTTCCAAAATGTTCTCTTGGTACAGGGGATTCTGGAGGGCTATGGGCCCAGTTGCAGATGCATTGATTAATATCGTCAAATACTCTTCTAATTAGAATAAACCTTGGGTTTTTGATTTCTGTAGTCCGTCCTGAGCAGTTTTTCCTGTGCTGAACCACTGGTCTGAAACCAGAGTCTGGTACATAATAATAATAATAATAATAACAGGATTTTCTCTGTCTCACTGTGCAGGCTTGTCAGCATCACCGATGACCAATGGCCCTGTTGAACTGTGCTGCTCCTTGCATGACAAGCGCTTTCTCTCCAAGACAACATTAGGCAAATGATATAGAGGTCAAGTGCGGAACAAGCCAGACAGCGCTGAGACCTGCGTGTGTGTGTTTGTATGCGTGCATTAGTGCGCATGCACCTGCATTCCTCCATCTCTGTTTACAACCTCCGAGACCTGCAAGGAGGAGATGCAATGTCCCAGTAAGTGCTCGAGTGCTAAGTAATTGGTGTCTATGCAGAATATTAAGTAAAAATTGTTGTTTATTGGAGTGTTTTCCCCTGTATGGCGTAGTGGTGAGGTGTTGTCTAGAGAGAGAGCAGAATGGCCAGTCCTCGGGTTGACAGGTGGCTGTTGAACAGTATAGTCCCGCTGCAGACGTTGGGCGTGGCTCTAACTGTATGCAAACGCGCATCTGCCTGCCTGGTCAACTCCCACGGCGGCACACAGCCCCATGGGGGTGGGGGATGGTTGGACAACAGCAGTCTGGGAAGGCCCGGAAAGACCCTGGTGCATTCAGCAGTCAAATCCACTCAGCATCCCATAACGCTCCAATGGAGCCTCAAGAACACTGAGAAGCATTGAGGACACGGCTGTAGCAAATGGGTAGTTTTTTCTTACACACTTGATGAAGCACATCAGAGCATCAGTACACGCACACATTTTTTTATATACAGTATGTGTATATACAGGCTTCCCATACAAAATAAACACTCATGACAATTTGGACCTGTGCATGTAATTGTAACCATCATCAATAATATGAGTTAAAGTTATAAAGTGTATAAAGAGGTTGAAAATGTAAAGAAAAGGCATATCTGTTCAAAATTTGAAGTGATAAAATGCATAGAATTTTCTGAAAGGCAATGTCATGAATGACTTTATAATTTCATATACTCGTTAGTTGTCACAAATGATATGAAAATTGACTCGTTAGGCAGTGTTCGAATAATGACCCAAATTTTATTTATAGAAGGAGCTTCTCAAAGTGCTTCAAAAAGATGTATTAATTATAACCTTGATGCCAAGCAGTTTACAATGAACATTAGCATTTAAAAAATTACTAAAATTAAAGAACAATAGACTGAAACAACAAAATGAAGAGCAGATAATAGTAAGACAAGTGATGAAAGGGGGGAAAGACCATGAACGTGTGAGTAGGTGTATGTGATTTTGAACGTGTGGGTCTTCAAACTGCATGTGAAGGTGTCCTCAGCAGTTCTGATATTCGTCTTGGTTTTGATTCGATTTTCTTCATATTTTTAAAAAAAAAAAACAAAAATACGGGAATTGTGCGTTTTTAGTGGAAAAATGGGTGCTTTTTTCCCAAGAATTTTCCTTAAGCATAATTTGTTCCTTTGAATATGCTCTTAGCTCATGAGGGAAGCCTGCATGTACAATAAAGTCAGTGGCTTTATTGTCATTTCAACCATATACAGCTGGTAAAGTACGCAGTGAATGGAAACGATGTTCCTCCAGGACCATGGTGCTACATAGAAACAACTCAGAGCTTCCTACACAATAGGACAATAAATATATATTTATATAGAAACATACATGATACAAGATACAATAATGCTGTAAATGTTTCAGTTGAGATATGTGTAAGTGTATTACAAAGGGAGAAAACACAACTTTCTCATCCTGCCATTTGTGTGCGTTAAGATGTATGAATATTAGAGCAGAATAATGCCTGTATTCTTTTCCTTCTCCAGGAGGAGCCTAGGATCTGCCTGTGGGCAGTGCGACTGGGAGAAAGAGCGGTTTCCAGCGCACTGGGCTGCATGCGAGCAGGAAGACGACTGGCCTGAATGCAAACACTGCGCAAAGCCCATTTGCATAGTTAGATGTGTACTGACCGGCCTGGGTGCACCTTTGACTGTTAAATAACTCCTCTTTGGTACCGACAGGCACACGTTAGAGGGAGAGGGATGCTGAGTGGTAAGGTAAACCACCTTAAAAACACAATAATGTCAATAAAAAACTAGACTTGCTTTGATTAGGTGTGTACTTTTAGATCTGGTGACCAGGGAAGACATGGAAGGCTTTTGATTTTATCTTGGGGTTCATTGCTCCACTCCTGAATCCTTTCAGAAGTGTGCATGGGGTGTTATTGTCTTGGAATATGGGAACATTTCATGAATATAGTGTTTGTTTCACCTGCACACTTAAAATGGCTTTATAATCGTTGACTGTTGTATGATCACACGGAGTGATCGTTAGGCACAGTGAATACAGTAATCATGGTAGCGTGAATTCATTATGACGCCAGAATGAATAAATCCGACTCGTCAGACTATATCATTTCCGTTGCAGCTCAGAACTCCAGGTTTTGAACTCATTACTCCAAGTTGTGTGTTCTTGCCCGCTGGCCCCAGATACAGCTTAAGAACGGCGGTTTTACCATAAACACCGGATTTCAGTCGCCCTCGGTGTACCGTGTTCGTAAAGACTCAGTCGCGTTCAGTTTTGCAGCCTTTTTCCTTGGAGCTCCTCCATCTGTCACTGCTTGTGAGCTTCAGTTTCCAGCTGCTGTCCTTGCTGCGCCACAGTTTTTCCTTTTTGTCCTATCAAATACCCTTGGTCTCTTTCACAAACTTACCTGTTTTAAAAAGCACTACCTGTCAGGTGTTCTTTACAACGGAAACATGCCAGTCCTTGACATTCTAATGAATATAACTCCTCTCTCTAGGTATCTCTGTAGGTCTCCTATAATTGAGTTGGCTCCACAGTTTTATGTCTGTTGATTTATTTAAAAGATGTTTCAAAATCCAATGTGTGTGCAAGTTACATTCATTCATTTTTCTGACACTTTTCACAAAAGCGACATACAGTGTTAAGGTATTTACAATTATTGACCCATGGGTAATTTTACTGGAGCAATTTTAGGGTAAGTACCTTACTCAAGGGTACTACAGCCAGAGAGAAAACCTGCAACCTTTGGGTCCAACGGCAGTACCTCTAACCCCTACGCTAACAGCTGTCCCTGTAATTAGGGTCGTGGATGCAGCCTGAAGGTCGCTGGTTCAAGTCCCACTCTGTTACTGCTACAGGATCCTTGGAAAGTTCATCACAGCGAGCAGTAAATATAGCCAGTTGTATAAACGGATGAAAAACAGTCGTGTTTTGGTTAAAGCACCAGCTAAGCGACCACTTAATAAGTAAAACAAATATTCTGTGTTACTGCAGGTACATGCAGCACCATGATCCTGTCGAGACGAATATCATATGTGGTTTTTTACACTTGATTTTCAAGCTTTTTTTGCTACGGTAATCATTACCACCACTGGCTTTCTTTTTTTAAAGTCTCCGCATATTTATTTTTGTGGAGTTTCTAATGAAAACGTATGTAAAAAGCAACAGTTAAATATTTGCAGGAAGTTGCCAAGTTGAAGGTAAAATTTGGGACCAATCATGATTCGCTAAAGAGTCATTGCGGCGAGATTCTTCGTTTTCCAGAACTTAGGGAACTTGTTCACTGTGAGGGAATGAAGTCGCTAAGTTAGGTTTGGTGTAAAAATGATAAAGAAGAAAAATGTACCGATTAAAATTACGTTAACGGCACTAAAACACAAATCCTAAATCGATCTTAACCTTATTATTAACCGCTAGATGACGCTGTTACAAAAAAATGAAACCAAAGGGAGTTATAACCCGGAAGTTATTGTACGTTAGGCTCTTACAGATAACCCGGAACATATTATATAGCTTCCTGTGCACGGAAAACGTTGCTTTGAGAAATCCTTCAGCTTCTTTTACACTCTTGAGTTTTTTTTTTTTTTTGTGGTCTTCTTGTTTGCACCGTTTCCGAACAAACATGTAAGTGAACTTGATGTAAATATCACTTTTTGTACTGTTCGTGGCGTGTGGGTGCTTTGTTTGTCTCACTCAGCATCAGAGAAGTCTCACCAGCGTGCCGGGCCGTGCGTGGTGGTGTCGCTTCACCGAGTCGAACATTCAGTTTACTCATTCGTTATTTTAGCTTGAGATGTTACGATATTATGGTTGTAACCTTAGCAAATAGTGGTATTAAGCATTTATATAACTGGGTAACATTGATCGAGGGCAAATATTGAGGCAGGGTATTTGAATCCTAGATAAGTATATAATGACTTAACGACACCACCTGCCAGGACATGTCTAACATGTCACTATTGTCTTTTACAGGAGTTTGCTGAACAAGCCCAAGTCGGAGATGACCCCAGAGGAGCTGCAAAAGCGGGAGGAGGAGGAGTTCAACACGGGGCCGCTGTCGGTGCTCACCCAGTCCGTGAAGAACAACACGCAGGTCCTCATCAACTGCAGGAACAATAAGAAACTGTTGGGCCGGGTCAAGGCCTTTGACAGGTGGGGGAAAAAATAACAGTGACAACCTAAAAAATAGACACTATTGGTCTTGGAGTGGTGATCCAATATTTTAAGTTATGAAGCCTCTGCCCTGTTTTGCATACTTGGGCTCAATTCTACACAACTTTGAGTGCAATGGTTCTATGTGTAAAATGAGTTGTTGCTGCTTTTGTCTTGTAATGAGTGCAGGCACTGCAACATGGTGCTGGAGAATGTGAAGGAGATGTGGACGGAGGTCCCAAAAAGTGGTAAGGGCAAGAAGAAGTCCAAGCCAGTCAACAAGGATCGATACATCTCCAAGATGTTCCTGCGTGGTGACTCTGTTATTGTGGTTCTGAGGAACCCTCTCATCACAGGGAAATAACTTTTGGCCTCTATGCTTCTCTCCTGCTTTTCTTTCCAAATTGGTAGCTCCTGTTCCCTTTTTTTCATTTAAGTAGTTTGAACTTTAATAGAATTTTACCTGGTATCTCAGGTATCAGTCAGTTCCTGATAGGGACTTTCAAAGCCCTAGAGGGCTGGAATTGCCTCTTTAGGCTGTTCTTTACTACTGGCTTTTTTTTTTCTTTAAAGTCTCTGCATATTTTATTTTTGTCAAGTTTATGAATGAAAAGGATGTAAAAAGCAACAGTGAAACATTTGCAGGAGTTTGCCATGCAAATATAGCAGATTGCTTTTTTTATTGAATGGAAGTTATCCTTTCAATATTCACTCTTGGAATGTCTTCACTAGTTGATGTAATTTGTATTTGCTTTGTTTTTGTAATAAAATGTGTAAATATCATTGTACGTAGTCTTCCTATTGTCAACATTTGGATTGTTAAATGTTTGAGTTCCCATCTTTGTGTGAAAGTAATGGCATAAAGTTTTTTTTCCCAGCAGTAATGCAATATCTCCTGTAAAACAAAAAGAGAATTATCATTTAACCTTAATATTAAAGGTTAAATTAACAGGTAATCTATGCTCTATTAAATATTTAAGGCATTGCTGTTAATTTAAACATTTATTGGGGCCGTGAGTACTATTGTATTAAGGACCGTTAAGAATGGCATTAATATGGTCTGCCGTCTTGTGGATGGTACTTGATGAAATCGACTTCATATTTGGTCTCCAAAAATGAATCTCATGCCTGATTTTCCCTGAAAGAATTCAGAATTGCCAATTAGGGTTTTATAATTTCTTTAAAAACTTTTATTTTTTTAATTAGGATGTTTCAGCATCTCATAAGGAGAGGCTGCAACAGAAACATCTTGAGCATGTTTGCTGTCTGTACATTACAGCAGTAAATAAATGAAACACAGTGGTAACAGAAAGCACCAACAAACTATATATATATATATGCATTGTTTGGTACTGAAACATCTGCGCCACAAATACCAAGCTGAGTGATTAGTGATAAGTCTCAGCAATTCCAGCGATCACTCCTCTCATCTAAAGTCTTCTAATTGCTGTAGAAAACAAATAGTGTTGCACTGTACAATGTATGCATCTGTAACCATCTCACTAAGTCCCTCCATTTTTGTAAAGTGGGTGTTGGATATTCTGAGGGGGTTCTTGTTTTCCCCTTATTTGACCTTGATGACGTACTGTCCCTTTAAGGAGCGCGTTCTCACTTGGTGGGTGGGAATCAAGTGTGTTAGTTCGTGTACTGTGACCCACATTATATTGTTTGAACGTTAATTTTGGCTTAAAATGTATGCCTCTGTATCATCTTGTGACGTGTGTTTAGAGTTAAACTGTAGCATACGTGCTCATAACTAGTCAGAAGGTCGTATACGAGACCGTCCGTGAGTGACTTATCACTCACTGGACTGGTCGACGTAATGAAGTGTAGCTGCTGCTGAGGGTCCACGACGAGGCACCTTGTTCACCAAAGAGAATCAAAAGCTGACCTAAAACCCAGTGGTTCTTAAAAGTAGCATCTCCGGAGTCGCGTGCGTGTGTGACGTGAGGGGGTGAGAGACAGGAAAAGACGCGGTTTTACTTCACGCTTCAGCTCTGACTTCTCGCCTCTTCCGCACTTTACACACTGCGTCCCTGAACAGAACAGTCAGTTAAATGAACGTTTTTATTTTGTTTGAGCGAAGACAAGTTCAGTGTAGGAAACGATACCTAATTACTGTGCACCCAGAAGCGTAAAAGAGCAAACTTCGCCCCTTCGGAGTCTAACTTGCGGCGTTGCCCTTTTAAAAGCGGTCCCACCCACTGCGTTGCCCCTTTAAATCGCGGTCGTGGGACAGAGTGCGGTTTATTTTGGGAAGAAGAATGAAAAGAAATAAACCCGTCTTTGGGAGCCCAGGTGTGACCAGCCCTGAACTCTTTCACGCAGGACCTCTGGGAGTAAACAGGCTGGTGTACACTGATTTACACTGGTTGGAGTGTACAGGGCGCTCCAGCACCATACGCGTGACTGAAGGTAAATGAGAGTAAACTGTTAACGGTGGCGGCTCCTCCCATCATCTCCTCCTCCGTCTCCTCCCACCCGGTCCAGGAAACCACCGGGTTCAGCTTCTCCCTGCCGCTCTTGAACCCATAACCCGGGGCGGTGACACACATGTGCGCATCGAGCCCTCACCGCCATTCATCATCAGTCATCAGCGATCATCATCAGTCATCGACGGTCATCGTCACTTCGTCCCCGCGGCTCTCGCTGCACGCAGAGCAGTTAAAGAAGAGATCATCAAGAGGACCTCGAGCTCCATCTCACAATGGGGTAAGCATCTGGTTGGGGGGGGGGTCCAACCTACCCCGGGGGATCCGATCTGCCCCGGGGGGTCCCAGTCTGGATCACATTCATTGTGATTGTCTGTCTGACCCCTGCTACGGGGGCGCGCGGGTTTGCGTGCGTGCGTCCGTCCAGAGCTGTCAGTGTCACACTGACACTCGACTCGGGTTCAACTTCCCTCCTCCGCTGTGATCGGTCGTCGATCCCGTGTGTCCGGGGGTGTCACTGGGCTCTCTGCCCTCACCGGTGTGTGTCGGACCGCCGCGTATTTGTTTGCGCCGTTTTCACCGACTGAGTGCGTTGTGTGATTCCGCGCGCCTGCTCACGCGCTCCGTCTTACTTTGTATCCATCTCGCCATTTTGACATAATTTCGGATACATATCATCGATAGATGGAGTATCGAGCTTCGAACCCCGATCCCCGAGTCCGTGTGCGCGTGGACCAGAAAAAGGCACTTCTTCTTAACCCGGGCCGGGGGGGGGGTCACACTAATGTGACACTGTATATTTATTCTTGTATATATTTTATCAGCAGGAATGCACTTCTGAGACAGATGTGGAACACACACACACAAAACCACAAAAAAAACTCAAGAGTGTAAAAGAAGCTGAAGGATTTATCGTTCCCCTGCGCGCTCCCCCTGCGCGCTCCCGTCATATCCCTGTTTGTCCCCTTTGTGTGTTTATCGGAGAGGTGGCTCGACTCGAGGAGCCGGAGCGCCACTTAACGGTTAACCGTGTGTGTGCCGAGCTCCTGACACACACACACACACACACACACACCACGTTTCGGACTGTAGGTCAGAGCCGCTGTTGCTGCTATTATTCTTCTTCTTATTATTATTATTATTATTATTGCTCTTGTATTAGAGCTCCGTTTTTTTACTTTGCAGCTGTTTAAAACAATGTTCTCTGTGCTCCGCTTGTTCTCCGTTTCTCCCCACCGCTTCCTACCTGTTTCTTATGATTTCCGCTGATTTGCGGATTTTCCGAAATCGAAACCAAGACGAACCACAGGTTAAGTGACAAGTCGCTTTCTCACGCTATCTTGTTGTTTTTCTTAAAAAAATATATTATGATTGGGGGCACGTAATTTGTAGTGGTCTGTCCTGTTAGTGTTACATTTCCGAAAATCAGTGGAATTTATGAACAGACTTTCTAGATGTACTTTCCCCCTATTACTTGCAAAAAAAAAAAAAAGAAAAAAAGAAAAAAGGTAACGGTATGATCATCTTGATTAATTGTACCTCACTTTGGACATATTATGTAAATGAAGTGTCCAAAATGGAAAAAAATGCACGTGTAAGTACTTGATGTAGTTTTGCTTTTTTATAGCTCTTCTGGAAGTGCAGTATTACCTTATTTATAGAAGTATTTAATGCAGTATTACCTTATTATTTAGGGAAGTACTTACTGTAGTATTACCCTACCCAGGTTTGCCTGCACAAAGCATGTTTATTCAGCTGAACAAGAAAACTGTATTTAAGTTATACGGTGGGATGATGGGAGGAAAAGTGATTTATCCCTAGTTGCTTGGCTTTACTCCCCCACGCTCGGGTCCGAGACTAGACCTCATCTGGGACACACGGCGCTCCTCCAGGCTGCAAGCTGGTCGACGGCTCACCTGGTGGACACCTGGATACCCAAATCAGGTTGTTCTCAGTGGACACAGGACTCGGTTCTGGCAGAGACACTTGTCTTGGGCTTTTTTTTAAAAAAAAAAAAAGTCACAGATTTAAAATTACTGAAAATAGTCTAAGCATCAGGGCTTAGACCAGAGAAGTATAACTAAAACCAAAACACATCTGAACATGCTCTGCAGTTCCTGTGAGGCTCCACTTTTTCACTTTATTATTTACTCCTGGGCAATGGGCCCGTTATCCCCTTCTTGTCTGCGTTACCTTTCTTTCTGTTCTGTTTCTTTTTATTTAGTTCTTCCCTCTCTTGTTTATTCGTGTAGCCTATCTATAAATATTTATTTACTCCAGTGTTATTCCAGTCCGAAATGTGATTTACTCAAATATTATTGTCCGTCGCAAAGTTGTTGTGAGTCTGCGCAGCTCCCTTCTGCATTAACAAAGTTTTAATTTCTCATCTCTGCTACTACTGAGACACACCAGTTGTGTTGCCTTTATACATTCTACAAATCTTCAGGATTCCCCGTGGGCTGTAGAGAACTCAGGATCTCTGTGGCTGTCATTTAGCGTTACTGTGCTGTGTAGCTGGGTACCGAGAGACTGCGGCAGCACGCCCTGTTAGAGGTGTGTGCGCGTGTGTGTTCCTGTCACTTCTCTTGCACCGTTTTGCGTTTAAAAAAAAACTGATAAAGGGGAACTTTTGTTTTTTGATTTATTTTTTTGTTATACGCTCATCCTGGAGTGAAGCATATTGCAAAAGAAACAAATTTCACAAACTGCGTGTTAGAAATACCCAGCGCAATCCTACATTTCATAATGTCTTTACTCGGTAGAAGCTGTTATCCAGAATAATGTACAGATTTGGATTCTGAGCACTTTGGGAGATTATTATTTTATTGTGGCTATGTTTCTCAAGATATGGCAGCTTGGATCTCTAAACCATGTGCTACCCTATCACCTTGTGTCATGTATTGTAGTCTTTTTACCTTAACTTGACGCTTGGGTCCATCAGTGCAGAAAGTGCCGTAACGGCCAAACTCCATGACCGGGGCCTGACAGGCTGCAGGTTTGGGTTGCTGCTGTACATTAACATTTGTCTTTATTCATTTCACTTTTGCTTTTCTCCAAACTGACATACAGTGTTATGGTACTTTATAATGATTTACGGTTTACACAACTCGGTAATTTTTACAGCATCAATTACAGTAAATACCTTGCCACCTACAGCTGTACCCTTGAGCAAAGTGTCCTGAACTGCTCTGGTTTAAAGTTGAGACAGATGCATCACAGAACTGTAAATTATTGAAATAATGTTCATTAAAAGCTTCTGAATGAGGTTCAGAAAGGTAGGCACCGATCCTCGGGAGCTGACTGAGTGCTGAGTCATCGATGCGGCTGAGGTCACCCTCTTAGACACTGAGACGACTAGCGCCTGCCCACACCGTGAGTCTCCAGACCTCTGTGGGGCCCCACCACAACCATGGTAATGCACTTTGTCCAAAGAACTGTCCTCATTCCTCCGTACCGAACAAAATGGTCCCTTTCGCTGCCACAGCAAATCAGTGAGTCATTTGCAGACCTCCAGGCCTGCAGGGGGTGCTGTTTTTGGTAAAAGTGACCCCAAGGAACCCTCACGGGGAATTATGCCCAAACTGGTCTGCCCCCGGGACTTGCCACAATGTAGCCTGCGGACCAGTGTGTCGGAGCTTGCGGGCAGAGCAGCGTGCAGGCTGGATCGATCCGCACCCAGCTCTGGTTTCAGAAAGCGTGTGAGTTAGTGGTCCCCGAGGCTGGGGTGCGGGCGCCTGAGAGCACACCATTAAAGCATAATGGAATGTGCCGAACGCATAGGCCCCTGTAAAAAAAATCATGATGTAAAGACTGAATCCCAAGTTGGGAATATGGAGGCCCACCAGTACATTAGTCTCAAGGTCAGCTCTCTCCGCTGTACTTTCTAGCTGTGCAATTTAAACCATGGTAAAGCAAAACACCACTAATGGAGTTTCTTTTAATCAAGGAAAGTGAGTCAGAGACAAAGAGACGGCAGTCTAGGGTAGTCTCAACGGCCTACCTGTGTTTTATTTCTCTTAGTCACTCTGGAATCGCACCAGTCACCATGACAGCGCTGCCTAGGAACCGCAAAATCAAATTTAGATGACTTCTCTAACTTTTTTCTTTTAAAAAAAAAAAAAAAAAAAAATCATACACTTCCATCATAATGATAGCAAAAGGCTCCCGTTGCTATGAACGACGTCTAAAAATAACAGAACGGAGTGGACTGTCAGAGAGCTGGAAGCGAGAGGTATCGCCTCCCGCCCCTACGAAACGGACCGGAGATTACTGGGCACGGCGTGTCCAGGGCCGCGTTCCAGACCCCACATCAGATTTACATAATTTACACGTGTAAATAAATAAACATCAGCGAGAAAGACCCAGATCGGCAAGCAGATGGTAAATAAACCCTGAAGCTCTGAGAACATCTCTGCTGTGGTGAGAAGTGCGAATCCACAGAGCTGGTGGTAGAGATGCTGTCCTTCATGGGGAAACCTGCTTAGGGTGCCACTGCCGCGAATGATTCTCCGTGAAACGTTCCGGTTTGGGGGAATCATCCAATTGCATTTATTCGTATTTCGCAAACTCTCTGACTCCAGCAAATTGGAGCTTTATATATGTCATCGAGGGCCATGATTTAGCCACCTGATTCCGGAAATCTGATTTCCGAAAGGCTGCAGGGTCCAAACCTCCAAACAAGCCATTAAACTTAATGAGTTGTGTACAGGTAGTCATGGTAACTGAGGGTCCCGCCCTTGTGTTCATATGTGCATGTAGAGCTGCTTTGTATGGCCTCTTGGAGAAATGGTCAGTTTGCGCTTCGTTTGAGATCCGAGGTCAGCGGTCCTGGCCCTCGCCGCCCTAGTAACCTCCACGCGTGTAGCTTGACAGAAAGTTCACGTGACACCCGGCCGTTCTTTCCGGTGTGTTCCAGGAAACGGAGAGCAGGAGATGCATGAGAGCAGCATCGATGGTGAGAGATGAGGGGGCTGCATAATTTGCAGAAACGTCTATGGTGACCATCATGGCGGAAGTGGGCAGTGGTCACTGGACTCGAGGGGTCCAGTCTCACCATCGCTCAGTGTGGTTTCCAACCCACCAGAGGTCACGTGGTGCCTGTGAAAGTAACAGAGAAACATGATTTAAGAGAAATAAAGAATCACCTTAAAAAAATCAGTAGAGCACCAGCTTATTCTCCAAATCTCTTACTAATATGTCACGGGTGCTTGAGCGCGAGGTCGAAATGTGACGTCTATTTATGTCGGTGCCGAGCAAGTTTTTTGGTGCTCACTTCGTCGGTTCTTTTTTCACAGCCTTTTTTTTTTTTTTCTGACCCACCAGGTTCTGCTGTACTTTTCACAAGCGTGACGGAATCCGCAGCGCGCAGGACCTGTATGTGTGAAGGGGCGCCCAGGGTGCCAGCGATACACACAGCATCTATGTTTAGCATTCCTGAGAGATCTCTGCCGGGCTGTATGCTGAACTTGAGCTGATGGGGGTATTGTGTGTTAGGGTGTGTGTGTCTGTTCATGACCCTTACTGGCACCCAAAAGTAACCCTTCTGTTCCGCGTTACTGTCTAGTAACACAACCTAGGCCCTGTTTTATGAATCTGCTCTTAATATCCAGTGATGCTGCTCCTGCTGTTCTCTCTCAAAGCGAGGTGATAAATAGCGGGGGGGGGGGTCCAGGTCCCCTTTGCTCCTCTACGCATTATTAAAATATTGATCTCAGCTGCTTCACTTGAGCATTTGCATGAATGACAGGTGCAATTTAAAAAGGTTTGATAGAAAAAAAATGTATCCATCCATCCTAGTAACTGATCATTTCCAGTACAGGGCCACAGGGGTCCAGAGTCCATATAGAAGTCATGGGGCTGAAGGCAGGGTGCACCATGGACGTCCAGTAACCATAGAGTCAACAATCGACCTAAAACAACTGTCTTTGGACTGAGGGAGGAAACCTACCTGAGCACGTAGAGGACATGCAAACTCCGTGCAGACTGAGTAGGATTTGAACCCATTTCCGTACCCGCTGCCCAGAAGTGGTAAGGCACCAGAGCACCGTTGAAAAGATCAGTAAACTAATACTGTTATTGTGTAAGTCAGACGAAAGTCTTGGCTTCAAGTCTGAGGTGTTCTTGAAATGGGCAGTTTAGGGTAGGGGGTCATCAGTCTTGATTGCAAGCAGAAGGAAAGAGGAGGCAAAAACGAAGCTACACCCAAGCCCCCCGCGGGTTTGCAAGGGTCTACATTTAGCCCCGGTGCCTTTGAGGAAGTGCAGATGTACGGCCCAGTCCGTCGTCAGATACATCGTGTGTGGAAATGCAGAAGCATCTCTCCTGGGAGCGGAAGTTTCACACACTGACCGTCACGTGGCACGATTGGCTGATCCGCAGAGGTGCACTGGTGCGGGTGTTTGTGTGTATTGGTGCCACTGGCAAGACCAGCATTTATCTTTTACGCAGAAGTGCGTTCTGTGTACCCCAGTCTAGCCACTTGCAGCCTAGGTGTCCGAACCCCGAAACAAACTGCCATCGTCTGCCTGGGTAACAGATTTTCACACATCGGGGGTGCCGTTGTAGTGTGTATCTCGAGTGTGTCATACCACGATGAGTTCGGTCCCTTAACCAGAGCACCACCCGCTGGCTGTTAGCAGGCCAAGGGGGACCATCCGCAGGCATCGGGAATGCAGACAGCTGGGTTAAAAGCCCCAACCACCTGTCCTCCATTGTCCAGCAAGAAATGGAGTGCTGCAGTTGAGGGGCCCTGTGGGACCGATGCTGCGGTAAAGCTGGTAAACTCCCTCTGCTGCACGGACATTGCCAGGGATTAAAGTGGCCTGAATGGGGGCAGCTGTGGAAGGGATACATCAGATGCTGAGCAGCGTTGGCTGGTGCTTGTGTGTGGGTGTGTGAGGTTGTGTGCGGGCACGTGTGCCAGGTGCGAGGCTCAAACTGGGCACAATCATGCGCGTGTGTGTGTGTGTGTCCTGCAGGCTTGGCACGGGGCGATCTCATGGGAGAAGGGAAACCCACGCAGAGGACACGCCTTGAAATGATAAGAAGTGGGCGGACAGGGAATGCGGACAGGAGCAGCAGTGCTGCGGGGAGTAGAGGGGGCAGTTTGATGCATACGGACTGAAAGAAATGCTTGTGTGTGTGTGTGTGTGTGTGTGTGTGTGTGTGTGTGTGGTAAGGGGGGTTTTAGACTGAAAACATGGGCAGAAACAGAACCACTCAAGTGAGAGGCCTTGAGATATGAGTGATCAGATGGTGGGTGGGGGCGGTTGGTACTCATGTTCTCCACCTGTGTGTGTGTTTGGGGAGCAGCTGTGTGACCAGGCCAGCTCATTGGCCACTCCCTGTTAGCTTTTCATCCCCCATGGTGCCTGGAGACTCAACACAAGTATGACACAAGATCAGCGTTAACGCGTTTATCGCAAGTGCGCCAGGAAAGCATGGTTTGGCTTATGATTTCTTTAAACTATCATTTTGAACTCGTTTTTAGCTATTTAGCTGATGCGTTTCTCAACTTCTTGTTTGTACACTTAAGCAACTTAGTTATCAGTTACAGTTAATCCTTGCAAGACTGGACTGATAGGAGTGGAGATGAGTCTTTCTGGTCATGTGATTGACCGCTCATTGCAATGGTTCATACGTGTCATTTTTAAGTTGTTATTGATTTTGACAGACCTGTAACCTTGTGATAAACTGATAAAATGTTATGTTGTGCATGTTTGCTTGGAGATCACGTCAAATACTGAGAAAAAGTGATTTTTTTTTTTTTTTTTTTTTTTTTTTAAATTCTGGAAAATTAAAAAATTTAAATTCCGTTCGGTCATTAAAACATCCAGATGAAGGTCCAGTCATGTCTGGATGGATTTTACCTCTTTTTCACGAGTCGTAATGGCTGAACAGCGACGCAGCGTCTGACTGCAGCTGCAGCAGGTCTAAGCAGGGGACGGGGGGTCAGGCTGGAAACGGTGAACTGCAGCGCGGTGACATAACCAACCATATGCAGTTAAAACGGTTTTTACACATGAGCTCTAATCCGTTCCCAAAAAGCTGCATCGACCCAGTTTTGGACCGTAATCCCAGCTATTGTGTTTTTCGCACCTCGGACCTGCGCTCACAGGTGCGGCAGGAGGCCCAGGCACAAAGCGCTCGGCAATTCGCTCCCTCTGCGGCCGGAGAGTTACAGCAGATAAGCGATCGTTTCTTAACCTTCTACCCGTGACAGACGAGGCGTCCGCATGCACGTGAGTTCTTGCCCCCCGTGCTTTGAAAAGTCGGTGGGTGTGTGCATCTTCCATGCTGTCTGTGCGTTGTGTAAGCAAGACGCTTAACAATGCAGTGTGTTTGACCCTGTAACGCTGCAGAATTGGCCCCAGCTGCGTCGCACACACTGAAAAGCATAGACCCGTCACCCATGCCGCCCACCTCGCTGGCTGACCCGCTCGCCTGCTTCGGTTGCACATACGCGCAAAATTAGATATACGGTCTCTGTGGTCTGTCACTTTTCAGTGCCTCTTGCTGTGTCATTTTTGGACATGAACACAAATATAAATATGCTAATGCATCATTAACAGAAATGTTGTTGTGGAAACCACTGAAGTCGGCTGTGTTGCGCGCACACGCACACCAATTTACATTTATTCATTTAGCAGATGCTTTTCTCCAAAGCAATGTACATCTCGGAGAAAATTCGAATGCATTACATCGAGACACACGCACACACGCAAGCAAGCATTCTCAGTGCTGACCAGTCAGCTGTCTGTTGTTTTTTGCCGTCTGACTGGACTGCTGCTTGCTGAATATTGCTTTTATGCAACTTGCTGTTGGAAATTAGGCAGAAAAATAATGAAGCACCGCATCAGATTTTTTAAGGGGTTGTCTGGAAAAGGAGAAGAACACTGACCATGTAAAGGAGGAGTGGGAGGGCAATGAAAAGGCAGTGCAAATAACTTTTCTGACAGCAAAACTCAACACGCCATCATGTTGCAGAGATTAAGCTTTTTATCTGTTATTAGGTATGGCACATAGACTCATAGATGCTGGGACTTAGAAGACAGTTTTTGCAATATTTTTAAAGGGATAAAGAAAAAATTAGGCGGTTTTGAGAGAGTTTTATTTGCCCAGCAGGTAAAAGAGAAATTTATGGGACCTAGAATGGGACCCTGAGGGACACCACATGTAATGTGTTCTTGGTGAAAGTACACATTTCACTTTATTTTTCTGTAAGTACAACAGTATGAGTTCACCTCTCTTGACTGATGTCTCGTCTCCTTATGGTCCCTCCTCCTCTGCACATATTCATTGTTTCTCCCATCTAAGGAGTTCAGTTACTGTTCGGGTCACATAGCAAACAGGAAGTGGCTGCGGGTGAGACGTTCCTTCACAGTTCTGTTGAGATTATATCGTTGTGCTGAACCAGTCGAGGTGAACTAGGAAGTGATACATTCTCATACACATGCACCAGTAGTGGCAAGTGGTGCCTCAGCCTTCCATACCCTCTTCCTTTGTGTTGACTGCATCTGTTTCATGTCCTACATATCTCCCTGGTTGCATGACTGTCACAGTAGCAGTTGTGTGGCCGGTGCATGTTCTACCCCTGCTACGTGGTGCTCAAACTGATTTCAGGTTTGGAGGTGGAAGTCACCTATAGAGGCCATGTCCACCAGGTAGGTGTGACCCATAGACTCACAATGCAGCAGTGTGCTCGGTGAAGCTGCCGCACAGCCCTCGCTCCATCCTATTACCACGGAAAGAATGTGCAACTTCCTGTTGTGGCTATGCCCCATCATTGTGCCGGTGCTGTTGTGGCAAAGTCTTATAGGAACTGCGAGAAAGCTGATATCCGCATTCTGCTAAATGGGACAGTAGTACTGGTTTTACATTTACATTTATTCATTTAGCAAACGCTTTTGTCCAAAGTGACGTGCATCTCAACAAAAGTACAATTGATGCATTACATTACGAGAAAGAGACATAGCTGCAGACATGTGACTCAAGTAAACCTAGTTTATCTACCACTTGCTGCACCGAGGTTCATCGATCAAGTAGGTGCATAAAACACAGGATGGACAAATCCTGATACCCTCCTACGGTGTTTTTTTTTTTTTTTTTTTTTTTTTTAAAAATAGTATTAAGATACGCAAGCAAATACAATGCCGGAGTAGTGGCTGAAAAAAGGCTTTATCTGGTGATGTTCATGAAGTTACGGTGCATGAACGTTTACACTGTACATGAGCTGGAGAGATCCTGGGCGAAATGGGTCTGGAAAAAGGTGAGTTTTCAGACCCTTCTTGAATATAGACACTTTCCGCAGTTCTGAGTGACAGGGGAAGGTCATTCCACCACAACGGACCCAGAACCGAGAATCTCCACGCTTTACCTTTTGTGCGCGGGACCGCCAAGCGAGCAGAAGTAGACGAGCGAAGGGGTCTGGCTTGGGTGTAGCGGTTAATCAAGACCTGTAAATAGCGAGGAGCAGTTCTATTGATGCATTTGTACACAGTAGCCAGGGTTTTGAATTTGATTCGGGCAGCTATAGGAAGCCAGTGCAGAGAAATGAGAAGAGGAGCTACGTGGGAACGCTTTGGCAAGTCAAACGCAACTCGTGCAGCAGCATTTTGCAGAAGCTGCAGAGGTTTGATGGCAGTAGCAGGAAGGCCACACGGGAGAGAGCTGCAGTATCCAGACGGGATGTCACCATGGTCTAGACAAGTAGTTGGGCAGAGTCAGTTGTGAGGTAGGGACGGATCCTACAAATATTATGCAGGTTGTATCTGCAGGACCTGGTTGTGGCTTCGATGTGCTGAGAGAAGGAAACTTGAGTCAATCGTTACTCCCAGACTCTTAGCCGAAGAGGTAGGAAAAATTAGTGAGTTGTCCAGTTTGATCGATAGATCGTGACAGGAGGACGGGCCAGCTGGGAGGTAAAGAATCTCTGTTTTGGAGAGGTTGAGTTGAAGGTGGTGATCAGACACCCATGAAGAGATGTCCGACAGGCAGGCAGCGATGCGTGTGGAGATGTCTGACGCACCTGGTGGAAAGGAGAGGAAGGGCTGGGTATCATAAGCATTCAACAAACACCGAAATAACTTCAGCAGGAAGGGGACTAGATTTTGGTTTCAACCCATGTTGGGTGAGAGTGTAGAGTTTTGGTGCCCCCCAGACCTGTGTGAGCCTGGTGAAGCTGACACTATCGCTGGACAATCAAAATAGTCCCCTTTTCCAAACACTCGCCAGGTGTGACCTAAATAGGTAACCTTTTGTATACTTACACAACTGAAATGTTTACTGAGGTGACTCAGCGCAGTCAGAGGTACAGCAGCAGTTTCCTGTGAAATGTGCACGTGTAACACCTCCAGTTCTTCACGTGTTGTGCCACCTGGCAGGTATGAGGCATAATGTCCTCCTCCCCCAACCCCCCATTAGAGTCTCACTTGTTTTTTCCTTCTCCTTTTCCACCTCCTCCCCAGTGAGTCCAGTATCTGCCAGGCTCGAGCCACGGTGATGATCTACGACGATGCCAACAAGAAGTGGGTCGCAGCCGGCACAGGCGGCCAGGCCTTCAGCCGAGTGCAGGTGTTCCACAACCCCAGCAACAACACCTTCCGAATAGTGGGGCGCAAGATGCAGGCGGACCAGCAGGTAATGATGGGGAGGGGTGGAGGGGAAGGGGAAAGGGAGGGCTGATTTGGTGCAGGTGGTTATGCATGATGATACATCACTTGCAGAGAATAAAGGTTGTCATGGGCTGGATGGGAGGAAAAAGAAAGTGATGGAGTCTTATTACGTTTAGACTGGACCAATTCTTTCCTTGTGTCATCTAGCGTTTATCCCAGCCCACTTCTGTAGATGAATTAGTCTATCTTAGTTTTTATCTGCAGTATTTTGATCTACTTCCTTCCTTCAAAACCTTACCATGTGATAATGATTTACTGTAAGCGCAGGCCTAGTACTGCTGCTGTTTTCAGATTTATTTTAGTATTTAAAAAAAAAAAAAAAAAAAAGTTTGGTTGTGAATGAGAATGTGGGAGAGGAAGTTTCGTCCATATGGCCTAATGGGAAAAGAGATTTTGACGCCCGTTTTCCTCGGACTCCTCCACAGTTTCTGTTGAGCTCCTGAGCTTCTGCTGAGTGTGGGGGAGGTGCAGGCGGTTCTGAGTCACATGCGGGGTCTACCCGAGAGAGCCTGCATCCGCTCACCAAATGCTTACTTCCTCAAGATTGCGGTCACTCCGTCTCGCCATCATCCGCCACAGAATTGGGCTTCTTTGGCGCCCTCGCCTGGCATGGCTGGTGTACTACAGGGCAGCGCAGGGCTCGGTCATCGGTCATTCATCACATTTGTTTGACATTTGAATCGTGTTATTAAAAGCGCAACTTTGTCGCCGCCCAGTGGACATAGAGCAACATTGCATCCGTTTTGCGAGACCCATACGAGTCAGCAATGGGATATTTCATTAGGGCCCTGGGAGTTCTATGAAGGAGCCTGTGTGGCTCTTTTTCCTGTTAATATCGATTGGGATGAAGCAGACTGGATTCATTAACAATGTTTTAAAGGGAAAACCTCTTCAGAGAGTCCCTCTCGCTGACTTATGTTGCCTGTAAGACAGTGAGAGCACTCAACATGTTCCCATAATAGTATGAGTGGTATGTTCTCTCTCTCTCTCTCTTCGTTTTCAGTCCTTTTCTCTCATGACCCCATTCGCTCGCACACCCACTCAGTCACAAGTTCACTTTCTTTCGCTCTGACTCCTCTTCTCTCTCCCACATACGCAGGTGGAGAATCAGTCAGTTGGATGCTTTCGTTTTGCACTCCCGCACGTTCGCTTCTCAATTTTGCTTCACTATTCCTTCCCTCTTATTTTATGTTGTTATGACATAAAATTTTTATTTTTGCCTGTTGACATGACTGACAGTCTGTGCAATCTGAGTTAGGCAGAAAACATGATGTGGCGGTTAACGCAGTTTGTTGGACAAATGAATTGTTATTCGAAGTACAGATTTGTCGCCTCCATGTGGACATAAATCGCCATTGCATCAATTCTGCTAGACCCATGGGAGTTGTTCTTAAGAGTTTGTGAAGTTAACGTTTACTCGTTGCTCATTTATCTAACGCTTTTCTCCAAATCAATTTACAATATTGTAAGTACCTAAAATTATTTACCCATTTATACAGCTGGGTAATTTTTACTGGAGCAATTTCAGGATAAACGCCTTGCTTAAGGCTTCTACTGCTGAAGAAAGGATTTGAACCCGTGACCTTTGGGTCCAGAGGCAACAGCTCTTCGTGCAACAGCTGTTTGTGCCCGTAAATAATCGTTGAGTTTTCATGTTACGACGTTGTCCGTTTCGATCCACGACAGTTGGAAATTTCAGAAAAAAGTGAAGTCAATGAAAATTAAACAAACTGGAAAATTTTTGTAAACCTCTCCTGTACTGTGCTGTGAAAATTAGTAACTTGAATGTTCGTAAATCTCTCCCACAGGTGGTCATCAACTGTCCAATCATAAAGGGGCTCAAGTACAACCAGGCTACTCCCAGCTTCCACCAGTGGAGGGATTCCAGGCAGGTGTGGGGCCTGAACTTTGGTAGCAAAGAGGATGCTACGCTCTTTGCCAACGGTATCGCACACGCCCTGGAAGTGCTGAACTCCATTGGAGATGCAGGTACAATGGTGCAACCCGGGCTGAATGCAAAGCAATCGCAGTACCTTCGCGCCCTTAGGTGTTACTCTGCATCCCATGCCAGAAATTACACTTCTCCGTACATGTCCCTGAGCAGGAGTGTGAAAGATACCAAACTGAAATGATGGCACTTATAAGCAAAAAGTTACTACCAGATATGTGAGGAATTTCTCTACCTTTCAGTTACCTTTTAGATGTAAGTATATAGTATATGCTGGATTCCTGTGTTACAAATTTTCAGTTACAGACACTTTACAGTTTATTTTTTTTTTTTAATTTTACAAAGCGGGGGGGGCATGGTGGCGCAGCGGGTTTGGCCGGGGCCTGCTCTCTGGTGGGTCTGGGGTTCGAGTCCCGCTCGGCGTGCTTTGCGACGGACCCGAGTCCCCTCCTGGGTGTGTCCCCTCGCCCTCCAGTCTTGTGCCCTGTGTTGCCGGGTTAGGCTCCAGTTCGTCGCGACCCGCCTTGGGACAAGCGGTTTCTGGCTCTGTGTGTGTGTGTGTGTGTGTGTGTGTGTGTGTGTGTGTGTGTGTGTGTGTGTGTGTGTGTGTGTGTGTGTGTGTATATCTGTAGGAGACCCAGGGTGACTTGTATTTACTTGCCAAGTCAAGCAATTACATCTTCATTGAACTCACTTCCACAGTGTTTGCAGTTCGGGTCTGATGTTCCTGAACGCTGATGAGGAGCGTTACGCATGTTTATGGGAGGAATCGGACGACAACTGTTAGGACAGGACTTTGTGAAGGCAACATATTTTCAGTTATTTGAAATTGACTGCAGTACAAAGTGACTCTTGAGTTATGAACAAGATGAGCTGAAAGCTTAGGGTGGCACTGCAAAGAGAGAGAAATATCTAAATCTAAAATCATATCCTTTGAGTAAAGTGAACACTTTGAGCTGTGACTCAAAGAATAATTTCAGCTCATTTTTTTTGCATTCATAAATTATGTTTTGCTCTCCATAATTCCTTCATTTATTGAACACATAAGCAATGTGGAGCTGCACAGTAAGATTTTTTTTTTTTTTTTTTTTTCTTCTCCTCCTCCCCGCTCTGTTTTGCTGTTCTGATTCTCCTGTCTGCCTCCTCATCTGCAGGTTTATCCCGTCCAGTGCAAAACGGGCCATCCCCGGAGGAACTGGAGCAGCAGAGGAGGTACTGAGGATGGACGGACACACACACACACACACACACACACACACACACACACACACACACACACACACACACACAGAGAGCGCACAGGAGATACTACAATCCATAGGTTTTATCACCGGCCTCAGCTTCTGTGGGAAGAAAAACATGGAGATCATGACCTTTGACTTTTAAAAGCCTCCTCATCTTGGCGACTCCTCCCCCACCCGCTGACCCCTGCTAGGCCCCTCGCTCTCCTGAACTCATTGGCCTTAGTCTGTAATCTGATTTGCCGAAGATGCATTTTTCCTGAACTGGGGACCCTGTACTGGAAGTGGAAGGGCTCCTCTCCATTGACTGGGGACGAAGAGAGGATGTGTGGGGTCGTTCTGTTCAGGGTGGTGCTGCCTCAGCCTCCCCAGCATCCTGGTATTGTACTGTAAGTCCAGGGCACTTGCTTGCTGCGCCCAGGTAGTGGGACACTTGGCAGTGTGGGGCAGGGATCGTGTGTGTGAGCAGTGTTAAGAATGAACTGTCCATTGATGCATCGCTACCCGTTGACTGAGTATGAATACTGATCCAGTACTGATCTGGGTTTCAGTGAAGCTCTGTGTCTTTGTGTAGTTTATTATTTGCACACACCTACTTTTCACCATGTTTCAAAATCAGCAAGTGCTAAATACACAGAGGTGCAGGAGCTGCGCTGTCATCGTTTCTTGTACCAGTCTATGTGAACATTGCAGTTTGATGCATCAGTCCTCAGAAAAGCTAAGCAGGTCAGTTGCCGTCATCTTCGGGACCTCTGCTCTTTCTGGAAGCTTCCTGAAGTGTGTGGAATTAGTGTATAATTGGCTTGAGATGTTTATCTACAGTCTAATCTTGTTGCTAGAAAACACACACACAAACAGTGACTCATTGGCACATTCATATGCACATAAAATCCACACTGATTTTCGAGGACCTCGACTAACATGGTGTGTGTGTGTGTGTGTGTGTGTGTGTGTGTGTGTGTGTGTGTGTGTGTGTGTGTGTGTGTGTGTGTGTGTGTGTGTGTGTGTGTGTGTTTTTCCAGGCTCGAACAGCAGAGACAGGAGCAGCAGGAGAGGGAGCGCTTGGAGAAGGAGAGACAGGCAGCGGCGGCACCCCCGGCGCCACCTGCACCACCACCTCCACCCGCGCCACCCGCGGCCCCAGGGGGGCCCCCACCACCTCCAGGGCCCCCGCCTCCCTCTGGGCCTCCGCCTCCTCCGGGGCCCCCTCCGCCACCTGGCGGTGGCCCGCCTCCGGCCCCACCCCCGCCGTCATCTGGAGGTGGAGGAGGAGGTGGAGGAAGTGGGGATGGTGGAGGCCTGGCTGCGGCGCTCGCTGGAGCCAAACTGCGCAAAGTGGCCAAGGTAAAGTTGCACTCATAAAAACAACTAGCACTTTAAGGATTTTTGATTTTCGATTACAATTACATCCATTTACATTGATTTATTTAGCAGATGATTTTCTCCAAAATGTAGTGTTATGAGCCCACAGACCTTATTCACCGCGGTGACTTACACTGCTAGATACACTACTGACACTGGGTCACTCATCCATACATCAGTGGAACACACACACTCTCTGTCACTCACACACTATGGTGGAACCTGAACAGCATGTCTTTGGACTGTGGGAGGAAACCAGAGCACCTGGAGGAAACCCCCTAGACACGGGGAGAACATGCAAACTCCGTTTATGTAGAAAAAGCCTTCAAAAAGTGGTTGAAAAAATGCTGTTCTTAAACAACTTGTTAGAAATGACCATCACTGAAGAAACGTAATTAAGTGTAGAACAAGGAGCTGCCGGTAATTGCACTTTTTTGGCCATTGTTACCTTCCCAGCCGGACGAGGGTGGTTCAGGACCCCCAGCAGCCAAGGCAGACCGTGGCAGCGCTCCTGCACCATCGGGGGGAGGAGGAGGAGGAGGAGGAGGAGGAGGAGGAGGAGGAGGAGGAGGTGGTGGTGGCGGTGGTGGCCTGATGGGGGAGATGAGTGCCATTCTCGCACGAAGGTCAGTGGGATCACGCTGGACCCTTTGTCCTACTCATGTCCACTGTGGTCCAGCGTACAGTCAAGTGGTCAGCCAAGTGGCAGAGAATGCCTGGCGTCCCACAGTTAAAACTGAAACAAATTTAAAATGACAGAAAATATGTCATCCCCACAAAGTCCTATTCCTAATATCAGTTAGTTGCTGACCAATTCATCCCATAAGCATGAGCAGTGCTCGTCTTCCTGTTACTGACCGCTGACTTTCAGGAACATCACACCACGGAAGTGAGTTGAACCGAGTGGTCCCACACCCCTCTTGTGTTTGGATCCTCTTTGCTCCCATTGCGTTTTGCTGCTCTTATTATCCGTTTTTAGAATGTTTAGTATCGTTGAAATGTTTAGTAATGGTTGAAATGTCTAAATATCTACATAAAGTGTAGTCTGTGTCGGTAACGCTGCGTTGATTTATGTAGCACCACGGTCCTGGAGGAACGGCGTTTCGTTTCGCTGTGTACTGTACCAGCTGTATATGGTTGAAATGACGATAAAGCCACTCTTGGCTTGTCTTTACTGCCACTTACTGGCATGGCAGGTGAACGCTGATCACGTTCACTCTTCGACAGAGGAAATTTTGTCAAATAGTGGAGAAAGGGCTATTATCAATAAATAGGCCAGATGTTACACTTGAGGTGAAAACGTATCTGTATCTGTTACAAACCCCTTATGATGAATTTAGACTTGAGAGCATAATAGAGTTAAGGCCCAGTGTGTAACCCAGATGTCTGCTGTTTCTCTGTTCTCTCTGCAGAAGGAAGGCGGCAGATACACCAGCAGCTGCAAAGAAGGATGAGTCCAGTACTGTAAGTCTCCAGCCATCATCACCGTCACTGCAACTCGCACAAGTTTAGCGAACTGAAAAGTCTGGACATCGAGAGGTTATTAGTGAGCCCGTGTGCGATTCCCGCCGATGAACTGAAGCAAAGAACAGCCCTGCTGTTTACAACACGCGCGGCTCCGAAACGCGTCCTCTAGTGACGTACGCCTTAACGCAGAGCATCGTGGTCCTCAGTCTGAGGAGCCCTGATTGTGCTGAATTTTACTGACTTTTTTGTTGACACGTTCAATAACACCTTACACTTATATATTGTTTTATTATAACATCCACCGCTCATGTGAGGGTCTGTCTTTACGCTTACAGGATGATGCGGAGCCCCCAACCCCAAAGCCAGTCAGCCAAAGCGGTGAGTTCAGAGGTGGTGTTTAGTTGTCCTATACGGTTTCTATATACGCTCTGTCCTCTAATGGAGTGTCTCCTTTTCTGCTCCTCCAGAATCCACCAGAAGACCATGGGAAAAAGCCGCCACCATGCCAAGGTGTGAGGCTCTCAGCTGCTTCACTGTTTCTTTTTCCACTTGTTTTCTTCCCTCCTTTTCTCTCTTGTCCCCATTTCCCTCAAGACCCCAGTATCTACTGGACCTAATCAGTCCTCATGCCTATGGCCGTTTGGTGGTCACCCTGTTAGCTCTCAATTTGGCCCTGATCTGCTGGAGTGAACTCCCTCTGTACCTCAGAGCTGCTGAATCCCTCCCAGTATTTAAGAAGTAATTCAAATCCATCTCTTTCAGACCCATTTCTCTCCTGATCTCATGACAGCTACAGAGATAGTCCAGCACATCTGCTATGATTATCTATGTATTTGGTATTTGATTGTCACTTCAAGAGGCAGATCCCCCAAGGGATATGATCCATCAACATGGTGGTATCAGATACACAAGTAGTGCTTTGACAATCCTGTGTCTGTAGCTAAAGCTCTTCATGTATTTTTGATACACTTTCGTTTACTCTGGGTTATATGGCACTTTTGGAGAAAAGCATCCGCCGAATGAATAAATGTAAATGTAGTGTATCATGCTTAAATGGAATTCCCACCGGTATTGTCTGAGGTTAAAGATAGGTGTGTGTGTCTCAAACAGGGCTAACTCCACCCCCAAGGATCCCGATGCCTCCCCCTCCACTCCTGCCCCTCCTCCCTTCAGCTCAGGTTCCAGGTATTCCACACCACCTGCCCCCCTCCAGAGCGCTCTGCCTACGCTCTGTCCGGGCAGCTGCAGTACTGCCCCTGTCCTGAGTGTGTCACTGTTGCTTTGTTATCCCATAGTCTCCACAGAGGGCCATGTGCTGCTATCAAGCGTGACCCTTGCTGGAGAAATCGGGGCCGTTTTCCTCCTTAGAGGGCTCTGTTCTGCTGTGCAGCTCACATTGTCGCTCGTCTGTGTCCTGTCCGGATTCAAGCTGATGCTGTGAGTGGCGTGTGGCGTGTAGCGTACTGCCGGCTCATGGCTACTCCATGTTTCAGCAGCCGCCAGCTGAAGCCCAGCTGACTGCACAGGAGGTCAGAGCCTGATCTGATATACGACCTGCCTCGTGACAGCATGGTCCCGTTGCGTTCGACTAATGCGTCGTTAATCTGATCCATATTAATATTGTCAAACGCAAAAGCTGAGCTTTATGTCTTTGTTTTCCCCACCCTTGGCAGCTGAGGGACAGCCAGCAGCAGCAGGGGGAACGGGTGCTTCTTGGAGCTTTGCCCCATCCTCTCTACTGGCAGATGCTTGGTCGTCATGGCAATGGCAATCTGTTGCCTCAGCAGCACGGCAGCAGGATGTTGCCAGCTTAACTGGATTCGGAGATGTTAACCTTCCCTCCGTTCTTGCTCTGGTCTCTGTGACTTGTCTCTCAGGGTGAAGCAGGCATCCAGCAGCAATGACGCATCCAGCAGCCAGGAGTCTGAAATGGAGAGAATCAAACAGGTATGGAGACAGACTGGTCAAGGTTAAATACTTGTGTTATTATTTTCCTGGACTTGTGTGTAAGCTGGTGGAGAGCATGTAAGGCTTTTAAAGAACATACGAGGAGAAAATGAGCCATCCTGTAAACCTGTCTGTGTGTGTGTGTGCGTGCGCGCTCGCGTTTGCGCAGGAGCTCCTGGAGGAAGTCCGTAAAGAACTTCAGAAGGTCAAAGAAGAAATCATTGGAGGTGAGCCCTGGTCTCTGATGGCCCACCAGCCCACACACTCTAGAGATTTTCCAATCCTGTTGTCGACACTGAAGCCTCCGTTCACGGCTTTCAAAGTATTCCCATAACGGTTCCCTTACGACTATACCACCGACCGACCTTCTTAGGTACACTGGCTCCTCATCCTACAAAACGTCAAATTGTGAATTTTTGAACATATGAACATTTTTCCCAATTTACGTTTGGTTGCGTTTTGTTCGTGCATCTATTTTCTAAAATTTCTGCTTCAGTACCCCAAATGCCACCTATTTTTTATATGCTGAGCTACTGGATGGAAGTAAACAACCTCCAGACAGAACTGGAGTGTGGAATCATCATAATTGAACCCACTTCTACAGGGTTTACAGTATGTGTCTGGTGTTCTTGAGTTCTGGTGATCAATAACAATATGAGGAGTGTTGCACATATTTACGGGATGAA
This sequence comes from Scleropages formosus, assembly GCF_900964775.1. Classification (NCBI taxonomy): domain Eukaryota; kingdom Metazoa; phylum Chordata; class Actinopteri; order Osteoglossiformes; family Osteoglossidae; genus Scleropages; species Scleropages formosus. The sequence goes on along the minus strand of NC_041830.1, from coordinate 9,822,188 downwards.
TCAGTCAACAACCAACACTGAATGTAGATGTGTTGTTCACATAGACAACGTATTTCTGTTTACTTTCATTGTAAATTACCGATAAAGTAGCTTAATGTAAAACAAGATACAAAATTTAAAAAAAAAAAAAAAAAGTCAAAAGTATTTTTCATTCACAAAGTTTTTATATGAATTTGTTTACACAGGAGATAAACGGAGGGACCTTATTAACATTTTATTTCTTGTGACTTAGCTGGCAAAGAGACTTTGGAGATATAAACAAAACAAGAAACAAATAGACTTCTGGTCCTAGTTGTGCTTATAGATTATGGCGCCAACGTACACCCAGCGCCGGTCTCAAATGTAAATATTCACACTCTTTCATCAATTTAAGTTTGTTGACATCTTGACTTCTTTTTCTCCTACAGCCCTCATCCAGGAGCTGCAGAAGAGAGGCTCCTCGTAGTCCTGTTTTATGGAGACCACCGAAGTACTGCAGGCCAGGGGATTACTGGGTGCTTCCAAAGGGGTTATAACCCTCTCTTAGGAATAGTTCTGGGACACCCTTCCCCTTGTCTGCTTCTCATCCCCCTCCCTTACTGCACTGCAACACACAAACACACATATGTGTATACACATATACACATATATATACACACACACATAGGAGGGACCACTCCTCCAGCTGTCCTTCTGGCTTCACTTTGCTGTCTTACATGCCCAGACTGAGGACCATAGCCGTGTCCCCAACATGCCGCTCCCGACCCTCCTCCCTCACCTCCTTCTACTGTTGCCTTACCCCCTATCTCCCCTACCCCAGCTCTGACTTCTCTGTTGTCTTTAGCGGGTCTGTACCGGGTCTCATTCCTCCTTACTTCAGTAAGCCTGTCAACAGTCAGGGAATATCACAGTTTATGTCATAACTATGACGGTGATCTGGTTCACATGTGTAGCCCCAGGGGGCCTTCCTTCCAACCCACTGCCCATCTTAAGACAAAATGGACTTCACGTACCATGGAGTTGAACCAAATAGGGTGTGGGTGGCAGCTAAACAGGCGTGATTTTGTTACTGCCCCTGGATGAAGGGGAAAGGTGATTGGATGGCCTTGGGTGGTGGGCAGGATGAATAATTACTTGAGGGACCTTCCTGGTGAATCAACTCTCAGCCAATAGTTTTAACCTCAGGGATGAGCATCAGGGCAGTCTCACTGACTGCTCCCAATCACAGGCCCCGCTTCGCTTCTCCACAAGGAATGTCCCGTGCCTCCCAACTGCCTCCTGGTGCTCACCACCGCACCCCTGCTGGAGAAGAATAGAGAAAAGGAAATGTGAGCAATAAAGTAAAATCGAGACTGTACAACAGAGGGTTGAAGAACCTGGGGTTGGGAGGTGGCGGGGAACTCGTGCACTTGGCGTGACTGTGCTGCACCTGCCATGACGTGTAACCTTCAACACGTGTGTCATTCCATGATGTCGAACGTCTCCTTTGCGAATGACTCCGTTATCACTGGTTTGCTCATGCCCTGCTGGAGTCAAATCAGAGCTTCTCAGCTGTGCTTCTTTCATTCTTTCTTCCATCTGCGGCCTGTTTCATAGATGCTGTACACATTAAAATATGAAGAAGAGGAGGAGACTGCAGGAGCAGCCTGCTGACTGCCTTGAAGAATGACTGAGTTTTTTTTTTTTTTTTTTTTTTTTCTTTTAGGACAATGAAGAAAATGCAGTTTCTATTTTAATTGAAATTGCTGGTGAAATTACAGTGCAAAATATTTTGCTGATTTTTTTTTTTCTTGTCTTAAAAAAAGATTATAATTATTTTGGGTTTTGTTAATTTTTTTTCTAAAGCAGTATAGTCTTTTTACACTGAAAATGTTTTAAAAAAAATGCATACAAACACTGGATTAGAAACGCCTCCAAAGTTGGGAAAAAATTAAATAAAAGTTAAATGCTGTTTCTTACATGTGATTGGTTAACTGTCTGCTAATTTTTTTTAAAGGGAGGGGGCAGAGCCAGTGAATGGCTGTCAATAAATTAGTGATTATGACAAATCATTAGTTGCAAGTTGTTAACATAAGGTACTTACTGTCTCCATAAAGAAAGTGTAAATGCCTAACGTCACTGAGGAATTCCGAAAGACACTCCTTGTAAAATTAGTTCTGTTTGTGGCCTAAACATCTGTAAAAAATTGTGGCAGCATAGGCAGATTTTTTTTTGTTTCAGAAATCACAGTGACACTCATTTTAATAGGATATTTTGTTTGACAAAATCGGTTTTATGAAAGCACGTAATACTCACTTTCTGATACCACATTAATGACTTCCTTTTTTCAAAGATTAAGCATTGTATCCACCCTGTTTCCTGAGCTGCTGTTGGAACATCTTTGTACGTGAGATAAGTGTCAGCTGATGACATCACGGATCATAGAGTCTGAGTCAGTCCCCAGCAGTTATCGGAGAGAGGCGTTGCTTTTCACCCTTGGTGATGACTGTACACCTGAGCCTGTGCATTCTGGCTTGTCTCTATACACAGTAATCAATCACTGCTCACGTTACAAATACAAGTGGACTGGAGGTCTGTTCACATACCATTTTGTTCACAACTGTAAAGTGATTTAAATCAGCCAATAAATTTTAATAATACAGATGTCCATTTATTTGCAGCATAGGGTCTGTATAAATCTCAGTTTTACATTTACAGTATGTGTCTGTCATATTTTTGTGAACAGTAAAAAGTGAATCAACACACAAAGCCCTTTAGAGAGACAGAAAATGATCATGTGCAATTTAGATGGATATAGCTGTAATTAACATTAAATAATACTCTTTAAGGCTTATTATAATATTTTATACACTTCAAACAACATTAAGCTTATCAATGGTTTCATAATGACTGAAAAAAATATGTAAACTGGACCATTCGTGATGCTAGAAGCCAGCGTATGCAACCGTGACACCACTAGTCCAGGATGAGGTAAAATATTAGGATCTCGTGGCCTTAAGAGTTTTAGAGGTGCAGTCCTATCACCATGGTAACCACAGTCCCAGACTGCTTTAGACAGTTTCCACAGCTCTGTGGCCTTCCTCTCCTGAAATACTCAACCGAAACATCCTGTCCTGCTATCAGTTGTCTCCTACTGAGGCCAAGAAGTGCCATAGTCCCTGGGGAAATATTCTTTTATTAAAGAGAAAACAGCAACAACAGAAACGTTGGCAACATAGCAAACGTTATATAACTGCAATAATCAATAAAACAAGTGGCTGCCTTAAACATGTTTTACAAGGGTAAGTCAAAAAGTGTCTCCAATATTATAAATCTGGTCAAAACCAAATTATTGCTTCTAGATACTTTCAGACTTAATCTGTCTCTTAATACTGTCTTTTGGCCATAATCACATGGTCATGTTTGGAACATGTGAAAATGTGCAACCTTGGTACAGCCGGTAGTGTTTAGGTAAAGGTTGCAGGTTTAGAATCTCACTTCCAGCTGTAGTACCCTTGAGTAAAGTATTTACCCTAAATTGTTCCAGTAAAAATGACTCAGCTATGGGTAAATAATTGTAAAGTATCATGTAAGTCGCTTGGAAGAAAGGCGTCAGGCAGATGTACAGGTTTAGAATCTCACTTCCAGCTGTAGTACCCTTGAGTAAAGTATTTACCCTAAATTGTTCCAGTAAAAATGACTCAGCTATGGGTAAATAATTGTAAAGTATCATGTAAGTCGCTTGGAAGAAAGGCGTCAGGCAAATGTACCTAGATCTTTGTTAATGATCACACTGTATTTTGCATATCATCGGTGAATTTTCCTGTATAGTCAGCACTTATTCTCCTCCTTGTATAATTAACCCTGCAACAGAGCCTCTTAAACGCTACTTTGGTTCATCGTCATAATTGCGTGTACAGTCAGCGAGCGATAAAAGGAAAGTAGCGCTGACGTCGTCGTTGTACGCGACACGTCACTTCCGGATGGGGGCCGCGTTGAGTTCCTCTTTTTGATGTTGTACTGAGCGCGGCCTTGTTAACGGTGGCCAGTGGTAAACGTTAGTGAGCGCTCGCGAATGCTGCTGGTGATGAAAGGCGAAGTAGAAAGGCAGTAAATGTCGAAGAGTGACGGGAACAGAAGACCGCGCGTGATAAGAAAGCGGGCAGTGTGTGTTTTACGCTCAGTGTATGTGAGTGAGAGAGAGAGAGAGAAGCAGAAGAAGAAGAAGAAGCAAGGCGCCTGCTTGGCTGGTCGCGCTCGCGCTCGCGCTCCGTGGACCCTCGGCGCTGAGTGAGAAGAAGTCCCGTCCCCCCCCCGCGCGCACGCTCCGGGAGACCCGGGTTCCGGGTTCGGCGTAAATGAGCCTGAGGTTCGGCTTCGGCAGCCGCGGTAAGGAGAAGAGTTTAAGCGATGGGCTCAGCTGGAGCCGTCGCGAGGACCGGCGGCGGTGGTGTGTGATGTTGTTGTTTATTAGTACGCTTAGCGGGGAAGCAGAGAGTGAATAAATCTGTTAGGTTAAGTTTGGAGAAGTTTTTACAAACAATCCAGAGAGAGTGGTGGGTGGGAAATCCATAGTGAAATACACAACCTGAACACTTCCGATCGGTTCTCCTCCTGGATTAGTAAGTAAGCTGTAGGCGTACACCTGTGTCCTCTCCCTGCCCCCCCCCCAGACCCAGTTCCAGTGCGGAAAGTAACCTTTGTCTTTGGTATTGCCATCGACCAATCATGGCCTGCTCTGAGTCTGTGTTGCTGTTTACTCTCTGCCACCACTGCTGGCTGCACAGCTGCACAGTTACATTATGTGCAGCTCTCTGTAGGCTGCAGGGGCTTCACCTGAGTGCTGCTGTTGTGACGGTGTTGGCTGCCGCTGCGCAGCTGGGGCAGCAGGTAGCATAGTCGCATAGTGGTTAGACCTGTTGCCTTAGTTTGGATCCGAAGGTTGCCGGTTCACATCTCACCTCCGGCTGTTATGTTGTGTTGTACCCTTGAACAAGGTACTGATCCTAAAGTGCTTCGGTAAAATTTCTCAGCTCTGTAAATGGGTAAGTGGTTATAAACTTAACATTGTACTGTAAGTTGTTTTAGAGAAAAGCATCAGCTGAATGAATAAATGTATGCAACAACAACTTATATTTTTCTTTAGCTGTTTATTGATGCTCAGATTTTTTTTTTTTTATATAACTATTGCGTTATTCCAAATTTCTCTCTCCACCAAATGCTGGTCTGTGAGGAGGTGGTTTTTTTGTTTGTCATCCAACCTTAAAATAAATGCAGATATTCTTTAATATGGAGGCAAAAGTGGCAATATGCTGGGTAATCAAAAATAATTACAGCAACTAATGTTCTGAATGTATGGAAATGTTTATATTAATGGTTTTTTTTTTTTTTTTGAGATGCTTATCAACTTGTTCATTGTTGCTTACTTCACATTTTTTAACTAGTGGAACTCCTTTCTTTGTCTCTGACCTAAGACCTTTTTGTTCTTTTGTACTGGATACATGTGCTAGATTAAGTAAAGGTCACATATATTAAGATTAAATGATTCTGACAGTAAGTATCAGAGATTGGTAACATGTTTAGTATTACCACAAAATAGAAAGCTTTTAAACTCTGTTTAACAACTAAATGACCTTGTTTATGTGTCAGTGTGTACTTCATAACTTGCATAAATAACAGAAAAAGTTGATCAGGTTGAATAATCCACAGAAGTTATGAAATATAGCTGTCGTCATCAGCTATGTAACAGTACTTGGCTGCGTGCCCCGTGTAGTTGGCAACGGTCGATGGCAAACCAGGGTTCCAGGTTAAAGGAAAGTACTTGTAATTCAGGTGAAAAATCTAATGGCAAGAGAATATTTCCATTAATGTGGATTTCACATCTTGAAAGGTCCATTTAATGTAAGATGATAACTATGGACAGGTGATGTCATGGGAAAACTTGGACAACTTGCAAAAAGTTAAGGTGGAGGTTACTAGTTGAAAGACTGCCAGCACATCACCACGACACAAGTGTCTCCCTGCCACCGATGCTGCCGAATAGCGGCATTTCCTCGTTTTGCTATTCCAAAACAAGGTGTGTTGGCCTGATGAGCAGATGCTGTGAAATGTGGTCGGTTTGAAGTGGTAGGTAGGTGCACGTGGGCCTGTTTTTCATCCACAGTTTTCAGCTTGACTCAACAGTTTCTAAATCACATGATGCCCAGATGCAAATTAGTCTGTTTGCATTTCCAGAATAAATTTCAGTATTTGCCTAGTCAATATACTGACAAAGCACAGACATATTAAAATCAATGACTAATACAATATTGGCACTTGGTTCTGCGATTAAGAAATACTGGTCAGTAATATTGAGGTTAAGCTAGAATGTACATGCACGTGGATTTGATGATCACATTTAAAGAAATATTTAACATCTTGATCATTGTTGGTGTGCTTTGTGAACTCTTAACGTGTAAATGGTAAAGTTCATAGTCTTCTGTTTAGAACTCTTCAAAATTTGTCAAAATAAATTTGCATCAAAATTTAGTGTGCTCTGCAGTGAAGTTTGAAATTCCTATTTGCAGGTGACACACGGTATTGGATGAAGGGGTTGGCTTGGTGCCCAGAGTCTTGCAGGAGCTTGTCCTGGGAGAGGAACTGCAGTTTGAAATTTGCCTGGGTACAATGAACAGGAAGTTTATAAGTTTAAATAATAAAAAATACAGTAAAATGTTAAGCTGCGAGTACCATGCAGTGTGGCGTACGCTTTGAATCGAGTGGCTTCCAGAATGCCCTCTTTAGCGTCCTCCGAAGGTGGAGAGTGGGCGCCAGCTCGGCTGGGGGCCGTTCAGCTTGAAGCGAAGTTTAATGTCGGGTCACGTCGTAGCCATACCTTCCAGCCGTTACCTTTAAAATGGGAAGACAGATTTGCAGAACTTCAATAACAGAAGTTCTGGCACTGCTTCCAGCATCATCTGCGGTGTTGCAACGGTTGAGGAACCTAGCAGCACATTCAGGGCAAAAGAGATCTGCTTTGTTTGTGCTCTTCAGAGCACCGCTAAATCTGAATCAACCCTTTCAGCTGCCAAAATTAGTCAGTTGTGAAGTTCAAAGATATGTAAAACAGATTTAAGACAAATTACCAAGATTTCTTTTACAGGACGTCTTTATCCAAAGCAACTTACAGTTTTAGGTTTGTATTTTAAGCTGCTGACAGGGATGTACTAATTTATATAGTGGGGTCATTTTTACTGTATCAGTTCATGGTAAGTTCCTTGATTAAGGGGTGTATAGCAGGAGTGTGGAATTGACTGGTGCCCCACCTCAGCCCTTATATTAAATAGTTTTCACAAGCAATTTGAAATCAACAGCTGGAGGTAAAAATTAGCAGACAATTGTTTACATCTTTAAGTGTGTACTTTTGCAGCCCCTCAGTATTGCGTTGATCATTTTATTTTTCGTCAAAGATTGACAATTTCAGTTTAGCCTTTAAGGGAATATGAAATAAACTGGTTTAGAGCTTAAATAAGCAGGAGCTCTAGTAAGCGTTTCCAACCGAGTGCTGGACCCTGAGTGCCTGCTGATGGCGAGATACAATGCGCAGGACTCAGCAGATGCATGCAAAAACTGAAACAAGGGGCAAGCTTGCAGATGCTAAGAACAGATGTCTTGATAGCCAACTGTTGCCCGTCCTTTTTCGGTGACTTGGTGTGATATGTTGACTAACTGCCCCCAAAATAAAGCAAAAACAGTTTTTTTTATTTATTTCTTCATTTTTTTTTAAGTTTTGGAAGGTCTTCCAGTTCCAGGTCTTTGTGGCCCTTGGTATCCCCTCTTGTTTAGATGGGATATGGGTTCCATAGTATCTGAGGTGTTAACAAAGGTGGTTTTGTGGCTCTCATTACCCAACTCTAAGGTACAAATCCACAGAGTTCTGTCAAAGAGAAAATCAGGTGCTTTTTGGTTTTCCAGTCCAAAATTAGTAAGAAGGACCTTTCAGTCCATTTAGTTGTTGCTTCTCTGTGAAGGAACTTAAACTACAGTAAAAATGAACCAGTTGTATAAGTATCATCTCAGGGTACATATCTTGCTCAAGGGTATGAGAGCAGGATGTTGGACTCAATCCTGGGTCCTTGAAATGCAAGGGAATGGCTCTAACCACTATACTTCCTGCTGCCTGGTGGTAACAGGGAGGGGTATTCTTGAGCCCGAGTGCCTGCCTTGAAAAGACCAGTTTGATGATAGCGTCAGGTAGTGTAAATTACAGTATATTTACTCATCTGTGTTATCAGGTTATCTGTCACAACCAGAGGTGGAAAAAATCAGCGCTGAAGCTTTTTTGTGAATCACAGCTCTCAGAACTTTGTGAATAAAGCTGCCTGTGGTGGCAAGAAGGTAATAAACAGATGGTGTATCGGTAAAGACATTTTCGGTCAAAAGCAAATTCTTGGTCTGCATTTACTGTCAAGATGCAGATGTGCGTGATGAAAAATCCCCGAGTTACATGGGAACTTTGTCTCATTGGCCCATAATCAGCTGACAGCTTCGAATTCCTTGTGACTGTAGTCAAAAGGTGATGAAGCGTCGGTTTTCTTCAGGTTTCAGTCTTTTGCTGTTTTCAGCATGGGATTTACTGCACAAATGTACCTTCTCAATAAATCGTATCTCGATCGTTCCTATCTCACCCAGAAGCACGAGGATGCCTTCAGTTCTAATTCAGATTACAAAAATCCTAAATATGCATTAAGATTTGGGTGTGACTTCACAGAACATCAAACACCAAACCACCTCTGTTTTAATCATTAGAAGTATGTTACACTTTATGGATTCACTGTGAAGGGTAAATGTTTGCCACAGTGCTCTGTTAAGGTGCGGTCCAGGAGGAAATCAGTGCTAGGACAGGTGGCATTGTGGGAATACTCACTGCCTTGCACTCAAAGCTCATGAGTTTGAATCCAATTCTTGCTGTTGGGAAGACTAGGCATTAAAAGCAGTAGTAGTAAAAGTTTATGGTAGTATTAGATGGTAGTAACTAAAATTTAAGTATGACAGTCCTTGGTCTAGCAGTTAATTTCAAGTTCATTTAGGCAAATTCCATTTGGAGGGCATCCAATTACCATTCTTTGTTATGGGGAGAATAAATATAGGTTGTCTGTATGAATGATGACAAACATTTTATGATAGTTGTGACAAATTATTGAATTTTATCGCTTATTATTTATGAGTATGGGCAGCACGGTGGCACAGAGTAGCGCTGCTGTTCTGCCTGTGTCTGCGTGGGTTTCCTCCGGGTGCTCTGGTTTCCTCCCACAGTCCAAAGACATGCAGTTCAGGGTCACCCACAGTGTGTGAGTGACCCAGTGTAAGTAGTGTATCTAGCAGTGTAAGTTCATTGGAAGTCACTTTGGAGAAAAGCATCTGCTAAAAAAATAAATGTAAATGAGTTGCACAGGAGACAGTTTTTGGACCGCTGGACTCTGACTCATACACAGGGGAAACTTTTTCTTTTTTTCCTCTTTGTTGTGTGTTTTTTTTTTTTTTTTTTTTTTTTTTTTAAAGAAACTTGAAACCTGAGAGGACAGTGCAGTATTAAATGACTTACTTTACTTTTAACTTGCTCTTCAGTCTTTTTGTCCTCTGGTTTGTCACTGCCAGTTAGTTTCTTCACTTTTTTTTTTTTAATAAATCATATAAATACCAGAATCATCTTAACCAGTATGAAATATACATTTCTTCTTTTCACTACATTTAATGAACTTTTTGATCTCTAACTTCCTTTTCAATTTCATATTTTTTCTTTCCAATTTCTCCTTTGCAAGCTTAGACATTTTTGTAATTTTGCAAATTGATGTTAATGATAAGATCTTTCACTGCACACACAAGAGGTACTGTGTAGTGTTTTACACTGGGTGATCTCCATTTGACTGAGATGAAGGCTTTGTGACAGTGTTAGGGCGTTCATGTTATAAAAGCTGTATTTTTATTTAATTTAGGTATTCATAGTTTATTTCAGGATGTTAGTATTGAATATATTTTATTTGTGAGTTAGATTTACCGTAATTATGCTGTGATTGGATGATTGTCATTATGACAAACATGAAGTGCATGTCTGGATTTTTGCACATCCTTTGAGGAGTTGGTCGTCGTCATGGTGGTGGTGTGTACGTGTTCTGGAGTTAATCCGGTGCTGTGTCCACAGTGCTTGCAAGGGCAGATGAGGTGAGACTAGACCTGTCTTGGCATGGAAGGCTGTGTGATGCAACATAAGGCTTAATTCTTGAATACATATACAGCATTTGGGCTGCAAATTTCACTGAAACCTTCCTTGCTCTCTATTATCCATTCAGTCATTTGGGTCTTTACCAACATCAGTTATTTATAAAGTATCAGCAGCCAAGGTTAACACCGTAGCTCTTATTTGTTACATTGTGGCTTGCCCTCAAGGTGTTTACCCTGAACCGATACAGTAAAAAAGACTCTGCGTGGCTTTGTGTACAATCATAACATTGTAATTCCCTTTGGAGAAAGGTGTCTGTTAAATAATGGTCAGTAGTAATTGTGTGTGCCTTGTGAGGTTTTTAGCTGTTTAAAACCACAAGACACTTGTTGGAAGTGGTACATATTAGCAGTTAGCTGATCTCTCAGCTGTCCAGTACTTGTGGGTTTCTCATCCTTCATCTTGAGTCTTTCTGTGCTTTGCGCTCAGAAAGCTGCACGGAATGCCTGTTTGTGACCAGAGGTAATTTTTTGGGGAGAAATCAGCCCACGCTTGTCTCCACTCAAAACTTGTTCCTGGTGGAACATGGAGATACCACTGGCCAATGACAATTTGTAAGAAATACGAACGATGAGCAGATACTTGGCCAAAAGTTGGTGCCGCTGTCGGAAAATTATTTCACCGTTTAAAGCCACGGAATTGACTGCGTTTATTTTCTGTGTCGGTTATTCATGCTTAAAGTCAGCAGCCTTCGATATCTGTCAGATTTATCTTTTTTCTGGGATGTCTTCTGTAACAGTAGGATTGTGGTCCTGTGGTTTTGAACTTCCAGTGTATGGACACCAAGGCTGTAAGTGTAGCCTCGTTATGGTTATACCCCGTTGAGAATAGAGGACGTGTTTGAAGTATAGAACATGACAAATGACTTTCACATTTTATTAACTTACTTAAAATGAACTCATTCAGTGCTGATTGTTGGTTGATTTCTCATAAACGTGTAATATTTCTCATCTTGTTTATGATCCAAGACCAGGCGTGCGCTGTAAATGCGGTGGAAGTAAGCCGAATTAAGGCGGCCCCACACTCCTGTTCCGTTTCAGTATTCTTTGCTTTTCATTACTCTTTGCCATCTATCGACTGGGCATCTGAAAACCACTTACATCTGTGCTACTTCAGACAAAATATGGAAAATAAACGGAGTGATAAGCAAATGGATAAAGCGGGAGAAAAAGTAATTAAAATGCATACATAAACTGGGGAATGTTTTTTGTTTTCAACAATTTGAAAATCTTAAATGAAAGAAGCAAGTGTACTTCTAAGGTGAAATTGCCCTAAACCCCAAAAATAGCAAAGGTCACCATCGCTCTTCCATCAAGCCCCCTGCCGCTCTTCTCATGTTGCTCTCTTGGCTGGCTTTGCCGGTCTCCCGGGTTGCTATGGGACTTGTTTGAAGTTGTTGACTACTTGTTTTGAGGATGAGAACTTCCTCTTTGATGTTATCCATTCCTGTGCTGAGCAATGTTTGTGTGTTGGGGTAACTATTGTGGTCAAGCTTCTAACGTCAGTTTTATTCTGTACTTTTTTTTTTTCTTTTCTTTCTTCCACTCAGCATTTCCAGGTGGCGTTGTCGGGGCCCTGCTGGCGCTAACGCTCTTTTGAGCACCCCGCCTCCCCCCTCCACCACAACAGTGCATCCCCCTCGACCCCTCCCCCCCTCCCCACCCCCTTCCCTATCCCAGCCCGTCACCTCAGACGCCCTTGTCCCAGCATGAACGACGTCAGCGTGGTGAGGGAGGGCTGGCTGCACAAGCGTGGTAAGGACACCGTTCCCACGTCAGCCGCCTGTTTGTTTGCCCATATGTCTGCCATCGTCTGCTCGAGTGATCGGCTCACAGATGCGGCAGGATGTGTCAATGTTTATCTTTTGTAGTTTCACCATCAGGCTAGATAAGTGCTGCACGCAGCAAAAGTCAAGTGCACAGTCTTGCTTGAAGACTTGCTGAGCATCATGTTTCTTTTGTTAATCTGCTGATCTTTGAAAGGTATTTCCTTCATGGTCTAGTGCGAGGTTTTTTTTTTTTTTTTTTTTTTTTCCTCTCCCCCCTTTGTTTATTAGTTATCAGCATGTAAATGCTGTTATTGCCTGGATTATGCTATACACAGTTAAGGGCAGCATACTTTTACAACCATTTTTGGGCTATATTCATTGATTTTCACTGAAACTGCACTTGGAAGTACATTTCCATTATAACACATACCTCGAAACCAGGACAACTTGGCTTGCGTGTGTGTGCATTGCTTACAAGGATAAGGTGAATAGACATAAATTCATTTTAGATATTAATATCAATAACTGGCAAATACAAACCTGAACCATACATTATAGTGTATACCTTAAACTTAAAAGGTTTTCCTTTTTTGTATTTTTGGTGCGGGGAATAAAATGCTGTAAATCTGACACTGATAGCTGAAAAACTGATTGTAAATCAGATTCACGTGTGTATGTTATGACATGTTTGCATAAAATGTAAATATGATGCAGAACATGCACAATACATAATGGACAAAGGGAATAAATTATTACACATGTTAAAGTATTGTGGTGCACTGGGTATGCTAGGTTTTGGAAGTGACCCACTTCAGTAAGGTATAGCCAGTACAGAATGGACATGAGGGTTGTCATTTTCCTAATTTTTACTAGAATGGTATCAGAGGACCTCAGGCCTCAGCGGGCATTTTACCCAGTCATGCTGTTCGAGGACAAGTGCATTTACCAGCAGCATTTTACCAGGCAATGACTGTAGTTGCTAAGATGGATCTGTATCTGCTCAGGTGAGTATATCAAGACCTGGAGGCCTCGGTACTTCATCCTTAAGAGCGATGGCTCCTTCATTGGCTACAAGGAGAAGCCAGAAACATTGGAGCACAGTCTGCCCCCCCTCAACAACTTTTCTGTGGCAGGTCAGTCTCAGCTGCTCAATTCCTGCCCATCATACGCATAATGCTCAATGATTTGGATGTCCTTACTGTGTCGGTGTCATTATCCCTGTTCTGCTGCAGAGTGCCAGCTGATGAAGACAGAGCGACCGAAGCCCAACACCTTTGTTATTCGGTGCCTGCAGTGGACCACTGTCATTGAACGCACGTTCCATGTGGACAGCAATGAGGAGAGGTCAGATGGCTGCTCATCGGAAACTAGGGCCAAGGAGGAGAGAGTGAGGGAGGGGGATGATATGAGGAGATGATGCAGGTAGAACAGTGAAACTGACAGATGGAGAAAATGTTCATCTAGACAGGTTATTTAGCAGATGGTTTAGTCCAAAAATACACTTGTTTACTCTGAATTACATGTATTTGACATGTGCTTCGATAATGCTGTGTCTAAAACTTGTTTGGTACCTCCATGTTGCTGGTTCACATGATTCAAGTAGCTGTCTATAGAAATGACATTTAAATAGCAAATGCATTGATGATCATAGCAGATGGTGGTGGACTCATTTATGTAGCAATCAGGAGAGAAATGGGTCTGGAAGAGATTGATTTGAGGACCTTGAATGCTGAGAGAGATTCAGCAGTTCTGAGAGTTTTCCACCATATCAGGGCCAAAACTGAGAACAGACATTTGAATTGGATCTCCAGGTAGACAGAGGTGAAGGAGCACAACATTCTTGCTGGGCTGTAGGTGATGATCGCCTCCTGTAGGTATGAGGGTACAGATCCTTTTACCTACCTGTAGGCTGTAAGTAGGGAGTTGAACTTGATACTGGCAGCTACAAAAAACTAATGAGGGGAGATGTGAGGTGATAGACAGTCATCCAACAATTCAGTAAACATTGTATTACATTCACTGTGTGTGTGTGTGTGTGTGTGTGTGTGTGTGTGTGTGTGTGTGTGTGTGTGGATGTGTATTTACTGAAACCACCAATGTTCTCATGTACTTCACAATCCAGGGAGGAGTGGATGAGGGCGATCCAGGCGGTGGCCAACAGCTTGAAGATGCGGGAGGAGGAGGAACCCATGGAGATCAAGTGTGGTTCCTTCAGTGATGGCAGTGGGATGGAGGAGATGGAAGTGGCCATGTCCAAGTCTCGTACCAAAGTGGTCAGTGTCCCACAGCACCAGTTTTCCTTCATTGTCTCTTGAACCTTGCCTTTTAGACTGTGCTCTGTGTACTTTGAGATGTATAGAAGTGATCCTCAAAATTGAAAAGCCATAAGGATATACATATAAGGAATTAACATTCAAGAATGCTATGTTGTATAAGAGGGGTGTTTTTTCCACAAACTTCACATTCATGTTAAAATAATAGAATATACAGCATTATACATTCATTACTAGATATATTGTGTTCCGCTTTAAGCGCCAACAGAACTCACTTTTTTGCTTTCTACCCATTTTGAATGAGAAGTAATTTGAAGGGAATTGTAAACAAAACATAATCGCTGCTAGACACCCAAACACAGACTTGGACTTGGTAACAGATGTGGTGTCTTGCAGCGGCACGGCCAGTTGATGTTATCGTACAGCAGATGAAGCGGTGATTTTTAGAAGTTAGTGAAATGTTGACACTCAAGTGTTAACTGGGTGGATGTCTTGAGTCCAGGCACTCACAGGTCACATCTATAGTAATTTGAGAACTAGCTCTATTTTGTGAATTTTATACAGTGCTCTATATAACTTTGGGAAAAGTTATTTTCTTCCTTATCACTCACTGCTTTGTCTGGTGATGGAAATGATAGCTTCATTCTTTTGCTTGGCAAATGATCATATCACTTATGAGTCAAGCTGTCATAACACTCTGCAATCACACCCCTCCGCCTCTCCAGACAATGAGTGACTTTGACTACCTGAAGCTGCTGGGGAAGGGGACCTTTGGAAAGGTCATCTTGGTCAGGGAGAAGGCCACTGGAGTGTACTACGCTATGAAGATCCTGCGCAAGGAAGTCATCATTGCAAAGGTAGGATAAGCGCTGGTGACTGGAGTGTGGCTCTGTCAGGATTACCTACCTGGTTGTGCTACAATGAACTGTTATGTTTGACCAGAATTTAATGGCCCAGGAAAACTTAAGTCAAACTTAAAAGGGAGAATCTGTTCCTTTTTCATCTAGTCACCCATCCTGTCACATTCCTTCCAGGATGAGGTGGCCCACACGGTGACTGAGAGCAGAGTGCTGCAGAATACCCGGCACCCCTTCCTCACTGTGAGTGCCCAGCAGCTGGAGTATGATCCTGTGTGCTTTTTTTTCTGGGTGGATGAGCCGTGCAAACGGCAGGTGGTTTGTGACTGAGATTCAAAATGTTGTTCAGATTGCTGGTCTCTAGTCAGTGGTAATTGCGCTTCTGTGTCTGAATCAAATGGTCAGCTTGGCTGAGTTGTGTTGGAAGAGTGGACGCTCTGTGGTGCACATACCTGCAAAGTATATCTGAAATGTTTCTACCCAACAGACACTAAAGTATGCCTTTCAAACCCATGACCGTCTTTGCTTTGTGATGGAGTATGCAAATGGAGGGGAGGTGAGTCTTGTGCATCTTTAACAACCTGTGCACCATTTCTGGGATGTCACCATTTCTGGGATGTCACAATTTCTGCTGAGGTACAGAGTCCAGGACTAAATTTCTCTCTCCAGCTGTTTTTCCACCTGTCTCGGGAGCGTGTGTTTACGGAGGACCGGGCACGGTTCTACGGTGCCGAGATCGTCTCGGCGCTCGAGTACCTGCATTCGCGCAACGTGGTCTACAGGGACTTAAAGGTGAGTCTCGTCATCTGTTCCATTGCTCGCTTTGAGCTACTGGGGGGGATGCTGCTGATGACTTCAGCTGCTCTGGCTAATGGGCGTGCAAAAACGGCTGGAACCAGGAGTCTTTAAAAACTCAGTTTTTTGTACACGTAGTCACGTTTACCACTAAGTTTGTCAGTTTGTGATTTCATTTGTTTTCTGTAAGGGTCTCGGATATAGATATAATAAATTGCTTTTAAGACTTCTATTCCACGAACGTCCATTTAATGCAGATTGTTGACCAGTTCATCTCATAAGCATGCGACATTCCTCATCTTGTCACTGTTCATTAAGGTGCCTTACATGCCAATGTTTGGGTGCTCTTTAGTGCCATCTACTGGCTCAGAAGGTAAACACAGGTGACATCTACTCTACAGGAATCAGAAAGACAAAGTGCAGTTACATTTAAAAGTAAAGTAGGAAATATTTAACGGTTTGTGACACGAGGACCTGATGTACAGGCCTTTTCTGCTTTTGGGCTGATACCTTGGATGTAATAGTTCTACCAGTTACTGCTGACTCCATACATTCTATTCCTTCCCTACTCTTGGCAGCTGGAGAACCTCATGCTGGACAAAGATGGCCACATCAAAATCACCGACTTTGGCCTGTGCAAGGAGGGCATCACTGATGGAGCCACCATGAAGACATTCTGTGGCACACCAGAGTACCTGGCCCCTGAGGTATGAACCAGTATGATAGGTCAGCAATTCCACTTGATCTCCTGCCCAAGGTGAGGAGAATTTGCAGGCCTGGTGTTCATCTCCACCTTTTTCCTGCTCATAGGTGCTGGAGGACAATGACTATGGCCGGGCAGTGGACTGGTGGGGGCTGGGTGTGGTGATGTATGAGATGATGTGTGGTCGACTGCCCTTCTACAACCAGGACCACGAGCGCCTGTTTGAGCTCATCCTCATGGAGGAGATCCGCTTCCCGCGCAACTTGTCCCCCGAGGCCAAAGCACTGCTGGCTGGGCTGCTCAAAAAGGACCCCAAGCAGAGGTGGTGCTCTTCTCACGGATGTGATGCAGATGAGTGACAGCAATGAAGGTTTTGAGCAGTAGGCTTACAGGGGGCTTTCTCCACAGGCTCGGAGGTGGTCCTCAAGATGCCAAAGAAGTGATGAGCCACAAGTTCTTCATCTCCATCAACTGGCAGGACGTAGTGCAGAGAAAGGTGTGTACAGTTCTGAGATTCACACAAGTCGGTCCTCTATGTCTGACAGCCCTCCCAGAAATGGGTGACGCCGTGATTATAGCCACTGTCTTTGATCTCAAAACCCAGGTTTGAATCCCCACCTTCTGCTGTAGTACTGCCGAGCAAGGTACTTACCCTGATTCAATACAGTAAAAATTACACTGCTATATAAATAGTTAAGTTTTAAGTAACTTCCCACGTAAGAATTCAACTCACTTGAGAAAAAGTTTCAGATAAGTACAGGTCACCCTCTGTTTGAAAATGGGGCTCTGTTCCAATGATACTGAAATATTTAACAAAGCTGTTTTTATATATTTCACCAATTTCATAATATAAATTTATATTAATACAGTGCAGTTTTTTCATGCTGCACTTTGTTTCACTTTCATTTCTAAATCCACTTTCTTTGGCTTTTTTCTGCACCTCTGGAATGCTCACATCTTCCCTTCCTAGCAATTAAAAATTGTGACCTGAATGGAACCAAAAACTTTTTTTTTTTTTTTGAAGTAAAATTGCTGCTAATATATGCTGAGTCAATAAATATGCCTTCTGAGGAGATAATAGAGCAGATGGAGCAGTCTGAGTTAGACATTACAACCAAATTTCAGAACTCCAGAACAGTATAAGGTTAATGGTATGGTCATAAGTCTGGCTGGTTACAAGTTGAGGACTACTGTAAGTGTAATGTTTTGAGTTCCATTTTTACAGTAATGATTGCTGATCCTCTTGTAGCTGCTGTCTTTGGGCCTAAAAGTTACAGCTTTGAATGTCACCTCCACCTGTAGTACCCTTCAGCCAAGGTACTTACCCTAAATTGCTCCAGTAAAATTACCCAGCTGTATAAATGGGTAAATAATTGTAAATACCTTAATGTTGTAAGTTGCTTTGGAAAAAAGTGTCAGCTAAATGAATAAATGCAAGTATGACCACTGGAAGACGTTGAATTTGGTAGTTTTGTGGCTAAATAGATGGCAACGCTCAACTATACTGGCTTATTAATGCCTTGATACGGAACAGTAATGGTACTCTCTAGGTGGTTAGGTCTGTTATCTGACAGATGTCTTATCTGGTCTGTGTCATAAGAGGAGACTGTCTTCAGGTACATCCATTTCAGTAATATTCTCAGAGGCAGAGACTCATCAGGTGTGTTCAGTCTGCCAAGAGCAGTCAGAGGGAGTCTTTAGTAGCAGCATCTAACCCCTGCTTCTCTTTCTCAGCTGATTCCACTCTTCAAGCCCCAGGTCACCTCTGAGACGGACACGCGTTACTTCGATGACGAGTTCACGGCACAGACCATCACGCTCACTCCTCCGGACAAATGTGAGTAGACATACGGTTCAAACGTGCCTCAGTAGACGTGAGCGACACAAAGTGCCTTCACACTGCTGTCCCATGTTGTGTTGCAGATGACAGCGCTGACTGCGAGGACTCCGACAAGCCCACACACTTTCCCCAGTTCTCCTACTCGGCTAGCATACGGGAGTGACGCTGTCAGGCACCACGCACGCATGCGCACACAGCTCAACCAACAATGGGCGGACTGCTAACTTTAGAAACAAGTGGCTTGACCGGTAGCTGTCCACACATATACCCCTGTTTGAGTCACCACAGAGCATATGCAACACACAACCTTTGCTAGAACAGTGGTCACTCTCACATACCCACAGCTGCTCACCTCTTTTCCTAGAGACTGTAGAAAAACCTGAATGGAGAACTTTTTAAAAGAAATTCCACTGAAATATTTTTAAACTTTGTTACAATTTTTAAAAGCCATATTTCTGTGATTTCTACAAGTGCTCTTTGTTGAACTGTTACCACTAGTATTGAATGGGCTTTTGGGGGTAGATGAAAGGGTGGGAATGGCAATAGGAACAGGGAGTGTTTTGACTCATGAGATTACACAACTGAAGTGCAAGGAAATCTGATATTTAGCTTTTAGATAAAGGAAAGAAAAAGTGTACCAGAGCTGTGTGGGTGATGTGGTGTGTAGCTTTTCAGTCTGGCTTGTGACCAGGACAGGGGAATGCAGACTGGTGCTCAGCTTGATGGGAGTTATACAGATAACAATAGTTAGAACAATGTTTTCCTTGGACTATTTTCAGTCTCTTGAATGTAATGACATTTACAAGTGTTACTTTATTTTTAAGCATTGCTTTCATCACAAAAGTTCTGTACATTCAACACTTTCACATGTGTGCACAATTATGGGTGTTTTTTTTAAAATATGAATCATGTTGACTGGTCTTCACAAAAATGTCACCTGTCTACTTAGATCTGGGTTGATACTGTTGCCCATATGTCCCCCTTACAGCCAGATGTATCCTCATCTAGTCTAAGCTAGGCCTCTAGGTAATGGAACAGTTTTGTTTTTGCCTTTTAAAGATTTTATGGAATTTAACCTTTTCCTCCCCCAATAGCCCTGTGATCCTTCAAAAGTTTTGGAAGATAGTTTATTAAAAGAAAATGATTGCCTTAAGTTCGTGATGTCATCTTATGAAAATGCAGCTGTGCTACAGTGGACCTTCACTAGTTTTATTTCAATATGGATGTAGCTTGATAGCTTTTTACTGAAAGGGGTGGGGTTGTTCAAATGTCTCCTCCAGGGAAGATTTTTCAGAAGAAATCACTGACTGCTGAAAAGCCCTAGGAGATGGCACTCTAAAGCAGGCTGTCAAATCACTTAGACATGCTAAATTGTTAACCCTAACTGTATGAAGATTTAAGGGCTTTTATAGGTTTAGTGTTTGTCTACATTACCCCCTCTAAAAGTAATGTCACAAGCCCAGGCTGCTACAGCCACTGTAAAAGGTACAATGGCAATTAACCACAATGTTCCAGGCAGTTTATTTCCATGTGTTTTACTGTACATTTTAAAATCACTGTATAACTTATTACAGCCAAGCAACTTCCTTAGTGCTGCTTGTTCTCTATTAGTTTTTTTTTTTTTTTTTAAATAAACTCAGCATAATTCAAGCAACTATGTCCACACATAAGATATTTAAAACCCACTTCCCAGCTGAGGGAAAACTGCAGTTAGGTAAAACATTCAAATTTTGGAAAGTCATCCCTCTAAAAACATAGAGCTTTTAAATGGTGGGGGGTTAGTGCCAAGCAGTTTCCATTACAAATTTATACAGCAAGTGTACTCCAGTTGTGCTAACATGTACAAGTTGCCATTTATAGATGTAGAATTAGGAGGCTATACCTACTTTCCAGAGAGCCTTCAGTCCACCCCAAGATGTGGTTACAGAACCCTAAACTGGGACATTGTGTTAAATACACTTGGTACAGGCAGGGCTCAGCCTACACACCTGCACTACCTTTCTGCTGTAAAACATTCTGTCCTTCAGCAGGACTGCACCTCTCCTGGCTGGTCTGGTAGGGTCTCCAGCAGTGCCGGGTTGCGCCGGAAAATGTAAGCGTTAGCATCATCATCCAGCTTTGCCAACTCGGCAAGCGAGGACACAGTGGGGTCATGGTCGGTCAGCATGCCTGGCAACCGGGCCGACTGGCGGTGGATGCGACAGGAGCGCCGCACCGGAGTCAGGAACTTCAGGTCCTTGATGGCACTGCTCTGGCGATGGCGGCCAGCGGCCTCGCTTGGGGTCATCTCACACTGAATCCTCTGCTTCATGCTGGACAGAAAAGGGGAGACAGAAAGGAGTGTTTAAACCAAGTTATTGCAGCAATTGTCAAGAAGTTGGTCATACATTGACCGTTTACAGAGGATTTTCAAAGGGGAAAAACTGAAAATGGAGAAATGTTCAAGAGCAGAAACAAGTTTCTACACTAAAGGTCAGAATTTGCAGACACAGAGGCCTTCCAACCTTTTGACTTACTTCTGGAGGTAGGGGGTTGTCCTCACACTGTATCTCACCACCGATGCTGCCTCCATCTCAGTTTCTTCCACACATTCATCACCACTCTCCATTAGAATAGAACCTTCTTCCTTCACTTTCTGATCAAAGATCTCTTCAGCAGGTTCCAAAATGTTGGCTTTCTCCATCTGTTGCTCTACTTGACATACTTTTGTAACATTCTCACCACTTTCCCCATGATCTTAAAGTATGAAATATAAAGCAAGAAACAATAAGTGAACATGAAAAAAAATTCATAAACCCTTGTAAAAGTGCTGATTAACTTACCACCTGATGAAAGTACTTCCATAGCTTCCAAAGCACTGCAGAGATTAACCACCAGCTGAAGAGGTAAAGGGGAAGGTTTTGAACTAGTAATACAATTTCTCTTACACAAACATCAAGGCACAAATAAAATGATTCTTACATCTTCCATTCTGACTTGTGGATCCACAGGCAGGTCCATGTCTGAGTTGTCCAGCAAGTCTAAAGTGGTGTTCATGATGTCAGGGCTGGGAGTTGGTGCTTGTTTGGTTTCGGGCTCCGGGTCCAAATTAGGTTGTGCAGCAGACTCAAACACTGATTCAGATTGTGCAACAACCTGAGACTCCAGGTTTGAACCCAGATGCATGGGAGATGTGGGTTTTGGGTTAGACTGGGGTTGTGAGCTGGGTGGATGTTTTGACTGAACCCTGCACATGAGTTTTGATGTTTTGGACAGAGTTGAGGCAATTGGTGGTCTTTTTAGGGTCCTTCCTTTGGAGGCCAACCAGTCAGACAGCTTTGCTCTAGATTAAGATATTAAAGTAAAAAGTTAATCTTGTACAGGACATCCTATCTTAGAACACAGCAGAACTAAAAGCTATGCATGGGGCAGCGCACACACACACACACACGAACCCACCTCCTTTCCTCTGCTGTCTCCATGGAAACCCGGTACTGACTGACAGTGCTGCTGCCACTAAGTTTTTTTGTCTTCTCATTTGCCACTGCTGCCACCCGGGGTTTGCCACCTGGTGGTAGTCCCTTCTGATTCAACGTGGCAGGAAATATCCTGCACCCAGGTCCAGCTGAAACCACTGCAGAAGTTCCAGCTGCGGGATGATTTACACTGGAAGCCAGCTTCTGGGCACCAGAGATGGCTGATTTTATGACTGTGGTCCCTGCTGGTTTGATCACAGGCTGCGCTGTCTTGTCGGAGGTAGACTTGGGTCTGCGCTGCAAAGCAGTAGAGGGCTTCAGAGGTCCTGGGATGGAAGCTGCAGACTTGGTTCTCTCCCTCCTCACATTCCCTGGCTTCTTCAGTGTTTCTGCCATTGGTACCAAAGGCTTTTCGCCAGCTTTGGCTGCAGGCTCTCCATCATCTGCCGGCTTCCTCCGGAAAGAGTTTATTTTTGAGGGGACAACACGGCCCTTGTAAGTGCCTAGGGTTGCTTTAGGTGGCATGGTGGCATGGGGCTTGGTGACCTCTGCCACCAGTTTCTTCTGCTGCACAGCCTGCTGGGAGAGAAAGGCCTGGCTGAGGGTTCGACTCTTCATAGTGGCTGGGGGTCCTGCAAGTCTCACCTTCACCTCCTGCTTGTCAGTCTTCTTAAGAATGAAAACATCACCTTTTTCACCATTTTCTGAAGTTAAAGCTGTAATAAAACCTTCTTTCACCTTCTGGGCATCTTCGTTTCTCTGTAGTTTCTTACATTCATTGGCCGGCTTCGTATTCTCTTTATTACTCTGTTTTAAGGTAACAGTAGAGAATGAAGTTAGATCAGGATTTATAGATTGAAAATCAAACAGGCTATGGTAAAATAACCAAAAAAAAATGCAAATTTACCCTTGTAATGGCCATTTTTCTTTGACTTTTAGCTGTAGAATCCATTACTTTATTTTTAGGTACCACAGACTTATCTTGATACTTTTCCATGATGCTTTGTTTGTTCTTTGATCTGCCAAGAGAAGAGGTATATATATATATATATATATATATATATATATATATATATATATATATATATATATATATATATATAACATCTAATATTAACTTTGTAATGAGTTTAAAACTAAATAAAAAGGAAGATTAAGCAACATAATCGTCAGAAGAATCGTATTACATAATAGTAGTACTAGCAGAGTAGAGAATATACAACACAGGACCGCAGAAGCCATTGTTTTTCTTGGTTTTAAAAGTAACTTTCTCACCTGCTGAAGCCCGAAGAGCCGTTGACAGTGCTTTTGCGAATATACAAGAATTTAAAACAACTGAACAAGAGAGACAAACTAAAACTGCCTTTTCAAAGCCTCCAGCAACTCCCCTCCGCACCCTCACGTGCAGCCCAACCGTCTTCTCAGCGCTAAACGCTCGTTGGGCTCGGCGCTAAAGAGTCGCCTTTTCATTGGCGAACCGTTATCGCACGCGAACTTGAACCAACCAATTGGAAAACGCGGCTGTTGATGTCGTCACTCATAGTTTACACTAGAGGCGTTGCCGCGCGGGTACGGCGCGCGGTGACTTCATTCACATATAATAGAGCGTTGTAAAATTCGAACCAAAATAAGATGATTCCACTTTCCACACGTTCCACTTTTTTTTCTTCGTTCAAACTGTGCCTGTGGAAACTGCCGTTGAACAGTGTGTTGAAATAAAAACATTGCATCACGTGGTAATTATACAAACACACCAGATTTACCCAGAGAAACACGAACAAATACATTCATATGCATATGACGTAACCTAAAACATTTATATTTATTGATGAAAAGTGGGTGGACGTGCCTTTCAAGAGTACAACAAACCTTGTTGGGATTCGAGCCTGTAGCCGTTTAGTTTAGCTCTTAATAACTATTATTTTCTAAGAGATCAAGTGACTAAAATTAAAAACAAAAGTCAGGGATTAGGCTACAGCAAAATAAAAAATGAACATTACCAGGGGCAAACATGCATTTTGTGTTATCATTTTACAACTAAACACATTTTTAAAAGCTACAAAATAACAAATCTCCATCTGAGTGCCTATTATTATTCTAACACAGAAATATTTAACACTTGATTTAATATTTAACTAATTTTTTTGTATACTATCATTAGCCTTAATGCCTTTGGTCAAAGTAGTTCGTTTTTTCACTCTCAAAATAATCACCTTATTTACTCATTTTTACAGCTGGAAAACAAAATGTTTCACTCTACCGATTCCGGTTAAATACTACAGCAGGACAAGGATTTGTACTCGGGACTTTTAAATTGTACCGGTAGGGCTCAGATCAACTACATTACCTTTAGTTACATTAGATTATGTAGATATGTTGCATTGTATTTTTGTCTACGTTGGAGAAAACCATAAATAAATACATATTATATCTATCATATATATTTATTAGCTTAAAGTTTTTTGCACTGGAGTTGTATCAGTTGTCATCGCCGAGGTTGATTAACTTGTAGTCAGTGCACTTAAAATATTTAACTAAGTTCTTCAAGTTGAAGCCGCTCAATCCGTTCCTCTACGTGACGTCATTTCCGCCCCTCTGACTCGCACGTGATCAAAACAGGAAGCGGTAGACTGCCAGCGGCAGCAGCCGGAAGAACGGAGCGCTCTTGGTGCCCCAGTGAACGAAGCTTACGGAGACGTTGGGAGCCTCACGGATGAAGAAGAGGAGCAGCTCGTGCGCGGCCGCGGTCGCCATGGCAGCCGTGTTCGTGCTCGTAGTGGCGCTGTACGGCACCTGGGACTCGCGGGTGAGCGGCGCTGCCTGTCTCTCTCTGCTTCTTCTTGCAGCTTCTCGCTCACTCACTGCTGGCACTCACTGTGTGTCGCTCTTCATTTCCGTGACACTTGAGTTGATTGTCATTGTGCGGGAAGTTAGATAATAAATTTCAGCGTGATGTAACTTTTGTCCAAGCGACTGACATGAATCACAATGAATGTTAAACTACTTACTTGAGGGCGGCACCGCACACACAGCGAGTAGTGCTGCTGTCTCACACATCATCATGTCTGGTTGGTGAGGACGTGTCGGTGTCGTGCGTGGTGGGTTCGATCCCCACTCACTCAGTCTGGAGTTTGCATGTTCTCCTACGTGGGTTTCTTCTGGGTACTCTGGTTTCCTCCCACAGTCCAAAGACATGCTGTTCAGGTTCACTCATAGTGTGTGGGTGACAGAGAGAGTGTGTTCCACTGATGTATGGATAAGTGACCCAGTGTAAGTAGTGTATCTAGCAGTGTAAGTTACCATGGTGAATAAGGTGTGTGGGCTGATAACACTACATAGAGTTCATTGGAAGTCGCTTTGGACAAAAGTGTTTGCTAAATAAATACATGTAAATATAGAGAACTCACAATTATTTATGCATGTATACAGCTCAAGGTGGGATTCAAACCGGCAACCTTTGGGTCTAAAAGTGAGAGCTTTATTAAAGTTAATTCTGTATTTGGATTTGTTAGGCTTTATTCTCTTTTAGAGTTTATTGTCCAGTAGGGTTTATGCTTTATTTATGTTTATTAACCTTTTTTTTTTTTCCTCTGTATGGATCTTTTGGCTTTTATCTGTTATTTGTATTATCTATTATTTTGTCTGTTAGGTTTTTTTTTTTTATTGAAGTTGATTCTGTATTAGTATTTGTTAGGGCTGATTGTCATTTTAAATCATGGTGGGATAACTGGTGCATTGGCACAGCTGGAAATGAACTACAGGACACGTGACTGATTTAGAACAGAGTAAAATGTGATGTCGTGGCTGCAGACGTGGACACGGCACTGGACGTGTCAGCGAGGTTAAACTTCACTCCAATTTCTGCAGCTGTCGGATCGTCCGGACCTGAAGTCGGACTACCGCCTGCTGGGGCGGCCGCTCTACAAGCTGGACATCTCCTGGCCCAAATACACAGAGCACTTTACGGGCCAGGTGTTTGGTGTCGCTGTGAACCACCTGGCTGGAGTGGTGTACATAGCACAGGTGAGCTCTCCCAGATCCTAGCAGGTGCTCAGTTTAACTTGTGTTCCCCCACCCTGGTGTGCACGTATGTAGCATAGGTGAGATCCACCAAGTGCCAAGGCACACACATTTCGCAGGCATTAGTGCAGCTGTCTGAGGAATGAATGAATTAACGATATGTCCGGCCAGGTGTGTGTTTTTGGGGGAAAAGTTGACGTTTAACACATATTTGAGCTGAAACAGAAAGCAAGCTGATGACAAACGGGTGACTTTAAGTGCTCTTCAGGATCATGTGTATCTCAGCTGACTGTATGTAAGACGTGTTGATAGGAAGATATGTGGTCTGGTATTTTGATCACAGCATGAGTTTCATGTTTCTGCTGGAGTTGGGTTTCTTACTCTCAAGGTTATATTATGCCGATGTGAGGTGGCCTTCTGAGCTCTGCTGAGCGAGATGACACTTTTTTTCATCCCAGAGAGGAGACAACGTGCCCAAAGTACTGGTGTTTTCCACGGATGGCGACTTCCTGCAGGCCTGGAACACCAGCACCCTGGAGATGCCTCATGGGATTTTCCTGGCCAACGCCTCCACAAGCCCCACAGTGTGGATCACTGATGTGGGCAACGGTGAGCATCACAGGAAATCTCACTTTACTGATATTGCGAGTCATGGCTCGGAAAAAAGAGTCTCCCTCTGATTTAATATTGTTTTTTCTTATTAAATAGCTTTGCTAAAACTTTAACCTGACCTTATTTATACATATTCATTCAGGATGTCCAGTTTTATTGAACTAATTCAAGTCATGTACACTTCCGAAGTGCACAGTAACATGAAGCTTTTTGAGGCTTAAACCAGTGATCGTCCTCATCCAGCATCCAACACTCCATCTGCTGTTCTGATTTAAAGTGCTTGGTCTCCTGAAGACACACCAGAGACCGAAAGGACCCTGTACTCCAGTTGACGCTTCTCTGCTGTTCCCCCACAGGGCCATACGGACACACCATCAAGCAGTACTCCCCCTCCGGCAAGCTGCTCCAGGTGCTAGGCACTGCTGGGAAGGCCGGCTCCAGCTTAAACCCCCTGCAGTTTGACCAGCCGGCTGAGATCTTCGTCCACAGCTCCGGGGACATCTACATCGTGGATGGTGATGGCGGCCTCAACAACCGACTGATAAAGCTTTCCAAAGGTGTCTGTCAGCTTTGAATCGGCCGTGTTTTCATTCACAGCAACATGGCACTCAGTTGGTCCCCCTGTGATGGACAGTTTGATCGGTCTGTCTCTGCAGACTTGCAGGTTCAGTGGATGCACGGAGAGAAGGGCTCCGGTCTTGCGCAGTTCTACATCCCCCACAGCGTGGCCGTGGATTCCTTCCAGAGGGTATGTCCACCACAAGGTTGGGTTATGGAGTCACATAAAAGCAGTCTGCATATCCACTCTGATGCCCAAAACACCATGGCTCTCAGGTGTGGGTGGCTGACCGCGGCAACAAACGGATCCAGGTGTTCAACTCGATGACGGGTGACTGGCTGGGGTCATGGGGCAGCTGCTTCACGGAAGATGCCCCTTACTCTGTAAGGTAAGACCCCCAGTTCATGCAGTTTTGCCCCTTTAATTCTACCAAACTGGCTCCTCATGTTCTGGATTTTTGACTGGTACATTTTCAAGACTCCAAACAGGAATTAATCAGTCAAATTGAATTTAAGTAATTAGTTTCTTCATGTGTCTTTCCTAAAACTTGTTTGTTCAAGACCAAATGCAGCCTGTGTTTATACTGAATCGTTAAGTTAGTGTGTCCAAGAAGAAGGGTGGGATCACCTTATTTCGGTTCATTTCCAACACAGTGGTGTTGCCCAGCTTGTGTCTGGTGTTCCCTAGTGTCAGCGATCAATAAAAACATGTGCAACTTTCCATGTTTATTGGATTATCAGTCAATAATTGGCACTGAAATATGAGCAAATAAAACAAGCTGCATCGGTATTATTACGCTTTTATTGAGTGTAAAATGGAAGAAATAGAAATTGGCTAGAAACTAATGAACACTGGGCCTGCATATGTAATAAATTAGTCAACAGTTGGGATCAAATGGCACGTTTCTGAGATGATGGATTCTTGCTTTCAGTCATTTTAAGTCAGTTACAATATTAATGTGATTTGGAGTTAATTAAAACATAATTAAATAAAATTTTACCTAGTATTACAGCTTTTCCTGAGGTTTTTACAGTCTAACCAGTGAATAAATTGAGAGAAGGCTTTTTAGCTAATAAAAGTGATTATGACTTATTGGCAAACGTGATTTTGGATGTGTAAACAAAACAAATTAGAGACAGACTCCTAATTCCAGTTGTGTATATAAGGTAAGGAACCAGCGGAAACACAGCGATATAGGTGTTGTCCCGATTTATTGCTCACGGTTGGTTCAGCAGTTCTATACATGTTTAAATCTTTCTGTTACTATGTTGTTGTGTCTTCCATGCATCTGAATACAAATGATGATGATGTTGAATAATTATAATGAATTAGCTGTTTTTGGTTACTGCACTGTAAGGTAAACCGGGAAACAACTTCTAATGGTAGAATCAATCCCTTTGATGCTTTTGACTCACCCTCATTTTTACTAACCCCACCAGGCAAACACCTGATCAGAAGTATTTTGTGGTGGTGCAGCTAAACACCAATCAGATCTCCCTGCTGGAGGCCCCACCTGTAGGTGTAATTGGTCAGTGCCGAGTGGCCAGTGTCATTCAGTTGGCCGAGGATATCAAGCCCCACCTTGTGGACCTGGATCTAAAAACAGGGGCCCTGTATGTGGCAGAGATTGGCGCCCAGCAGGCGCAGAAGTTCACGCCCTTCACGCTGGGCGGTGGTTTCCTGTGAGGTATGGTGAGGGTGGGGCATCGGAGAGATACAGTATTGATCCTTTTTCTACAGGTCGTCATTCCTGTGTTGTTCATCCAAAAGGACACCTGTCTTGCTCTGCTGTAGTGTCTAACCGGTCTTACCTGCCTGTCATTTCTTGCTGTGGTTTCCGACTCAAATGTCCATATTCCACCCGACCACTCAAGTGGACAAAATGTAAAACGTATTAAAAGAATGTATATCAAATACAGAAAAGGAAACTTCAGTGCCTGTGCCCAACTGAAATACTGTGAAGGAAGCGTTGTGTATATTTACACTGTTCTGAAAAGTCAATGAAAATCAGGTGGCTATAACATAAAAAAAGCTGTTTTACTTAGGAATAATTATTATGATACATTTTTTGGCATGTTTTATAAACTGGATATTTAGTGCAATTGTTGCAAGATTTGCATATACTTACAATGCCAATGAGTTCTTTTGCCAGAAATTGTTTATAATTGTTCAGTTTTCATGTGCTGCTTCTTAAAAAATAAGTAAATGATATTGTGAAACTGGATTCTGTATGAGCTCTTTATGTGCATCAGTGTTTGTTAGCTTTCTGATATGTAATCTGTATATATTGTAAATTGCCTAAGTGAATATAAATGCCTTGCATAGTTTTGATGCCATATTACAAAGGAAAAATACTGAATGTGAAACTCAGAATCAGTACATTATTTTTGTCACTGTCTATATAGAGGTAGACAAATTGACACTTCACTACTGTAACTGTATTTTTAGCTTTTGTGTTGACTTCCTGTGTAGCATTTCAATTTTTGTACACTGGAACCCTCTTCATTCCTCAATAAACAAGGTGGGGGAAGGTGTATGTCTCTTACCTCTAGGGGGCGACAGAAGCACTAAGGCTATTAAGTGATACTACAGCGGGCCCAGTAGCAAACAGTTACATGACATTTAGCAGATGCTTTTTCTCCAAAGCAACTTCCAAAGGATGCCGTGTAGTATCAGCCCACACACTTTATTCACCAGGGTGTCTTACACTGCTAGACACACTACTCACAATGGGTCACTCATCCCTATCAGTAGAACACACACACACTATGGGTGAACCTGAATAACATGTCTTTGGACTGGGCGAGGTGTGTGTGGTTTGGGGGGGGGATGCAGCACATACACTATGGGTGAACCCTAATAGCATGTCTTTAAATGGAGGGTGGTTGGGAGGGATACATAGCACAACAGGCTGAGTCGGTGGCTAAAGTACAGCAGGTCTGGGGTTCAAGCCCCAGCTATCATACCCTCAGACAAAGGAAGAGAATGAACTAAGGTAGGGGAAAAAAGGTTACCTTTTATAGTACAACAAAATCAGATGGTTTTTTTCCCAAAACAACTTATACTATTAAGGTTACACTTACCCCTCTATATAGCTGGGTAATTTTACCAGAGCAATTTAGAATAAGTACATTGCTCAAGGGCACTACAACTAGAGGTAAGGATTGAACCTATAACCTTTGGGGCCAAAGGCAGTAGCTCTATCCACTACGCTACCAATTGCCCTAAACTTTACCATACTCACAGTCACTAGTGGAGCACACTGGGGTAAGTGAAAACGAAATATCAAGGTAATGAATTAGTAACAGCTTCGAGCAAATTTGATGCTGCAATACATGCTGCAATGGTGACAGCACTTAAGTGCTATTCATCATTTCCCCCAAACGATCTAAGATAAATCTGCAGGTGCCATCCACTCAAACTCTCACACATATAAGCAATATATAACACACACACACAACCGCTTGTCCCATACGGGGTCACAGGGAACCAGAGCCTAACCCGGCAACTCAGGGCGTAAGGCTGGAGGGGGAGGGGACACACCCAGGACAGGACGCCAGTCCGTCACAAGGCACCCCAAGCGGGACTCGAACCCCAGACCCACCGGAGAGCAGGACTGTGGTCCAATCCACTGCACCACCGCACCCCCCTATAAAACATATAATTAACACTAAAAAGACAAATCTTAGATTAAGGCTCCTTCTGCCCCTGTGCTCTTTACTGGAGATTAAGATGACAAACTCCCTCTAGGCTTTTCCTCATTGTTTTAATTTTTTCCCCCGTTTACCAGCCTTCCCTTATAGTGCTAGTGAAATATCAGATCTTAGTGGTACCAAAAGCTCAGTGGTGTACTTATTAGCTGCTTCTTACCTTATTTGACATGGTTTCTGAAACCAGGCCTAAGCATAATTTGCCGATACTCTTGGCACACACACTAATCATACCCTGACACCCAACAAGAAAGGTCTGTAGACTGATTTACAGGGTTTCCAGGAAGCAGTTCAAGCACCACCCCCAAAATGGTATCAATAAAAAAAAGTATAGACTGTCCTCTATAAGATGCATTAGGAGTCAGGACTGTAGCATGTACTGTTTGGGAGACTCAGTGAAAAATGTCTTAGAAGAGAAAAATATGTATGGCTGGGTTCAGGAGCATAATGAGAGAAAACAAGGTGGGTTCAGCTTTAAAGACATCTGGATCCTTGATGGAAATTTTACTGGTCTCACCTGAATTATTTTAGAAATTATTAAAATAAAAAAGCCCTGCGTGAGATGCAAAATACTGCAGGAACTGACAGTCATGTAAAACAATTTATGATCCAGTGCTCATCCTAAAATGAAGACCATTTCAACCAGATAAAAGGATTATTATAACAGGTGCTTAGGTGTCCTAGTAAATCATAGCTGTAGGTGGCTGCTCAGTGCTACCATTTTTCTATATTGGTGAATTGTGATCACACTGTCAATAAGCAGTGTTCGCACTTTCAATAAACCATTCGTGTTTTAAATTCCTCACCATTTAATAGCAGAAGACAGCAATAAACATGAAACTAATTCTTATACCTCTGGAGTTTTCTTTGCAATTTATGTAATGTACCGCCGCTCAATTTAATGGACAGTTTTTTTTTTTTCCCCAATATATCTCCACATGTTCATTGCAAAACATATCGTAATTTACATTAAATTACAGAAGCTGAGTAAGCCGACTACAGAAGGAAGATCCTTGACAAGCCACAGCAAAGTAAGGAGCATCAGAGAACTGATACATTATGGATGAGATAGATTTGACGTGCATTAATATTTAATACGGTCGTTAACGCAGATCCAGAACACCAAACTCACTTTGTAAAGAGAACCAAATGCCTCAGATGAATTAAGCAGCCAAAGAAAAATCAAAGAGGTTCCGCATAAAGATGTCAGTGTTTAAAAGCATCATTCCCAGTTTGATTTTAGAGCTTGTGCAGCCGCTGCAATTAGCAAAATATAACAGGGCACGACATCCAAATTAGGGCCTGAGTGAGCAAGCAGCTCTCAGTCCTCTCTTCTGAAGTCATTCAAGATCATCATAATGTTTTATAAAGTGAAAACAGATATAGTGAAGTTGCCCATTACCCACAATAATGGTCTTAATGGTCTGTTGCAATACCATCATTCCCCAGTAGGGGGCATAGAGGTTGTCAACAGCTCTGTCTCTCCCTTGATGAGGGTCCATCCCTGCATATAAGACCTAGAGAGGAACAAGAAACAAGGTGAGAAGCATAAGATCTATTCTAAAATTATTAGAACAAAATCATGTGACAAACTGAAAATTGAAATTCACAGATAAAACCATTTCATGCCCTATAGTAGCATAACTGACTTTTGATATGAGCTTTAAAGCCACTTCAAATGTAAATAATAAAAAAATAAGCGTTCTGGAAATGAATCCACCGATAGTCGTAGGGGAACATCTGACGTCTGACTGTGAGATTAGGTTGCAGTCAAGACCTCAGTGATAATTTCTTCCGCTCAGTTGTCAGAGATGTGGCGCTCCTAATTAACCTGAAGGGTCTTTGACAGCCTTGACAAGACATGCCCTAAAACATGCTCTCATACACACACGCACAGTAGAACCTGCAAAAGCTTCTGGTCCCGGGGAGGAGGTCCATTAATTAACAATGTGTGCTAATGCACCAGCATGCTTCAAAACTGGGGCAGCAGTGCAGTGTAGTTAAGGACAGGTACCGTAAGACATGTTGGATACAAGTTAAACATAAAATTTCTCAAAAAAGTTAAAAGTACTGAATTCCAAATCATTTTCTCCCAGCAAAACAGAAATTGGTTTATTTTTATCACCATATATTTGGTTACCTTCAGTAACCTCTTTCTATGGGTAAAATATTTTACACGAGGACTTTAAAGATATTTTTATAGGTGGTACTGAAGAGTTTCTTCGCACTCGGGTACAAACATGCCCGCAGTACAGATCCTGTTGTGCTGACAGGTTCAAAGCAGTTTGTGCTCCATCTGTATGTTTCAGTGCCACGTCCACCGCGTTTCATTACTCCTGACTGCTGACTCTCCAGGGTTGGAGCTGGACGCCTTTTCCTCCACACTGTGTGGAATTAAAGTCTAACGGCTTGGAATGGATCGATGGGCTGCATTTGAAGGACAACCTGCATCCCACAATGAAGGAAACCCCACATGTAGAGGTGCTAATCCACAAAAGCGAAGGTTCAAAACACAGGTGCCACATGAGGGCAAATACGTTAGACTGTCACAGCCGCCACTCAAACAACCTGGCAAACTCAGAATGACGGCGCTTCTTGGAATGGAGGTTCCACCCCTAAACTCAGCCCCTCCCCAAAAGTTCAGTTTGGCAAACTTTTCATCAGTCTTGCAGTGAGGGTTTCGATCATTTGTTATACGAGTGGTTTGCTTTAAAAAGATCTGAAGGTGTTTCCATTTCAGATCTGATGATGTAAGAAAAGGCTGAAGTCCTGCCTGAGAAAATGAAGTTGCAGGGTGAATTTGCATCCTCTATTGGTTGGGCTGGAAGATTTAAACAGCTTCATGGCATTCGGAAACTCCATGTTTCTGGTGAACAGAAACACAAAAAAAGCACATGCAAAACTCTTCCAGTTTCCCCTCCAAAAAAGTCTAAAACTGAGCACCATTTTCATTTTCCTAAACTTTTTCCAGGCTCCAGGATGAGCTACGAGCCTGGGAAAGTGGGAATCTTTTTGGTGGGGGGCTATTTACATACCCCTTTATATATTTAAAAAAAAAAAAAAAAAAAAAAACCTGCTTTAATTGCATGCATATGGAAGATTGGTGGGAAAATGCCCTCATTTATTTTAAAAACCTGCAGTAGATCTTAAACTCACATATGGTCTTCATCACCCTCATATGGCTGACAGACCAAGGGCGGCTTCAGACAAACTTCCTTCTCACTAGGCTGCCACGTTTAGGGGCCCTTGAGAGCCTATGGCTGCTTCCCCATGGCCCCTCATCTCACCCCACTTATACAGTACAAACCAGCTGTCATCAGAACCAGGGAATGGGCCATCTACCAGGGCACTCAGCTTCTGGAAACACGATTTTCAGGTTCTGCCATGGCTTCCACTAATGTGGCTCAGATCAAACAGTCTGTAAAGATCGGTTTGTGAGCAGAGCCCTGACCAAACTGGGCCAAATGAACAGTTGTAAGAAACTTGCTGAAGGTTTTGAGAGCTTAAAAAGTACTGAAGAGCACACTGACAATTGAGATATTTGTTCTGATTTTTTGGAGGTGAGGAATCGCAAAGCTCCAATGCACATTAACAGTTAAAAGGAAATTACTGAAAATGACGACTGCTAAAAAGGACTTGTGTTAATGTGTACTCATAAACCTAGAGTTGTTAAATCACCGATAGCTACAAAACTAATTTTGTTTGCAAGCGTGCGCACAAAGGTATTGCAAATCGTCATTCTTTTGTATTCAGTCCTTTTTCAGCTAAAAACTTTTGTTCGCACTCACAGTTATCTAATGAAGGCTCTTCCTGGACATATACGATGTGTCTAAGAATGCTGTGCTGTGACAATCTTCCATGTCTAATTTGCTCATTACTTTATATTCAAAAGCATAACAGCACTAAAACACAGAGTACAAGTCAGGAGCAGTTATTTCATCATTTAAAGTCTTCAAAGTACAATACTGATGCATCTATAAAAACCGGGTCTTCAGCAGCTCATTCTTAATGTGACTGAGAGTGTTAAATAATAAAAGCAGGCCTACAACTATTCCTTGGGTGCAGTTAAAATTTAAAGAAATAAAATTTAAGCCCAAAGACATTTGTTATTTCTTCTGCTGTTATTCCACACAGCAAAAATAAACTCCCAACTGAGCTGTACCGAACTGCTGATGTAATTTTTGTCACAGAAAATGGTTGCAATTTAAACAAGAAGTGCGAAAGCCTTACTTTCCGTTGTAAGTTTTCCATTATTCGCACCAACAGATGTACCTACTCCACCGGTCTCACCGAATGTGTTGCTATGCATTTAAATTGGGAGGGATCGACCTATTTCTCTCCTCGTCTCACTGGTGAGAAGGCGGCTCACTTTCACAGCCCCCGTACAGCACATGCCTGTGTAATTAATCGAAGGAAGAGGAAGATCTGACGTCGAAGGAGAAGGAGGATTCAGCGCAAGCGTTAAGGGACTTGACGCCGGCTACAAGCTTGCCCAGCAAACTGGCAGGTTCACGAGATCAAATGTGAAGGAGAGACCGGTGTAAAGCTTGGAATGGGTGCGGAGGTTCTCCAGTCATTACTAAAGAACCAAAGGACCTCATGAAGAAAGAATAGCAGCACTCAGAATAAACGGCAATCACTCAATGAAGCGTCACTACATTTTCTCTGTATTGCCATCAACAGCTGTACCGTACAGTATGAAAGTACTGCCACGAAAATAATCTTTGTTTTTACCTTGTTTTATCTTTCCATCCAAACATCTCCAGCTCTTTTCTGGTTATTTGAGGTGATCTACAAAATGCTAAATAATTGCATTAATCTTCTTAAAAAAAAAAATAAATAAAATTAAAAAAAAAGCAGCAAGAAGAAATAAGGAAAACACATTCCCTGTTGGCAAGTACTCAGAATGCAATAACTTTTAGAATTGAAACACTCCAAAAGCCTCCTTAACATGGTTGACTAAACTAATCTTTTCTATTTAAAATTTAGAAGCACAGCAGGAAATATAACTAGCAGATCTGCTGGAGGAGTGTGTGTGACTCACTCACTCACTGTGTCTGTGTATCTGAGGGTAAACCAGCAGAGGTGTCAGCAGTTTAAATTAAATTTCACTCAAACAATGTCTATGAACTTTCAAAATGATCTAAGTCTATCTATATCGCGATGCAAAGTAAATAAAAGTACAGTACTGAAAAAGTTTATACACAGTCACACGCAGTGAGTGAGGGATTGATTCCCCGCGGGTCGCGTTGCTAACGAAATTTCCAGACTCGTAGGCCTAACGAAATGCCGAAATTCAACAGTTAAATGACTGACATCATCACACGTAGTTAAGTTAAATCTTAAATGGAAGGTCAATAGAAAACGCAAAACCACAAATACATACCAACACTCGCCAAAAAAAAAAAAAATTTTACACATGACCCCTCTTAACCGTTTATCACAAACTACATCAAAGCTAGGACGTTCGATTACGTGCCGCACGCGAACAACGGAAACGGCCGTACGGCGCGACGCTCGGACGCGCGCCTCCTCCTCGTGCTCGTAAATGGCACCGGATGTTCCAGAATGTTCGCGCTTAAACTGCTCCGACGGTCTACTGTGGTATGCGCGTCCGACAGAGACAGAAATCGTGTTCCTGAGTCGCTGGTGACCAGCGGTCGCTTTCTAAACTGTCTGGATTGTGTACAATGTAAAAACAAACACTGAACAGCTAGTGATCATGTTTTCAAAACCGCAAACAAAAATATAACACCTCAAACAGAATCCCTGCTAACTACTAGTATCCCATACATTATAATTTATACTCCCTTTATAGCCTCCTCTGCCGCTACCATTAAATTATAATTCGCACAGGCAGCTTCATAAAAGCTGGGGGTGTGGTGGCACAGCGGGTTTGACCGGGTCCCGCTTTCAGTTCCACTGGGTCTGGGGTACGAGTCCCACTTGGGCGTGCTTTACAGTGGACTGGCGTCCCCTCGCGCCCTGCATTGCTGGGTTAGGCTCCAGCTGGCGCGACCCCGCTCAAGACAAGCGGTTTCGGCCAATGTGTGTGTTTGTGAGCTTCATAAAGCAACTCGGAATGAGAGCAGAACTGAATTTTAAAAAAGACAGTAGCCAAAGGGCCATTATGTTATGGTTCAGCTCTTGAGCTGTCTCAGCTTCTGCTCCTCTGGGACAGCCTCCTTTACGTTCAGTGAGTGTCATAGATCTTCTGGTCGGATGTGTGCCGCTACTGGACGTTAGAGAAATAATAACATGCCTTACTTTCTCAGAATTGTAGATTGCTATGAGTGTTTTGAGAAAATAAAGTGAAAGACGGTGCACTCTCTCGATACTCCTGAGTAAATGCTGGCATGACATGATTATTCTCACAAATCCGCTACCACCCATTCTCAATGATAGCGATAAGATAATATAACTCCGATCGCTTTATTGCTAGTATACAGCACACTGGAATTGGTTGTGGTTCAGTGCCAAACATGAAACACCATATGACAATAGAAGACGGTGAGGGACGAGACTATAGTTAGTAGGTTCATTACCTTTGATACCATAGAAAAATGTTCAGGCAAGACTAATTTGCTAAATATTTAGCAAACACGAAGACGAGATTGCTCGTTTCTTTGGTCTCTCCAATGTGTGCCAAGCTGTTACATGTCAGCATTAAATAAAACCCCAGGTGGTAAGATGGATGCTCTCTTTCTCTCATTATCCCCTGTGCCAACATGTTGGGAAAAGTGCCATTCAAACTAAATTGAAATTCATTATCTGGAACTTTTTACACTGACTGTTGCAATACATTTGCTGTGATAAAGTTTGTATTAAATTTGCTCGATGGCAGCCCAAATCTGTCTGGCTGAGTCACCTGCGTGTTTCACGCATTGTAATGATTTCAAGAGATATTCGATGGGAAAGATCAGAGGTGCTGAGAGAAAATCATTAATCTACGTAAACATTGAAAGACTGAGATGGAGACAGAAGCGGGACGAGAAGATAGACAGCATGTTGTCACTTGGGAGGAGACCTGGTGCGATGAATAGTACATTTGTTAATGAGCTTGTCAAGTTCAGCTGATAAAAGTAACTATATCGTTTAATGGTTTCCTTTTTAAATATGAATACAATAGTTTAAAATAACATACTGATCTGTGTTTGAGATTTGCTGCAAGTTGACAGTTCATCCTCAATTTGAAACCTGGTGTTTTTGAGATATCGACCTCATTGAGTCAAGCGTCACTGAGATGCTCAACATCCCAGAAACTTAACTTAAAATTGAGAAAACTCTTGTTTCTTGGTCTCCCAAATTCCACATTCCATTTCATACCGAGGACAGCAGACAGTAGGCTGAAATTCACCTGTTAGTGGGCTGTAATTGGGGATCATTTATACATCTGTGCTAAGTCCAAATGTCTGGAGCATCTGGAGGATGGAAAGGCCCCTCCTTTTGTTGACTGTGAAGTACATCAATAGATTGTAACAATAATTAGCAAACAGCCAACATCTCTCCGAGCAGCTGAGAAGGACTTTGGAGGCCAAAAAAAAGAAAAACAACTGCCGAGAGATTACTAATGTGGAAATTCAGGGATGAGTTCTGTTGTGTATTTTTGGACAAGAAAAACAGATATGATGTTGAGAAGTGAGTTTGGTTGTGCATTAAAGGCTTGGTCACTATATTAGAGTTAGGATCCATGGTAGGGTCACTAAGATTTAATACGTTTCATAAAAACCTTTATAATACTGAAGATTTATGGACCTTTTGTAGTCATCCATGCATGAAGATGAGCACTTGGCACAACTGAACAACTGAAAGATCTGTAAAAGGTTCTCAAATGTGCCGATGTGTCGACAAGAACAAAGATCAGAACGGAGATTGTTCAGCCAAAGGTACTTTCCATAACACTATATTGATGTCAAAGGTGGACATTGCAGAAGCAGGACAGAAAAAACAGGAAACTCCATTGAACTATAGCCCTGGAGTAGACATTTTAGAACATCCCAAATGGCCACGAAAGCAAACAAATGTTTGTTGGATCAGATGAGATTGGGACTCTCACCTGAAGCATAAATGATGAGACTGAGGTTTTAATACTCAAAGACATGTCATAGAAAGGTTTGATTCTCTCAAAAAGGCAATGATAATGGAGAAAGTTAGAGGAAAAAGAAGAGGATGAGTAGCAACCTCAGGACTCAGTCACAGAGACAATGGACACACTACTTTCAACCATAAGGACACAAATGGAAGACAACTTTCTGGAAGAACTTCATGTACGTGGTCAATGAGAGTCGACATCAACTCAGCGGGACTTAACTATAAAGTGTATGTGTTCTTTGCTACTGATTGGACAGTGACCAACTAGAGATAATTACAGTTATCATCAGTAATTTCACAATTAAAATATAACATCTTACATATAAACATGGCCCAGTATAACACTCAAATTTATTTTGTTTATACAAAAAGTGTATGTTGATATTATACAATATACATTATTGTACACAAAACCTGTAAATAAAATATGACAGTCTTCCATGATACGGACTTATGTAAGTGAAAAAGAATACGATATATACTGAAATGACAAAGAATACTGAGGTTATAAAACTTTTCTAATCTAGGTTGATGTATTTAAGGCAACAACAGGCCAATCTGAGTAATATTATGTATATGTATATATATACATATATACATATATATATATATATATATATATATATATATATACATATAGATATACTGTAAAGGAAAATGATCTTTTCACATAAATGTCAGTACTATTCTGTTAAGTCTTCACAGGACATGCTAGACTACAAAGGTTCAGCATCTACGAAGTCACACACTTGTAAAGGTTAAGTAAAAAAAGAGAAGGATGATTGGTCGTTTTAGAGTGTATTTTAGGGAAATGAAGAAGAAGGGGCTGTCTGTAACAGCAGGAGCATGAAAATGGTATCTATCTCCCGTAATGGCACCAGTAGGGTGCACAACGCTTCACGGCGGAGGGCGCAGTGAGGTACAGTCCGGTGCGAGTCCCTTGGATCGTGTCCCTTATTTATAAGTCCTCAGCAAGGTATGCTGGAAAAGTTTCCTCTGGTGATCCGTTTGCCATGGTTCACCCTGAAGGTGGCCTTTCCCTGCGTATTGGCCGTTGCCTCGGCTCCGTCAGTACGGGTATTGTTTCTGCTTCTTGCCAGCGAAACAAGCCATCCAGGTGCACAGCAGCATGGCTGCAGCGGCTCCACCACCCGTGCAGTAGTAGGCCCAGCCGATCTCGCAGGAACCTGCAGGAAGAAGGGGTGGAAGGAATCCAGTTCTTTTGCAGAATATCACATCGCTGGAATATTCTAGAAAATTACTGCAGCTTCATAAGGGCCATTAAGAGTAAGAAACATAATGAAAATTAAATGTAATTATGCTGATAGCTGCAGTCACACATCGCCTTTAGCAGGGGCAGCAGTACGCACAGTGAATTCTTCATTAAGCTTGTACTTTTACCACATCTCAGATGTACAGTGACCTTATTTCACTGATTGCTTTTGATATTTCCAAGTTCACTGCAAGCTCGGCTGGGGTGTTAAATACTTGGGTGTATTACTATATAAATAAGGACAAGCGCTGTGACACAACGATTGGAAGCAGATGCCGTGTTGGAGGAGGAAGTGGCCTCACCTCAGGGTGAACTCCAGTGAGACATGACCACTGTCAGACCACTGGAGATGCCCTGATATTGATGGGACAGGTTGGGACTAAGGAAGGTAAATTCGGATCACATAACGGTTCTCCCATTCCATTCAGTGTCAGCTGGAATTCGTTTTCTTTTATAGCCTCTTCTTTTGGGTTAGTGGTAGCGGTGGTGGGGTGTGAGTCCATTGAGTAAGTGTGTGTTTATGTGTGTGTATGACTGAGCTTCGGCTGCCACACAAATGAGTCTGAGAACTAGAAATTATTGGAGTTCTCACGACTTTAAGAAGACCTGATGTGTGAGCTCCTCACTGTGTCCTTCTATTAACGATTAATGTTAATAATAACGGACAGGTATGAAAAGCACATTTCGCATTTTTATTGTGGAGCAGACAAAACATTACTCTGTGGGATAATAAACACAAGGGTAACATAGCAGAAACTCCTTATGAACTCTTTGGAATGTTTTTATGAACTCTTTGGAATTTTTGTCATCAGCAGTATCCCATTTTCATGAGTCCATGTGAAAATGAGCCCTCTCCGCAAAACCCAATAAACAAAAGTTTGCTGAAAGTCAGTCCATTCCAGAGGAGTTAGGTGTAGGGATGTAGTGAGGTATCTGTTGACCCTTGGGGGTCTCAAACTAACACTACCAGGATAAAAAATGACTTTGGTTTATAAGTAAGATAAACTACTTATGCATATCTGATAAATAACTAACTGTATTTCCTTTGTACAAATAAAGGCCCCAGGAATAAATACAGAAAAAAGCACAATTTGGTTTAAGTTTTTTCCCCTAAATTTAGCTGCACAGCAAAATACATTTTTCTATGTCTCGTTAGCATAACTGTTTCCATTGTGTTACTATTATAACTTATATTACTGCACTTTCCATAGAAAGAAAAAAAAACAGGAAAAAGAAAAAGAAATATAAGAAAGAAGAGGAGACCATCCATTTGACTGAAGGCTCATGTAGGTTTAGTGAACTTCTCATCAGATTGCATTATACTCATAAATGATGAAAATGAATAGATTTTGAGTTTTTAAATATCCATTATGATATTACAAAGTACAAACTGGGATTGAAATAAAGAAAGAAAATATAATCCCCTGGATCAGTGCGCTTACTGCCACTACACGGATGTGAGGTTTAAAACACAGGTTTCAGACAAATCAGTGCCAAAAGTGGGTCAGTCCATATCCTCAGCTGGTTTATGTATCAGGAAGATGAATTACATAAATCTGACAAACTTTCAACTGTATGTCTTGTTTACAAATGAGGAGCCAAAACCAACTACAGCAGAAACAGTTTGGTTTAATTGCCTTTATTTCCCTTAATTTGGAAGGGAAATTGGACATCATTCTGCTTTCTTAATATAACTGCTTGCAGTCCCCTAAATTCTACCTTATATAACTGTCATGTTGTTTTTTTAAAAAAAAATGTTAAAAGCAATAGGAAACAGAAGCAACTCTGATCACCCATTTGACTGGATGAAGAGTTAAGGAAACATTATCAGGCTCAATTATAATACCTCACAAAGGGGAGACATGATGAAAATACATACATTTTAATTTTTTCCTATGTGTTATCATATTACTAAACACAAATGGGAGGGAAATAATAAATTATAATCCATTGGATGAATGTGGTAACTATACACCCATTACATGTGTGTGAAGTTTAAAATACGGGTTTCAGACACATTAGTGACAAAAAGTCAATCATCTGCTGGCATTTGCCCTTTATTTGCATGTGAGGTTTACTTTGGGTGTCTCCCTCTCGTCCAGACATGTTTAACATTCCTCTCCCGTGGTCCCCGGACGACAGCAGTCAGGGTGTGCAGGAATGTCACAAGAGCGCACTTAAATTGCTTCTCTATTTGCCTTAAACATGACTACAGATTTTTAGGGTCATTATGATGGGACTCTGGTCCACAGGACCCAGAAATCAATATGGATTTCTACTCACTGCTGTGCGAATGGGTACAGAACCGCAATGGCTTGTCTAGGGACAGCAGGTGGCGTAGTGGTTAGAGCTGCTGCCTACTACTTGAAAGTCCCATGTTTAAGCTCCACCACCTCCTGCAGTACACTTAAGCAAGGTACCTAAACTCAATTGAAATAATTAAAAATAATAAAAATTACCCAGCCACATAATGGGTAAATAATTAAATTAGAGTATAAACCTTACATTGAAAATTGTTTGGGAGAAACACACCAGCTAAATGGACCATATATATATTATTATAACTAATTATAATGGTAGTTAACAATAATATTAACTATTATTATAATGTATAACAAGATGTGTATTGAGTGTTCTACTTTATTTCTACTGATAATGTGGACATGCAAGGGTACACAGTCTTTCACTCACCTAGCTCAAACTGGTTGGAGATGTTGCTGCAGGTCTGTCGGACTTCTTCACTGTCCCATCCCAAAGGATACAAGGCGCAGCCAGAACCGATGAGTAACCCTGGACACAGAACAGGGGGACATGACTGAGGCACGGATGGAGGAACAGAATGACACGCGATCTTCTTAAAAACAGCTGCTGTGCACAAAGCAAAACAAAGCAGAAAATGTCTGTATTTGACATGCACAGAACAGCTACAACTTCAATTATTCATTATACTTATATGCTGGCTCCTCATGTTGCAAACATTTTGAAAGAGGTGGACATTTTTTCCAGTTGATTTATTTCTATGCAATAGCATTTTCTTCACTCATCCGTTTTCCGAGATTTTTACAGAACACAGTTAAATCAAGGGACATCTGTGTTATTAAGCTTTTATTTACTGTGTCGGTGAAGAAGGTGAAAGTGACCTGAGGCTGTAAAACATTGTACACACTTATGGGATGAATCCATCATTTGTTCAGACTTATTAGAAAGTTCTTGAAAAGGAATGTGGCGTTTTTAAAAATCTGTGATGCGGAATTTTAAAAAATTTCAGCACTTTTGAATGAGTTTTTAATTTTAATGAAAAACTTTAAAAGTCTTACAGAGAATTTTTGTATGTATTACGGATGTATCAGAGGTTTTTCAAAACCTAACGTGCGTATATATTGAAGGATGTTTATGCTGAG
The DNA here is from genome assembly GCF_900964775.1 of Scleropages formosus. Lineage (NCBI taxonomy): Eukaryota > Metazoa > Chordata > Actinopteri > Osteoglossiformes > Osteoglossidae > Scleropages > Scleropages formosus. The sequence continues at coordinate 9,778,615 of NC_041830.1, read as the reverse complement.
CTTTTACAACTTAGTGGTACAAGTGACTTTTAATATGTTTTCTGGGCAAACTGAGTTATGAACATTCTATCGGTCTCAAGCGTGCTCATATGTTGAGGAGCCAGCGTGTATTGGATTGTATAACTCAAATTATATATATACAGAAATACATTACATTTACAGTTATTCATTTTGCAGACACTTTTCTCCAAAGCGACATACATCTCAGCAAAAAAATTCAATTTGTACATTACATTAGGAGAAAGCGACACAGATGTAGACATGTGATTCTTAAGTAAACCCAGTTTGTTTCTTTCCACTTGATGCATTGATGTTCATTGCTCAAGTAGGTGCACAAAATGCAGGATAGATGAATCCTGATAACCTCCTACAATTTTTTTTTTTTAAGGTACACAAACATTTATATACAACACAGGAGTAGCGGCTGTGTAAAGGCTTATCTGGGCATGATCATAAAGCTACGGTGCATGAACACTTACACCATAGATGAGCTTGAGAGATCTTGGGTGAAGTGAGTCTGGAAAAGGTGACTTTTCAGACCCTTCTTGAATGTAGACAGAGTTTCAGCAGTTCTGAGTGAGAGGGGGAGGGCGTTCCACCACAACGGAGCCAGAACCGAGAACCTCCGTGAAAAACACATGCTTAACACTCATAAAAGAATACCTCAACCCTCTTAGTGGCGCTGATGGTCAGTTCGTCTGACAGTACACAACTCAGCTACTGAGAGAAAAGACCCAGGTGAGGTGTAGGTATAATCATGGACTGAGACAGCTGTGTAACCAGTGGCATCATCTCTGTTAGGCTGGGTGGCGGAAGGCAGCTGTGATGAACAGATCCTCTGCTGTCTGCTATTTCTTTCACAGTAGGAATCAGGCAACGCCACCAGAGACCTATCATTACAAACGACAGAGCATTACAGGGCAAACATATTGCTCCGGGGAGAGAAATATGTACCTGACAATAAACATGCGGACAAAGAATATATTTACAGCAAGTAAAGACAAAGTGCTGTGCGTACTTTCAGACGCCACGTTGAATGTGCAAGCGCAGGCCACAACCATAAATCACCCTTCTCCTGAGGGCGTGGAAGTACAAGGCCAGGGGTGACAGAGCACCAGCAGTTATAGTCCCTCAGGGTAGAATGATGACTGATGGTGTTGATGACACTCACCACCTCAAGCACCCGCAAGTGATTCAGAGCGACAGACGTTACTTTATTTTAAATTTCTATCTGCTTTGCAGAGGCTTGGAGCAAAACACTTGTGGCTTACAGCTGCACACATTAATTTGTTTATATGGCTAGATATTTGTCACAAATCTCAACATAAAGCATGCTGTAGGCTATGCTTCTTCTGGTATTTAAAGCAGGCCGAGCCAGGTTCCTTAACCACTGAACCACGTGCTACACAGATATGGCCGTTCCTCGTTAAATTTGCATAACAACAAAACTATAAAAAGAAATTTCTGACAGTATTTTGGCTAACACATGATTATGATAAACAACTTCACATCTCCCTAGAATTCGCTCGAGAAGTAAGAACTGGGTAAAGGCGGACCGAAAAGAAGAGGACGCCCAGCAACCAGATGAATGGACTCAATCACAGTGAAAATGGATGGAACTTTCTGGAAGAACTCTGTGTATGTGGTCAACAACAGTCAACATCAACTCGAAGACACTAAATGATCACAAACTGAAAGGACAAGGCCAACCTCCGGATGCGTAGTAAGTAAAGAACAATGTTAAATACACTAAACGGGTAGAGCTACAATAAGATATTTGGCAGCAATTTCAGGACACAAGATGCTGGAGGCACAGCCTAATCCAGGGAAGGGGGGATGCGGGTTTGGATGTGGGGTGGGTCTCTCCCTGGCAAATTCCTTTACAGTTAAATTAGCCTAATCCCTTTCAATTTGCCTCCCGTCTAGCAAGCCGTGCAGACGCACGAGACGGTGGGTGGTTGGGTGGGCCGTCAACACCGATGCAGGACCCAATTACCACCACTTCCCACTGCAGATAAGGAGCTGAGGTTATCCTGCACTAGCGCTGCCCGGAGACAGGACCGCAGCGGGGTACCTTGGCTCTCACACGCTACGATAAGAACCGCTACTCCAATGTCACGTCAGCCAAGGCAATTGCAGGCAAAGCCTGAATCTGAGAATTTAAATCCCAGATGAGACAAAAATGGTCACCGAGGGTGGATTTCAACCACATGCCGTTATTTCCACACTCCTGAGATCAAGCTTCTTTGGTTAATCTGGCGTTATGAGATATGTGGCAAAGGTTTGAGAGCTCTACCTCAAGCTCTTCCCTTGCCAATATATCTCTCATCACAATCTATGCCCAAAAAAAGCACATTTCAATCCTCCGAAGGAGGTTCAGGGAAGACGGGGATGAGGTGGGCATTGTTTTCAACACCTTCCCGCAAAAAAACACTCATCCACTGGAGACTGTCGGCGGCCCAGAAGAGATCTAATTTGGCGGGTTCCCCACGGTGAGACAAATCCCTCCGTCAATGAGCCTAATTAGTGCTGCACTAATTACTTTCCCGAGCAGAGGCTTTAACCTTGGTTCTAATGAAGATAAGGAGCCAGTTTAGCCGGAGTCTCCCTCAATTTTTCCCCTTATTAACAGGCTCTCTTGTTTTCACAGATTCTAAATAAATTCCCCAAACTGAACTTCTGATCAAGCCAGATGGCGAGGCCACGGAAACACACTGCCGTTTGCACTAGGCACACAATGAAAAAGAAGAACGTGTTTGCAGTCCAAGGACGGTAAAGAAAATCTGAGTAAATGTGCTTTTCTCAGCTACGCTGGCTCCTTGTGTTCCGAATGATTCAGTTATGCATTTTTAAAGATTCCGGTTTATTTTAATTGCTTTTTTTTTCCTCATATATTTTCTAAGATCGCTCTTTCCGGAAGAGGAAACATGACCAGTGTTTGCGTTCCAAGAGGAGAGATGGCAGTAAAGAGCACCCAGAATAGTGGTGTGACGCTGCCTTATTTCAACTCACTTCCACATTATTTACACCTTGTGTATGGCTCCTCAAGATGAGGAACACTGCATGTTCATGGGAGGATTTTGTTAACAACTGGCACTGATTAGGAGTCTATGGAAACAATGCATTTTTTTCTTCTAGTTGTTTTTAATTTCTTTTAATTCAGCTCAAAATCTATTATTTAGATTATTTCAGTTAGCAGATGCTTTTTTCCAAAGCGACGTACATGTCAGAGAAAAAAAATACATTGAGTGCATTACATCAAAAAGTTAATAAATATACCGCAGTTACAAGTATTGGAAAGTATTTTTATTTTAGCTACCTGTGAGATTTTTACAATCCCAAAAATAAACCAAAGACCATCTGTATTGTCAAGCTTTTATTTATTGTTGTGATTTAGTGATAAAAATAACTTTGGGGTTACAAACAGAACTTACGAACGTACTTCAAATCCCAGCTGTGTGTATATATGTGTGTGTGTGTGTGTGTGTGTGTGTGTGTGTGTCTGTGTGTGAGACAGACCTAACTGAGGAGTCTCTTCTAGTACCTTCATGTCCATTCATCCTCAAAAGTGGCAAAAGTTTGTTTTTCATATCATCTCTTAACTGATTCGCCAAGGAAAAAATATTAGGACAATAAATTCCATCATAAAATGTTAAAATCAGGTAGTAAAATCTGCAAGAGTTGTGAAGATGCACCATCTATTTTACAAGGTTTGAAATAATTAGTTTTTTAATAAGAAGCTTCTATTTTTAAACTTTGGTTGTTCAGAACAAAGGTTGTTCTGCTTTCGTGCTGATAGGAAAGTGCAGTCAGGAAGGAGACCATCCAGATGTAATTGCTCTTCATTGTTCTTGTTAGCGGACCCTGGTGCGGATCCCCCTTTCCATGTGTGGCACCGCAACGTGGATTTTCAAAAACAGCATGAATTACCAACACAGACGGATATATTCTGTCACGCTGCGTTTGCATTCAATTTGCGAGGGGCTGCGAGTGCGATAAGCTGGGATGGGCCACACTCCCAGATCACATGCTGCAGCGGTTCGAGGCGACGAGGGTTGGGTGGGGGGGGTGCCGGTGTGGTAATGTATTCACGCTGAATATTAAACACAATCAGAAATTCTCTTTCAAGTCCCCAATAATTTTGGGAGATAAAAAGGGCTTGTAATTGGCTTTATATGCCCGCAGCAATGAAAGTGAAACATAAGTCGTATTGCTCTGCTTTAAGGGGGCTACTTGACCCCCCCAGTGCAGTGTGTGAATCTGAGGGGAGGGGTCAAAGGTTGTGGCTCACAAATATTCACTTATGCATTTTATTTGCTGGGATGTTAATATGTTTGCGATTGGTGCTGAACCAGAATTTTAGTTAGAGCAATTTGCGCTGAAATTTTGCTGAGGATCTCAATTCCAAGAACCAAATGCTTCAGATCAAGCAGCTCGGTAATGGCCTCCAGCAGAGGGCGTAGCGGTTAGAGCCTCATCTCTGCATTAGAAAGATCCAGGTTTGAATCCCACCTCCTGCTGTAGTACCCTTGATCAAGGTACTTACCTGGAACTAAAACAATAAAAACTATCCAGCTGTATAAGCAGGTCAATCAGTGTAAGTCACTTTGGAGAAAAGGGTCAGATGAATGAATTTAAATGTAACTCCTAATGGTTTCCTGTGTTCACCCTGGGAGAGTATAACATGAGCCAAACCATGATGTTTCCATAACCAGCTGAAGTAGCCACAGCTGAGTGGCTTTATGACTGCAAGACTAACAGAACCTCGACTGTGCAAAGTGTTCAGACCACATAAGGTAAAGCGTCCGCTGTTTAAATATAAACTGTTTCCCTGCAACTGCCCGATGGAAAACGTGACCCAAACACAAAGGAATGCAATGAAGAAGAACACGGGCACGTTAAAGGGGAACTCTGTATTTGATGAAAGAGTTCCATTAAGTATGAGGTTGCGTGATTTAAGGAAGCGGCACGGACGCACAAACCCGGGAAACAACATGCAGCTGTGCTGCCTTTCCAGGCCCATTAGCGTTACGGTTATCACCTCGCAGCAAAGCACCTCGAGGCCACACGTGCCTATTATCACCTCTCTGCATTCACGCCCGCCGCATCTCGATCCCAGGCAGAACATCCCTAACCCCCCACCTCGCCTGCTTTGCATCACTCTTGGCAATCTCCACCTCGAACCCCTCCCCGGCTCCGCACCAGCCGCGCTGCCTCTATCGTTCAAACTTCGGGCTCAAATGTAATTGCCATTATTGTTGCAGGATTTCATCATTTAAAGCTATTTATTTTTTCTATTTCCGTGAAACGTTTTTAATTCCGTTTGATATTGCTGTCTTTTAAAACTTCTTTTTAGGTTTATCACTTCATAAGTACATAAGAAGATTGTTGGTGCAGTGGCCTTTGTGGCCATCTCACTCATTTGGATATTTCACGGTTACTGTGTTTTATTGTGTGTTGTGTGTGTACTAGGTGGTGGTAAACGTGGCGTAGTGGTTGGAGTTGACACCTTATAAACAAAAGACTTGGGAATGAATCCCACCTCCTGCAGTTATTCCCTTGATCAAGATACCTACCCCTCACTCACTCGCTTCTGTTAACTGCTTGTACCAGTCAGGGTAAAATCAACAGGGTAAAATTTATCCTGCTGTCTCACACGGGTAAATCGGTGTTAGTAGTCCAGTGCACAAACCTAATACTGTAACACACCTTGGACAAACAAATAAATAAATGCAAATGTGACAAACTGAACAGGAAATTACCTTATGAGAACAACCCAAAAGGTTACACGGTTAATGCATGGGTCCTGAAAACACGTGTGCTGCCAGCTGTTTTTGGAAGGTACACAAACTGTCTTGTACCCACACTCTCCCTTCGCCAATAAAATCAGGACTGAACACATGTTGCGCGTCCTACTGGGTACAGTACGAGAAGAGGCCTCCGCTTCTCCGTAATGAAACAACTCCATTTCCCGCTGTCAGGCGCAGCGGCAGCTCCAGTCGGCCTATGTGACAGATGTGCTGTTAGTTGACGGCGGAAGGAGAATAACAAGCAAGACAACGTGCTCTTGTTTATTTATGGATGGTTCCCTTTTTTTCCTGTCAGGCAGCTTAATCTTGACAAATCTTGGATGTCCTTGCGCGCCACTTGGGAAATGGTTGTCATAGCGACGCACCAAAAAGAGTAGTTGAGAGCCATCTGCTTGGAAGGGTGTGGGTGATATGATAGTGGAGAGAATGACTGGGTGTCAGGAATGCGCCCAATATGAGGTCCAGAACTGTTTTTCCTTCCATGCGGCGCAGTTTGACACTTCCGCGATCGGGGCCAACCTGAGGCTCCCTCTTTCTCACCCGTATCTTGGCATTCCCGGAATGCCTCTTCCCTTTGTCTGTTCCGAGGACCCGCAAAATCCGCAGAATCGGCACGATGCGCCCTTTTAAATGTCATTCACGCCAGTTATTCAGAAGCAGAAGAAGAAGGAGGGGGAAGAGAGGGGGGCGCCAGCGAGCGAGCTGAGCCCTTTGTGATTGGGCAGAAAGGGACGGTGCACGTCCCGGGTGGATGGGCTGCCTCCGTGAAGGATCTGCTAATGGGAATGGAAATGTGAGAAGAGGGTGGAGTGCTGCGAGGGCGGCCGACCGCAACGGCCAGAGAAAGACTGGAGAAGAGAGACGGTCATGGCTGGACGCACGTCGGAGAGATGGCACAGGGGAGGCATGAGGCTGGGGCGGGGGGGGGGGGGGCGAGGGCACTGTGTGTTGCTGTCCCGTAAAAAACGTGTCAGCCCCAAATGGGAATTTATTGCTAGCCAGAAAAATGTTGAACAATGGAGCCAATAAATGGAAAAAGTGATGAGCTGGATCGTGATCTTGGCACACATCAGATCACAAGTGTGTGTGTGTGTGTGTGTATACTGTTGCCACCATGGATCCTGGCCTTGAGGTGCCCAAGTGGTTCAACAAGCAGCTCAATTTCGGTTTGCTCCAGTAAACACTGTTATCGACAGACTCTTCCTCTAAAACATAATAAGAGTACGGACCCGAGGAGGCGTTGACCCCAGAGCTGGAAAGAGTTGCCATCTTGCTGTAGCCACTCTCTGGGAACTGGTCACATGCAAAGAGTGAAGTTTGACCCTGAGCCATAATCCTATTTAACCCACCACGGCGATCCACTCCTTCTCCTCAACACAAACACACATTAGTGTGACTCTTCATCTGTACAAAAAAACACACTAAATCTTTCATCTTGGTGTATCAGTCAGCCATGGTCAATCTTGTACCTTCAATACGAAACATATTTTTCATATTAGTGTCATTTATCTGACACTATTCTCCAAAGGTGACTTACAGTGTTAAGCTACTTACAATATATCTGCAGCACATTTTAAGATAAAAAAGATAGTTGTATAAAGGGAAAGTTTTAACCGAATCAATAAATGCAAATGTAATTACAAGTAGAAATGTAATTGCAAAATTTTTTTTTCTTAGGCAAATATGCAAAATGTAACTCTCATGGAAAACTGTGAGACTACACCTTAATCCCATCTAAATCTCCACGTCACATACCGCTCCACTGAGCTCAGAAAGTCTCCTTTTAAGAAATGTGGAGAACATGGGAAATGTTTCCCACAATTAAAAATACAGGGGCTTTAGTCCAGGAACTCACATCATTCCACAGGGGTTAGTCTCCCTAACACTGTTGCGTTGGTGTATGATCTAGAGCTCACAGCCACTTCTGAAGGTCCCCATTCTAAGGTCTGGCAACAAAGTTGGGTTTCCTTTCTGCTGCTGTGTTTCATGCATCTCACATGTACATTTATTCATTTAGCTGATGATTTTCTCCAAAGCAATTTATAATTATTTATTAATTTATATCGCTGGGTAATTTATTTTTTATTTTACTGGAGCAATTTAGGATAAATACCTCGCTGAAGCGTACTACAGCTGGAGGTGGAATTTAAACCTGGAACCTTTGGGTCCAAAGGCAGCAGCCTAAGCACTATGATACCAGCTGCCCCTCAATATACTACTAGTACACTTTTTACTCTGTTAGCTCCAGGGGTTTTCATGAGGATGGGGGTCAGAGGGCTGTGATTCTACAGTGAGGACTCCTATTGCCCTTTTCTCCAATTGCTTACACTATACTTAGACCACACCAGAGCATGCAGCAAGTGGCATAGTGGTTGAATCGACCTCTTCTGAACTTTAAGAACCCAGGTTTGAATCCAACCTCCTGCTGTAGTGCCCTTGATCAAAGAACTTACCCTAAACTGTCATGCTGTATAAATAGGTAAATCATTGTAAGTAGCTTATCGCTCTAAGTCCTTTGGACAAAAATCAGATTAATGAATAAATGCACCACTGTGTGGTGTGGGGTCCTCACAGAGGGTGGTTTCACAGTTGACTCCATTATTCTATCATGTGTCGTCAATTTAACCACACTAATGTCAGTGTATATACTGGCTTGGTCTGATGGTGACCCAAGTCTATGATCAATGATCTTCCCAGGTGATCTGAATGGGTCTACAGGATGTTTGTAAATATCTGTGCCCCAGTTAATTTAGGCTAAGGCACAAGGAGTTCCCTGTAACAGGAAGGCTGTCATGTACATCACTGATGAACCACTTTTCCTGATGTGATAAAGAAGTCCAGCTACAGTTCGGTGGTGAAGAGCTGAAGAAGCCACCCAGGGTCCCTTGGAGGTTCCCCCAAGATGAATCTGACCGGCAGCTATCAGAAACCTCTTCGGCAGTTCCTTTGACAGACAGCCACCCTTCCATGTCTTGGGAGTCAAAAGGAGGACACCGTCCTGGCCACTAAGTCTCTACCCATGAATATGTAAACACCCTGCAGCCTCAGAAGGAGCCAGAAGCATGACGTTCATGAATCTCTGTGGACACCATCTCCACCTCTTACACAAAGTTTCCTTTTCATGTTGTGGAGCTCAATGCAGATGCTGTAGGCGTTATTTTTATTTCCCTAATTGACCTCTCAGCCGAAAATCCTTTCCCGGCCGCACTTCAAAGTTTTGCCAGCAGACTGAGGCACTGGGAAAGTGTGAACAATCCCGGATAAAGCAAAAGGGTGGAGGAAGGGGAACAAGAAGATGAAAATGAACTGGCTCTTGGCTCCACACTCAAGCTGGGCTGTTTGAAAAGACAGGGACACATAAGCAGCATACTATTAAAAATAAACATATCAAAATGACCATTACTCCCCTGCCCCTGTAAATAAACCCATTCAAGTGATGCTGGAGCTATGCATCCTTCAGAGTTGCCGTGGTAACACAGTGTGTGGCGACTCCCATTTAGATTGGGACACCCAGAGAAAAGCTCCAATAAAAGTGACCCAGATAAGACAGAGCAATCAGATGGCCCAGTGGGGAGTGAGAGGAACTGCAAAGGAATTAATAAGAAGATCCAGGAGTTGGAGCAACACTCCACCCACCGTGGTAAGACTCAATCCAGCCAAACAGCAAGAGACATATGAAAGAATGGAGACCCCCCCCGCACCCCCTAGGCAGAAAGGGATTCCTCCTATCAATTATTTCTTTGCCCTTCACTGTGTCAGTGCACCAGTGCAACCCTGAGGGAAACATCTTCAAAGAAAACATGCATTATATGGAAATTCCTCTTTTATTCCCCCCTCCGAGTGGAGAAATGCTGGCGTGTATCTCTGCATTTCCCATGACCTTTTACATGCCCAGTGAGAAGGGAGAGGGAAAGTATGAGAAACAGGAAAACAGATCAGGATTCGAGACATGAAAAAACTGAACTTTAATGGAACATTTCTGAACTTTTGGCTCTTGGGATCAATTATCAACACCAAATTGAGAAACACACTAATGATGAGCATGTGGCAGTGCTGCAATGAAAGATCTGGAGAAGGTCCTCAAATGTGCCAGTGTGTGCACAAGACAAAACATTTAAATTGTTGAAACAGTAGTATTTTTTGTGACACTTGTAACGATATGTGGATGTTAAACTTTGACAGGATAGGAGCAAGATAGGAAAAAAATTGACTCCTTTCAGCTGTAGTACTGGAGGACACTTTTAAGGACACCTTTAAGAGCCAGGAAGACAAAGAGACGGATGATGACTCAAACCATAACTCTCCCTGGAAGCACAGGGACCGAGGCTGAGATAGCTTGAACACATTACGAGAAGATTGGATTCTCCTGAAAAGATTGGAAAAGCTTGAGGAAAACAAAGAAGAGGGTGAGCAGCAACTAGACGGATGGACTTAATCACAGTGACAACAGATACACCCCTTTCAACACTAAGGACACTAGTGTACGAAAGAACATTCTGGAGTTACAATCTCCTTGTTATTTCTATTCTTTTATTTTGTTCAGCAGCATCCACAGTTACTGAGAGACACTCCAGCTGCTTTTTATTGCATCACAATGGATCACAGATCAAGAGTCCTGCAGACCAGAATCATGCATCATACATTGCAAAGCAGAGGAAGGGGAAGAATATTGTTCTGGTTACCATGAAATAACTTTGAGATCCTCCATGAAGTTGTAGTGCCTTTCTGGCTACGTTTGGCCAAGTGAAAAATTCTTTTTGTTTCCTGGTCTCTGTTTTTTATTTGCCTTCCCACTGGAAAATATTTTCTGGTAAGTGCTTTGGGACACTCTGAAAAAGACACTTGAGTGAGAGACTGATTATATCTCCAGCTCTTGTATTCAGGCCCAAAAAGCATACGTGTAGGCAGTTATAAATCAACAGGGCCTCCTCTAAAATTAGTATGTGAAAATAATAAGGCATTCTTAACTGAAAGAGGAGTCTTTGTTCCATCCAGCACAGTACATGCTCATCACTGATTACTGACAAAACTCATCAGGAAGCTTAAGAAGGAACACAACAGACCCAGTCAACAATGGGGTTGGAGACAAGCTGAAGAACATGAGTTTTGGGTTTGTGAATCTAAACCCCCTAGCCATAAGAGGTAGGAGCTGCATACCTGGTATCTCACCACCTCTTGAACAATGTAAACAAAGGAGCTGACTTTATGAGCTCTTGGATGTTACCTGTAAGGGTGTATGGATAGAGGGATATGTGTGTTACGCTCAAGTTGGTCAACTGGCACTTTCGTTGTCTATCCAAACAATGCATAGTGCTTGTCACAGATCAATGACCTAGAGACCAGTTGGTACAGCAAACCTCATCCCTGGTCAATTGTGAGGCCATCTAGCTGGAGGTCAAGTATACTCTGGAGGTCAAGCTGACCTTTTTAGCCTCATTGAATTTCTCTCTACCCTTCATTATCTTGCAGTGATCATATTGCTTTCTTTCAGTGTCTCTCTCCAGATTCCATACCACAAAGGTTCTTTTGTTGCAACTCTCAGAGATTTTACTTTTTCTCTCCATCAAGGTGTCCAATAACAGAGCCTCTGGGAGAAGACTGATGCAACACGAACAAACCGCAGACCCTGTAATAAACGAAGGAAACCTCAGTTCTGTTGACTTTAAACCACACTTTCTAATTAATGCCCCATTCCACCTCCTGCCTGAGATCTCCCGAGACCCTGTGAATTTGAAGCTGGGTTATTACGGTCAAAAAGTGTTGGGCACTGGATACATGTGCCCAACAGCTGCACTGACACTCTGGAAAACACACTTCAGTAAAATAACAAAACTGGTTATGAGCACAGGTCTCAGAAAATTTATTTAGATGCACCTTGTGAGAAGACTGTGGTCTTCTCTGATGAACACCATCATCCCAGGCATTATGCCAACTCTTCAATTTCTATGACTTTTTATTCAGTCTGCATCAGTTCAAACCCCCCAAACTTACTACTACCCCACACAAGCAGCTTCGATATTCCAGCAGCTTTCAGCTCATAATTCCAGGTGGGCTCCTTTATTTAACATCATTTTTCTGCCTCACTTGCACTCAATAAAATGCCACTGAATTGCAGCCAACCTCCTAAACATGGGCTGAATGGATTTTGAGAATGAAAAGTTGACACGCTCTGAGTGAGCCCTCACTGCAAACTCTTTCATATCCAACACGGGGTGCAGGAGGAGAGAATTTAAAGCATGTAATCTGTCAGATAAACTCCTGCCAATTGCTTCCCTGCTCCCCATCTGGATAAAAGCTGTCAGAAAGTTGTCCTGAAGGGCTTTTCTTCCAAAAAAACAAGTGTGCTGCGCAAATACATTCTGCTTCATTGTGGAGCGGAGCACGCGGAATCCGGGGCTCCCGACCTCAGGATGTTTTCACAGATGGTCTTATCAACATGACATATCAAGGCCAAGCGCTTTTCGAGTCGCCACAAAGGCATCCCGTGCAGAATGTGCGTTATTTCCAGTCCATTGTGCAATGGAAACACCACAGACAAACCAAAACACCCAAATGTCACCGGTACAAATATGACGTAAATATTGCACCACAGACTGTAATGCCCCTAACTGAGGTTTTTGATGCTTTGTGTTATAACGTTTGGTCATTTTACTTCTTCTGAAAAACTCAAAGGTTCCATTCACTTTGACCAGTGGTTCCCAGACTTTCTGTGTTGACCCCATCGGTCTTGTCCTAACCTGGCCACCCTAAACATTAGTAGATATATTTTTACATTGTTGTGTTTATTCATATCCTTTTTAAAAATAAATTACAAACACATAATGATTTCAATGAGATTTTATTTAAACAAAGTGAAAAAAAAATTAACATAAATGATACTTTATACAGAGTATATCAGTGGCTGCCATAGTAATGCTTAATTTTGTTAGCGAGCGTTTCTAAGTTTGCTAAAATCACAGTAGCACCTATAATATGGCATTCAGGTGACAATGCTACTTAACAACAAGCTCCTCGCTGGCCTCCTTGATTCACCTTGGATTCTGCCTGGATGTGAACGAACACCATCACTCTTATGTTGAGTGTATATGGATGCCATATTAACCAAACGATTCTACTTTGATTACTATTACATAATTAATATTTTGACCATGCACTAAGCCCCTTAAAAGTAATATTTCTTTTCTAAGAAAATCGTGTGGCCCTCAGGAACACCCTGGGTTTGGCAACCACATATGTAGACTATTGCAGCTCCTACTTTACACACTTCAATGTATTCCTCCATCTACCAGCACCAGCGCCCTGTCTGGTTACATAAATTAATCCAAATGAAGACTGATCTGAATGACACACAAACCACCCTGGGGCATTAGCAGGCCTATTGGGCATATTACCATCACCCGATGTTTCTGCTGTGGCCTGGCAGCCCTGGCCTTCCACGATGCTGAAATGTGCATTTTTTGGGGATCTCTCAGCTCTGAGAATTCAACACCATTCCTGTGGCCTGCTGATGTGGCCTGCATGACAACTACAATAACATCACCACTGCTGCCATCACGGCAGCCGTAAAACGACTGAATCTGCTCGTAAAGAGTCTGACCTTCTCATGCATGAGCTGTCAGGACCTGACCAAAAAAATCAATCCCTTGGCTTCGCCCCTACTCACCCTCAAACACCCACAGCTCCTCTGCAGTTATTCGATCCCTGTCTTGCATTGTGTCAGTGTACTTATTTAAGGATTAGGGTTAAATTATGGGTTAATGCGTTGTCTGGCCTTGCAGAAATGACGTGTTTCTGTACAGCCTCTGCAGACATCGTGTGTGAACCTTGTTTATGTCTCAGACTCTAAATCCCCCTGCACCATTAAACCCGGCTCTGTAAATCACAGCAAGACAAGGCTTTGACCATCAGTCATCAGGCGGACGGTGCTATGGACTCGCTTTTGCAAAATCAAGACCGACAAACTGGACTTGTGTTTTCTCCCACTTTAGCGTCAAACAGGACAGCAAACAAGAGCAAGGAGCTTCGGGGTGCATTGAGAGTGAATCCTGACAGCCCGTCAGCCCGTCCCTGTTTCGTGCTGCATTTCTGCACACTCCTCAGGAATGAAAGGGACCTCAGCCGCTCGTGCTCACTTAGCATTCTCCCAATGCTTCAATTTAAGAGGGCTTCAGAGCCAATCAGGATTTTCTATAATCCTCCTCCATGGAGCCAAAGTAAAGCACCTTATGTGTTTGTGTGTGTGTGTGTGTGTGTGTGTGTGTGTGTGTGTGTGTGTGTTATACAGTATGTAGAGCACTGACAGCAAGGGCCATTTTTTTATTTTTATAAGTTTTGTCAAACGCTGGCCTACAAAACTTTCCTGCTGTTTATCTGCTATTTGTTGCCTGGAAACAGATGAGGCTATTAGTAGTGAATGTGATACCGCACTGACCCACAGGTCTCATTAGGGGATACCTGCAAATCGTGACTGGTTACAAAGGAGCAGTAAATGGCATGGTGGTTTGAACCATCCCCATGAATTTGAAATATCGCTGGTTCAAATCCCTTATAGCATTAGTACACTTGATCAAGGTTCTAAACCTGAACTGATGCAGTTTAAATTTAGTAATATAGACACACGTACACGCTGTTCGAAACCGCTTGTCCCGAGCGGGGTTGCAGCCAACCGGAGCCTAACCTGGCAACACAGGACTAGTAACATATAAATGGGTAAATCGCTTTAAGTTTGGTACGGAACGTTAACATTGCAATTTGCGTCTGACAAAAGTGTGGGATAATAAATAATAATCACAAATCAAAGGTATTCTGGATACAGAACATGATACAAACAGCAACAGTACTGGAAGAGAAGCATCACAGTGAGAACCCCACCTCCATCTCTCTCGCATAGTGCTTAGATGGGCTCAGTCTGAGACGGGAGAAAACCGAGACAGAAAAGGGTCCACGATTACAGTTCCACGTTGTTGGCCACGTAACAAAGGCTCCTTTCAAAGCAGCCAGTGGAAACATCTGGAGTTCCACACAGCTGGGTGTGCAGGCCACACCTATGGGCCACAAGGAGACTGGGCCAAATGCTGAATGAGACCTTCACCAAAAATGCAAGTTGACATGCGTGCACTCACAAACAGACACACACACACACACACACACACGACGATACACCAAAACAGCCTAACTCAGTGTGCAAGCATCTAACAGCAGAGACAGATGTGCAGTTATAATGTCCATGCCGCTGGCTTTGCAAATCCGACAGCAGATATTATTTTGGTCCCATATAATGATTTGAAACATGTTCTGAATGAATTTTCACGCATTTCAGGTTTTGATCAGACCAGGCTCCATTAAATCCTCAAACCACAACATTCTCAGGACAGCGAGGTTAACTGTTGAGTTAGTTGTATTTGTGACTCTAAATGAAATTTTTAAAAATCTGTGACTAAACCAAAGGCTTTCCTGAATCTCTGTTTCTGGCTAAATACTGTAATCCTGAACCTTCACACTCCATTATCTCTGAGGAGTCTCCTTAAATGTTGGCCAGTGTGTGACCAGGTGAGCAATGGTCTGACTATCACAGTATCAAGAACAAGAATCTGAAGGATGACTGGAAATTTTTCCAAAAGCAGGCTAAAACATACATCACAATTCCCCCAAAAAAGTAGACTGCTGCTGAGTGAGATGTGAGAACATGTGGGAGGCTCAATAAACTGCAATAAGCATGTAAAATACCTGCAGGCAAGGTCATAAGACAGCAAAGTTGAGAAACACGTCACACCCTGGGGGGCTGCACACAAAAGGCAAATCCAAGAGGGTGGGGCACTAGGGGTAACACTTCTAGAAAATTCTACAACACCATCACATTCCAGCATCTGGCTCCCAGCCAGCACAACAGACCTGTTAATGTCAGTCTTATTAGCAGTGAGACAACAGCAGCTTCCTGTTGCTTAGTGCCACCAGGCTACAGCGGTAGAAAGAGCCACATGGCACAAAAAGCCACGAGGGCATGGGGGCATGGACAAAAATAGAAGTGCTGTGTGGAGGTGTGATTGGAGAATTTACTGTTTGTGTCCGGCACTCATACGCATCATTCGAGGAGTTTGGAGACAACAACATGCATGATATATCATAGTCTGTGACACAGCTGAAGTGCCCACTTTGGAGAAACACAAGGCATAAGCTTTTCAAAATAAAACCACAAAACAAGTTGTGAGACAAACACATAAGAATACAAACCAGCATCTGCATCCTCATTTGTTCTGATATCCACAGTATGATGGACTCCTGCCCTCCGATGGTCTGTTTGAATAGTAAGGCTACACCTGGTAAAATTCGGAGAATCAGACACGATCAGCCATAGTATTTATAAAGACCACTGGAGGACAGGACTTTGTTGGACTCTGGAACTGGTATAGATCTTCAATAATCCTGGAGATGGGCAAGTCCATGTTCCTGAATGCCATGCAGCCTTTTGAGGAAATGACTTTTTTTTGTCCCCTGGGGCACTGAACCACAGCTGACTAATCAACAGCGAAAGGAATGGAGGGAAAGAGAAGGAAGCCAGGTTAGGCAAGAAGGTCTTGAACTCCCTCCATCCACAGTATAACATAAATCCATTGATGGTTTCAGCTGTGAGGCCACCAGCTATGCCCCTCAAATGACCCTCCATGCTCACTTTTGCCGTTCTTCAATTTTCTCCTTCCACAATCTTATCTCCTGCACACACACTGCGATAAGTCCACTTTCCCCATAAGTCACAAAGGCTGGAGGCATTAAAACTCCTGGATGCAAGTCCTCATGTCTTTTTCCTGGACCCAGCTCCTACCAACAGCCTGAGGGAAGGCCCGTCGGCTAATCTAAAACTTTATGAGTTACACTGGGAACACCGGCAAATGAAAACCATCGATCGAAGACTTCCCCGCTTCCCTCTCAGTTCTGTCGCCACCTGAAGTGAACTGTTCCCATGGAAACAACACGCCAACGCTTATGCTAACTTCTTACAAGCCACATGAAACTTGCAGACATAAAACGAGAGACAACACAAAGGAGTGTAGATGACTGTAGAAATTACTGTGGGAGTCTGTCTATAAGAACAATGAGAAAAAAATGTAATTTATTACTATACTTCAACATAAAGAAAGGCTGAGAAACTGGAATTTTGATCAAAGGTTCTGCATGGATGGATGGATGATTGATGGTGGACGAGTGGATGATGGATGGGTGAATTTTCTATACTAGAAGACCACTGGAACAATTGAACAAGTTGCTAAACTAGAGTAAATTTAAGTAATTATGTAGGAGTAGTAAGGAAAGCGTGTACAGCAATAAGTGTTCCACAAGTTTCATTTGCAGACACTCTGTGCAGCACTGTGTGAATTCATCTTCATTGTGTTCTGAACAGATTTTTTGTTTTCTCAAGGTTCAGTATGGGAATAAATGGAAAAATTATGATTTTACATTTTCTATACATTCTTTTAAGATTATGCATTTCTACTGAAATTCCTTTTCTTGATTTGGTTTACTGCAGGTCAGGTGAGAATAATTTGGTATAAGAAGGGAAGGACAGAAGAAGTGGAGACACGGCACTCCCATGGCATTGTCATGTCGTTGCTGGGCGGTTTAGTAAAGACAGAACCCAGCATGACTGAACAAGAGTCCCAAAGCACAAAGGAGTAGAGTGAGTCCATATTTTAACTAGCCTTGGGAGAAAAAAAATGGACAGCTTCCAATGAGACACCATGATGGTGGGGGAGGGAACCAGTACTGGCCTGGGGACTAGTCCAAGCCCAGCGGGGTCCAATGGCTGGGTTCCACTACACACTTCTAGTTACATCAGCCAAACCAACAGATAAAGGGAGAAGTCAAGGGCAGGACAGCTTATGACAGAGGAGACGTGGTGGGAAATCATGGACCTCAAAGTTGACTGACACTTTAAGCTGAGTCATGGCCGACAGAATGGAAGCACACATGAAATTCCTGCTAAGGAGTTAAAAATGAGAGTGAGAGAGAAAGACAGAAAAAGATGAATATTTATGAGGCTCTGTGAGGGTTGCCGAAACGCAAACAATTAACAATCCTCACAGGGGGTGTCCTGATTTGAAGTGGGGCCTGGAGCTGCACTGGATCTTCAGAATTTGCGGGAGGGAGATCGCTGGGAAGAAGTGCGAAAGATCTTTGATTTTTTTACTTTTCCCTCATTATCTTTACAGGTGTACAGAGAAAATGAGCCTCTCAGCCACGATTTTCTTTAGCAGTGAAAACTAGCCTGTACTGCTGCTGGACAGAGGCACTGGGAACTGGGGCTGAAAAAGGGGTCGTATGGTCATCGGCCTCTTCACTGGAGCGAGACAGAAATTTTCAGCTGGTTAAGTCCAGGATCCCTCAGCTGGTTTTCAGTGCAATGACCTGAGCCTCTGTTTTCATTTCATTTCAATGGTGAGAGCCAGAAGAATGAAGGATAAGAAGAAGAGGAATGGAGGGAATGAGATAAAGAGAAGGAGATGGGTCAGACTCAAGGGGTCATGGAAATAGGCTCATCTTCCTGCTGAGTCCCCAAGGCTATAGGTTCTGATAATGAGACAACCTCTAGGTCATGGTCAGAACTTTAATGACTCCACTACCTGTTGGGAGATTTCGGGAGTAGAATGAAAATGACAAGATGAATGAAACCGTCTCAGTCCCCCAGGAATCGCAGAAACAAAGCTTGCGGGTTTGCACACATGTTTTGACTTCCTTCTCCTTGTTCTAATAGTTTTGCTTTTGAGTTGGGACTACTCCCCAGAGACATGAGGTGCAAGAAGGTACAGAGGAGAGCCAAAGATATATACCTTCTGAGTCACCTACTGACTCCCTATACTGTGTCATGATAGTAAAGCATGACCAAGGCTAACTTCACAAGGCTTACATCCTGACCCCAGATGGAGCGGGTTCTGATTGCCTACTTCTGTCTTCAAAAACCTCTTTCCTAACTTCCTTTCTTTTTTCTATAATCAAGATCCCACACACATACTTCTCAGGACCTGACTCTGATATGCACATTGAATGTTACATATCAGAGTCAATGATACCATGCTGGAACTCCGTAATGAGTCCTGGACACCACCCATTGCCTCATCCTTCATGAACAAAGCAAAAGATATGGGTTCATCTGCCTACCTCCATGTACACGCTCTTTAACTGTCTACCCTGAGGGTATAAAGCAGTCCTGGGAAGTGGGCTGTCTGTCTTCCCATGTGAATCCCAGCATCTCATTGCAGCCAAGACGCCCGTGAGAGCACCGTTAATGGATTCCAGTCACACCCCCACAACGCGCTGAGCTGCTGGCTGCATTTGACCCCTCACTCCCCACAGGTCATTAATCGTTTATCTTTGAAGTGGAGAACTTCTCATACTTACTCAAGCGCCACAGGCAAAAAATGTTTTTAATTATGTATTTTATTCACATTGCTGCAATTTTCCAACTTAATGAAATCTGTGTATAAGTTAAGTTGCATGTCAGCAAAATGGGACCTGTTTTGGGACTCTAGAACCCATAAGACCATGGTATTGAGACTGTGGCAGCTGGAAAGCATGGTGACAAATACCAGGTCTGGTCTTTTGGTGTTTCAGACCATGCAGAGGTGGTCAGCATGCAGCCATAACTTTACTCTTTTGTACAATACCCTTTTTCCACACTCGCTTTGTCACTTGCTGCTCCTTATAGTGAGGTCAGTAATCAGATGTGCGGTTTTAGTTGTTTCTGTTTCAATGGCTTTTTCCTACAGTTTTCCCATATTGGATAGAGATATATAAAAAGAGCAGAACTAACCAGTCGCGTTGATGCGAAACACACAAAACCTAAGTTTTTAATAAGAAAATCTCTCAAAATCTCCATTGATAATGAAGCCAGTAAAATTTAATATGACCAGTGCTGCATTTTTATTGATTGCCGTGGTTTAGAGAACAATAAAAGGCCTTTCATCACTCAGCCAGCAAGAGGGAACTTAATTTAAGCTTTCCCCCTCCTCAGCCATGTCTCCTCTCAGCGAGAGCAGTCCATCTGTGTCTCGGCAGGCCAACAAAAGCCAAGTGTCCCCATAGTTCATAATTTTTTTTAAACAGAGGAACAAACAAACCAAATGTAGCCAAACCTGGATCCTTAAAGAGGAAACATGTCATTTTCTTGTGACAAACACAAGGCACTCCAAGACCAATCCTTATGGCCAGTGGCTTGGCCAACATCTCGGCTTCCGTCTCGCCCAACATCTTGGCCAAAGTTGAAGCCACCATCTCAGCCACAGATTCGGCCAACGTCTCAATCAAAGTCAAGGTCAACATGGAAGCCAATGACTCCAACAGATTCACAGTCAACGTCTCATCCAATGTCTTCTGTTGTCCTCGCAGTCTCTCCCCCTCACTCGTCTTCTTCCTCTCCCCCCTTTCTGTACCTTTACACTTCCTTCCAACTCTTTGATCCAACAAGCCAAGCACAAAAAGCTAAACAAAACGTAACAAAAACTCTCTCTTGGATGCATTTCACCAGCGCCTGTAGAATTTATGATCTTGACACAGAAACAGAGCGGAACCACTGATGACCTGGGAAGTGCTGCCAAGAAGCCATCTACAGTGCTCGAGTGGAACCTGTTTTCATACTAACAGAGGAGAAGAAATATGACAACCAAAATGACAGCAACAGTGAGCAAGACAATTACAAGAAGTCAAGCAGAGGCACTGACAACAATAACAGAAACAACAACAGCAACAGCAAGCTCCTCTTTCGCCTTTCTCCTGAATCCCCTCCACACCACACTTACCACATCCTCCTGCTCCAGGTTTGATCACTCCTTTTCCTGTCATTACAGCCCTGCCCACGAAGGATGAGTTTATGGAGTGAAGAGCACCAACATTACCATCCCTGAAGGACTGCTGGTAAGTGGATAAGCATGTTTTCTGGAAGTCACCTCGACGGGGAGTGTAGAAGCACAGTGAGAGCGTGGGAGTAAACAGACAGCAAATTAAACAAACAAACACAGAAACAAACTTGTCCCGATTAGACTGTGACCATATTTCCTTAGGAGGGGGTGCAGTGGGGCAGCGGGCTTGGCCTGTGCCTGCTCTCTGGTGGGTTTGGAGTTTGAGTCCCACTTGGGGTGCCTTGCAACGGACTGGCATCCCGTCCTGGGTGTGTCCCCTCCCCCCCCAGCCCTATATCCTGTGTCACTGGGTTAGGCTCAGGTTTGCCGCAACCCTGCTTGGGACAAGCGGTTTCAGTCAATGTGTGTGTGTGTGTGTGTGTGTGTGTGTGTGTGCATTTCCTTAGTCCAATGGGCAATGGGTGTGGGCAATAAAGACTAGGTATATGTGCATGAGTCTTTGTGTATAAGCTGATGACTGTGGGGTTCCCGGGGGGGGGGGGGGGAAATAAAGTCCACTTTACTTACACCCAAGATTAATGGGGGAAACAGTATAGCGGGGGCCGTCTTGAGGTGGTGTGTATTCAGTATGGATGACAGCTGGCACACAGAGGTGCAGTGGAGGGGGATGAAGGGGAACATTTGTTACCACCACACAGCACAATGATTTCTGTGGGAAGCAGCACACACAGCCACACAGCGCATCTGTATTCACACAGGGTGGGGTATAGCTCACAAACACACCTATCTCATTTCATTCCATACCACATTCAGCCAGTCAGCCATCTTTACCGAAACCAACAGAATGAGGCTGGCAGGCTCCTATTTGCCCAGCAGGCGACAATGAATCAGAGCACTTCTTTAATGTGTATATACGCATGTGTGTGTGCGTGCACGCATGTATGCGTGTGAGTGTGTGTGTACCAGATACCATCCCCTTTAATAAAGACCCAAACCCTCAACTGAGGTTAAAACTGTTCATTTAACCCTTCCTACTCTGTGAGCACAGTAGCTCTCTCACTTGCTGTGGTTCGAGGACAGCATGGCAAAAAATGTGGAGGAAGCAGAAACCCAAGTCTGACATTGGACAAACAAAAAAGTTCAAGTGGGAATAAAAACAAGACATCTCATCTGAGGCTGAAATAGACCTCTTGCATTCCCCATTTTCCATATCAGTGAAATCCATACCTAACCCCACCCAACCCTAACAATACTTCACCTCATGCTACCACCATGCCTCCGTTCATTGCTCGGGCTGATGGGCACCATCACACAAGGATGAGCATTAATCATACACTTGTCTCATCTCAGCGGAGCTCATGAGGCACTGATCCCTGCCTCATGTATAGGTATAACACATTGGAGCTACTGTAAGTCAGGTGTCAACAAGGCTGAGGAACACTATGGACCACATGGGGGTCACTGGAAAAATGTCTGAACTGTAAAGCTTAATGTGCAACTTCCCCTGCAGGCAGTCTTTCCAGGTGAAGGACCCAGCAAAAACAAAAAGAAAATACAAACGCTAATAACACCAGGAAAGACTACAAAATATCCCAGGTCATTTATCTGTCGTAGGTAAATCTTCAATGGTTAAAGACCTCTGGGCTGGAAAAGTGTGAGAACCAACCTGGTCCCACACATCTCACATATCTCTTCATTTCACACCCAGTCCTGTCAAGGACTGCCAAACTAAAACTTTACACCTCACCAGAGAGTCTATTAGCATGAGGCTCTTTATTCAAGTCCACATTTTATATTTCATATGAAAGGAAAAATCATCACAATTTGGAAAAATTAAAATTGTCCCACTTTGTCATTGTAAACATTCCCAGGAAAAAACTACATAAAATATTAAAAAAAATCAAACAACTGGAAAAAAATCTGACAGAACATGCTTAAAAAAACACCTGCTTTGTCTGGCAGACATATAGATTCGAAATACCTAATGTCTTTGTGGAGAGGAAGTGTGGATTATGGCGGGGATGACAGAGCCAAAGGGAAGTAGCATTCCCATGATGCTATGTGCACATCACCCTTTTGGTTCAGTGTCATTTCTAACTAGACCGTCAACAAACATCTGAACAACCCAAACATATGTCAATGACTTGGGTTAGGGGTGACAGGGAGTCTCTTTACAGCAAAGGTTTGACTTCTGCCATGGAAGTTTGGGGGACATGTTCATTCCAGCAGCAACACCCAAGGAAAACTGAGCATGTCTGCACTTTTCCTCACTGTGTCCTGATACCAGTACAACAGTCAAGGGTCGACTGACCACTTCAATACTTCAGCTTTGTAATGTCAAGTTGTCCCAGTTCACTGTTGCAAATGTGGTTTCTACTTCCCATGATGCTGGGGTGGTTTGTAATTGGTTGCTACTTTTTATTTATATTTGTTATGTGTGATTTATAATCAAAACTAAAATTTTCAGACCAGTAACCAGATTGCAAGGTGATGGACCTTAATATGAATGTTTATAAAAGCCCTAACAGCCACATTTATGCTTCACCGGGTAACTACTTCAAACACGGAGCTGTCTGTCACTTTGTGATTGATAACCACGTTCTTGACTCCAGCTGACGGTTTATTATGGGGTATCATCCCTGGCTGACATCCAAACGGCACTTATCTCCCTGTGACAGCCGACGGGGCACCTCGCTGTCATCCCACTCCAATGTAGTCGAAGCGATGGCGACAATGGACATTAGTCTGCTTATCGTTACACTGGTCTGTTCTTAGATAGGATACGAGACAGACAGCAAAAGACAGAGGGTCACAGAGCAAGAAAGAGAGGAGACAGAAACAATAGAGAGGGAGCACAGCGACAAAGAGAGGAGAGACAGTAAGGAAGGACAGAAGAATAACAGACACTACCCCCTCTGTGACATCTATCGTCCTCATTCACACCTTGCATTTTGTTTTACAGTGCTAAGAGTGTAAGAGTGCTTAGAGTCTAAGACCGGGCCACTGTGGACTACGGACAGGCTTATGGAACCAGAATGCTGCCCGGTAACATGTGTGCTCAAGATTCATCCAGCAACCCCCAGCATTCCGCAATGAATCATAAAGGCCAACTTCATCAATGCTACAATAGTGCTTTATTCCTCACAGCGACCCCCCCCCCCCCCCCCCCGTGAAGCATACCAGCAAAAAGACAGGCTTGTATCCAGAGTGTCAAGAACTAGTCATTAAGGAACAGAATGCTTTCCTTATCAAATGCAGACATGGGTTCCGTTATCACAAAACTCATAGGATAAAGTACCTACAATACTACTCAAGAAAAGCACAGACCATATGAATTATAGATTAGAAAAGGCAACAGGTTTATACTGATGAATCTACATATTTGTGGTTTAAATCAACCTGATCAAGTTACACACTTGTTTTCTTTTGAAACATGCTGCTCAACACAAAGGAAAGGTGTAAAGCAAGCCTCAGGATGCCGGGAACCGGGTGTGTCAACAAAACTAATGAGACTCCCGGTGATCTCATCTTGGGCACACTTCACCCAAGGATCAGCTTCCCCCCGGGAAGTCTGGGCAGATGAGAGATACAGCTGGGACACCGTCTTGTCTCAGTCTTTCATCAGATAATGAACTCAAACAAGCCATCTCATTTCACCCATATCTGAAGGGGAAATCCACCCAAAAACGACTTCAGTTTCTTTTGTTTATGACCACACAATAAGAAATTAAAACAAATGCCAAGCAAATCTGTGCAGTCATAATGAACGCTGGAAGGTGAAATAGTGTCGATGGCCAAAGCTGGGTTGTTTAAAATTCCTTGGCAGTCAGTTTCTTTAGCGCTAAAGAGCTACGACTCTCCTCTCTGTTGACTTTCCTTCAGACAGCAATGAGCCTTTTGTTTTGCTAAACAAAAGACCTGGTTAAAGATCTGAAACGAAAAGGAATGAAGAAAGACGCCGACAAACTGCAAACGCAAGCAAACGTTTCCCTCCATAAACACAAAGGCCTACAAACGGCAAGCTATCCCAAACCTATCGGCCTGCTATCGACAAGCTACCAGCCTGCTACTAACGAGCTACCACAAAGCTATCGGCCTGTTATCGGCAAGCTATTCAAAAGCTATCGCTCTATTATCGGCAAGCTACTATAAAGCTATCAGTCTGTTATCGGCAAGTTATAGGAAACAAAATGACTGGTGATTGCATGTGTTTGCCATTAGTGCTCCAGTGCACAGCCTGAAGTGTGCCCCAAACCCGATACAGGAGTAAAGCGCCGCCACACAGACCGTTGTGAATGGAGGAAAACGGAGCGCTGTCAGTTCACAGAATGACTCGCGAAGCACAGGACACATTAATCTTTACCGCTTAGCAGTTGTATCATAAGACTATATCCATTTTACTCATGACATCCTCAAATGGATATCTACTGATGCAATCAATGTTTGGTCGCATGCTCAAGCAGTGCTCCAGCAGGTCTTGAACAGATGTCCTCCTGGTTGAAAGTCCAGGTGTTTAAATTGTTCACTTCCTAGTGCCCTGTGGCAGCAAACTGACATGCTGTGGCGACACCACCATGGATCAACAGTAACCGAATGTACGTCCAAGGACTGGGTGTGCAGAGTCCTGCTATGCACCTGGAAAATTACACTCTTCATTGCTCACAGAGAGGGTCTTTAACAACTCTCCTTCCACATTCATGGACCACCCACCTCTGGCCGCTGGCCCCTACTGGCTCAGCAGCAACTTTATGTGTCCATCTTTCTTTGTCTTCAGCTTTGTTGGACAGTGAATTGGCGATAATGTTAATGGGGCAGTGAGTGTGATACATGTGGTTCTGTCAGGACACGGATGCCAAAACTTCCACTCTGTAACCAGCTTTTGTTAGAGGAAGGTGAAGAAAGAGAGAGGAGCAGTAAATAAGGCAAAAATAATGACCAGATTGGCCGGAAAAGATGAGAATCGAGCCCAGTGTGCTTTCCCTGGTCCAGTCTGAGACCAAACACAAAAATCCATCAACCGAGACAGAGGGAGGAAAGAAAAATCTAAGAAAAACCTGCAGGTCAAATCTAATTTCTTAAAAAGAACCAAAATCTGGTGCATCAGCAACTGAACCACAGTTAAATACTTACAAGCAATGGTTAATAATATACAGCTGTATCCCCGGTATACGCAGTCCCAGTTTGCAGACTTTCGGTATTATGGTCCTGTAAAAGTTGTACCCACGTTTGGTATATGAGCCGACTGCTCCCGGTATTACATACTTTTCTCCAGTGTTTGAGGTAGGCTTTTCCCCCGATGATAAAGAAGTCATGAGCTAATGAGCCACAGACTTTTCACCAATGATGTAGAAGTCACGAGCAAATCAGGCACAGACAACTTCTTCTTAATTTTGCATTGTTTTTCAAGTTGTTTTATTACAGTTTTGAGCAATGTTTCTCTTTTTTAATTTTTTTGTTCATGCACCTCTTGATAAATGTGTGTTTGTTATGCTTTATAATTTTTTTAGAACCCTACAGGGATTGTCATTGTTCTTATAAAAAATATTAAAATATACCTATAAAATCTAAATTTTAAACTTAAAAAATTAATAAATGATGATCATTGACACACCTAATTCTACTCACCTACTTGGTTTAACCAACACAATTTTGGGTTCACTTATTTTTGCATCTGCACTACTTGCGTGTTTCTACTACATGCATGACTTCCTCTAAACCAACACATGGAATCGGTAATTACGCACCTATTATGTCAGATGAGACAAACTGCTTCTGATTAAATAACCACTTAATGGTAAAAGTAAGGGACAGAAGGGGTTTGCATACTTTCAAGCAGCACTGTATTTGACTGTGCAGCTCATTTTTTTACATATAAATTCCATCAGGAGGGATTCCTGTGATCAGCCAATTGGATCCGTTACCATTTAAGGGCTTCACTCCAGACTGCTCTGAAATTATTCTGTAGTCGCAACACACACCACCACACTCCTGCCATACTTAACAAGCCTGCTATATGGGTGATTCTGCCTCGCAAGTGACGGGGCTTGCCTGTGTTCTGCTCAGTGGGCGGCTGGGGGGTGGCACGCGGCAATGGAACAATCCAGAGCCCAGTGTGGTATACATGTGAAATTCTATTACCACAGACACACAAATACAGTTTGAAGCAACGCTTGTAATCCTGATCTCCAAACAGTCTTCAGGGTTCCACTTTCTGTCTGGACCTGGATCCAGTTCTTACCTCCTCTTTCATCCTTTACTTCACCTTCTTCACCTGACAACCACCAATGGTAGTTTTTGATATATCTCGAAATCAAATTCAATTACCACAAGCAATTGTATACCCCACACATGTTCAGTTGTGAGTTACATAATCCAAGCTCATGTTGGGTTACATCTGTAACTTAGTACAACAGTCCTGATATTTAATCATTAAGCCGGTTGCCGCCCAGAAGAAAAATCTTAAAGGCAATTAAGTTCAGATGGACTCAGGAATGCAAGTTCTTCAAAGCAAAGATGCCGTCAGCAGATTAATTTCCAAAGAATCTGGCTCAGCCTAAACAGTCTGAACGTGAGGCTTTAATCTGCAATAAACTGGATACGGAACCACAGCGGAATCGGTATGCAGCTTCACCACAAGACCTACTTTTTCGTCTGAATCAAAAACATCTTGATAAATGTAAATTCCTGTTGATTATCATGCAAGGATGAGCAGACGGGAACAAAGAAAAAGTCTCCCCTCCCCCGACCCCACCACTCCAGATGATTGGGAGCGTGGTGGTAAATGAACAGCAAGCTTCATGTTGCACTGGATGATTTCGGAGACGAAAAGGTGAAGGTGGGTGGGGAAGGACGTCTGTCTGAGATACTCACCGAATTCCATATTTCGTGGTCTGAGGAATTCTCACACGCATACACTCAAAATCTCTCTCTGACGCATTGCTGCTCACACATATTCCCCTCCTGCTCCACAAACACACAGATGAACACTACGTCTTCTACTCGCAAATGTATGCACTTACACTCCCACCATGTGCTTCCCTATGGCTCCACACATACCAACACTCCAGACATGTAAGCATCCAGACGCTGGCCTGACACACAAACATTCAGGGTCACGGTCAAAAAACACACAAATTCAAACTGAAGGTGCAAAACACACATGCAGGCTGATTAAAGTTTGCAGTTCACTTGGGGGTCTCAGAGGTTTTGCTGCTTGAGCGCCTGCGCATCGCAGCCTATTTCGCCTCTCTCCCGAGAGTCCTCCTCACATCAGCCTCCAAACAGACACGCTCATTGTTACAGTGACTCATTCTCCTTCCCATATTCATCAGTATCCACCAGTATCCAACATTATAAAACAGTTTCAACTAGTGCCCACCAGTACCAAGCATTATCAACCGATATCCAAAGTATTAACTAGTTGGTTCCTAGGCACTGAGTACTCAGCCCCCTGTACGTTCAGTAACTAATCTAACCCTCCGGAGCTACCTATCTTTCCTCTTCTTTCTAGTGTCAACTAGTATTCTTGAGTACCAAGCAGTATCCACCAGTATTAACTACTATTAACCATCATCTACTACAAGCCGAAAAGTAGTATAATGGTTAAACTATTGACTTCCGCACATTTAGAGGATCCAAGCTTGTATCACAACTTCTGCTGTACTATCAAGGTACTTAACATGAAATGACCCTGCTATATAAAAGAGCAAATCAGTGTATCTTAACACCGTATGTAGCTAAACTATCCAAAAATTATATTTCATATCTTCCTTTCACAGTTAAGTGTAAACAGAATGAACGGACATTGACCTCTGCTTTGCCCTCTAAACACACCCGCCTCTGTAAACACATAGCAGGTGTCACTATGTACAGTGAACATGCCCTGCACTGGTATCACACAACAGGTGTCATACAGCAATAGTGACCAAGAGGAAGACCACATTATGATTAGTGTGAGTCACACACACACACACACACACACACACACACACACATTTTCGGAACCGCTTGTCCCATATGGGGTCGCGGGAAACCAGAGCCTACCCGGCAACACAGGGCGTAAGGCTGCAGGGGGAGGGGACACACCCAGGACGGGACACCAGTCCGTCGCAAGCCACCCCAAGTGGGATTCGAACCACAGACCCACTGGAGAGCAGGACCCGGTCCAACCCACTGCGCCACTGCACCCCCCTAGTGTGAGTTACATTTATTATATTTATTCATTTAGTTGACACTTTTTTCCAAAGCAACTTAGAATGTTACAGTTATTACAGTTAGAAGCTTACAATTATTTACCCATTTATACAGCTGGGTAATTTCACTGGGGCAATTTAGGGTAGGTACTTTGCTCAGAGGTACTACAGCCGAAGGTAGTAATTAAAGCTGTAACCCTCTGATCCAAAGGCAATAACGCTACCAGCTGTCCCACTATGGAACACAGGAACACTACAAGCTCTTTCTCATAGTGCAGCCAGTCACCCTGCCATGTGATGCAAATCCCATGTGACCATTCACCACTTTTTGCTTTTGGGAGCCCTCAAGCTCCCAGAGTTCCAGGCAAATTCAGAGGTACTTGCAAAATATATATATTTTGTATTCCCAACAGATAATTTAGACATAAAATCCACATCTCCCATTCACCTGCATGTAGCAGGCTGTTTTACGACATTCTGCATTTCAGACAGAAATATAAAAAGAAACCTGAATGTCTGGGGACTTTAAAAATCATCTTAATTATGAACGAATCAATGTCAACTCTTAGTCGCTATGCAGATAAAGTGACTCTAGAATATTCTGTGTAATTCATACTTACATTATACTGTACATGTTGTTATATTCACGTCACAGCATCCTCAAGGTGATTAATATGACTAATTTTATATACCTATTATAAACCAAGAAAAAATAACTGAACATTTACAGAAGAATCACGAGAGAACCACAGCAGCATCTCAACTATAAACGGCAACTGGAAATGATGCAGACATCACAACCTGCATTATCTCATCAAATCACGAGGCAGCGAAATTGCAGGATTTGAAGTAGTGTGATGAGATTGGAAACAGAGCACTTCCGTAACTTCGTTAGGGTTTGAGTCCATCCGATGTTTCGGAGTTGCTCTCAAACGGTGACCTGAGACTGCTGAACTGGAACGAAGGTGTTACGAACGGTCCCAGCAAAGCAGCCCTGGATTATGAAATGAGGGCGTGAACACAAGGCTCAAACCACAAGCCCAAAGTCTTTTTTTGTATGAAAGAGCAGGAGCCAAACCCACAACCCACACCCAGTCATTAATTCATTCACTTGCTGGATCCTTCACTGGGCTCAATGACATCCAGAGCTGCTCCACTTCCCATAGAGACCACAGACAGATGGGCGATGCCCTGTCTTGTCACTCAAAAGCCACTCCCCCAAGTCTATTCCCACCCACTGTACAGTATGTCACCCATGTCAGGCAGGCTGGTGAGGTGTGAAGCGGACATGACACTGGCCCGAGTCATGGGGCGTTACCCGGCTGGTTTAGTCCAATGCTGCCAAAGCCTTGTGGTTGTTCTTTAAAAATCTTTTTTTTGGGGGGGGGGGCAGGAATGTGGCAGCACTGAAGTGGCTGTTAACTCTGGAAACCAACCGTGACTGTGTCTTTTAAAGGAAACACGGTGACTGACACCCTCGGCCACCCCAAACGCGGTGAGGAGCGGCCCTGGTACGAGCGACCTGGGGTGATGGATGAGTCAGACCCAACAGGTGATCCTAAAGAAGTTAGTATGGCGCTAGAAACAGGATTAGGGTGCAAAGGGGGGGTGGAGTTTATTCTAGGAGGGCTATACCAATTGCGCAAACCGGATGGTGCGCAGTTTCAAATCTCCCTTCGATGTCAAAGATCTGCAGGTCCCTATGTTTCTGTTCAATGCTTGGTGTCCCACATTGACCACATTTTGCATTACTTGCTGCAAAAACCCACCTCGCTACCCCCAGGCACCCTCAGATTGGATGCCAGGGAGGAATCCTGGCTGCGGTGCTCGTCTGGTTCTGCAATAGCAACGGCAAAAAGTCTTAACAGCACAATGGCCTGAAATAACTCTCTCGCCGTACCTCCCACTCCACAGACTTCCTGTTTGGCCTAGATAAACGCCTGGGCCGCAACTGGACTTTTCAACCCAAGCCTTCTTTCAGTGCGCAGCCTGGCCCGCACCATGGATCGCTAAGCATGGCCGTAATCCCCGTGGCTCTGAAAGTGAACACAGAGGGAGAGAAGGAGAGGGAGGGAGAAAGAGAGAACGGGGGACTGGAACCCGACACTAGCTGACTGCAAAGGCGGGACAGGAATGCAAGGGGCTGTGTGACTGGAGAGACGAAAGGCCAACATGTGTGGGCACCAGTAAGAGTATGACAAAAACATAACAAAACAGCAAGAAAAAAAGAGAGAAACAGATGAAAAGTGAGAAAAAGAGAGAGAAATAGACGAAACCGCATGACTGGACGCGACCCACCTCCTTCCAGAGACCTGAACGCAGACCTCCCACAGAGGGAGTCGGATCTGTGGAACACACTCCCAGTGAACGGCCATGTTGTCTCACATCGCTGCGCTCGACGAGACCGCCCGTCATCAGCAACCCAATGATGCATGGTCAGGGTTGTGGGTTCAAATCCCAGGAAGGACTCTAGGGGTTATATAACTACCTACAGCAGAGTCGTGTGCATAACTGGGCTCGTTACACACCACACAGCACTTCCAGTTCCTGATTGTGTGTAGACTGTTGCACAACTGTAATTTCACATGAACAGAAGGATCCCAATAAATCATCTCTAAGCCATTACTTTCCATATTTCAACCACAGGGGATAATCAATTATAATCAATGAAAACATCGTTGCACAGTCCCAGAGGAGACTGTACACAAAAATCACACGTGCAAGAACACTGAAAGACACCGAAACACTTCAAACCATGCTGGTGGAAGAACTATGACACTCAGTTGATGGAGTTTGGGAATCCCTCAGGTGCAAAAGGCTGTAAATGTCTAATATCTTGGAGTCAAAGGCCACACAGCCCAGCTAATGAAAGAGTACACATGGGAGACACACACACACACACACACACAGGGATACACACACGGTGAATGAATGGGGGTTACACTGCCTTTGTCTCATGAGCTGTAAAGTTAGTCCCCCCACTACTCCGTCCTTGACAAAGTGTGAGTTTACACATGCAGAACCGTGTGGTAACTGCACTGAAGTTATTAATAAAAATGATTAGAAATAACTAATAAAAGCCATATGGCCCCAGCTGTCACCCACGTGAGGCGCTAATGGACCTGTTGGCTGGGAAGATGAGTTATGAAGCGAAGAAATGCCTGTTGACCCACTTTAATCCAACACTGAGTGCAAATAGCTTTGCTGACGTACAGACGTTTTGAAGACGTCTCCTTCTTACCATCACGAAGAGGGAAAGAGATCGGGGTTTATTCAGTAGAGAGACAACCTTCTAATGTGTACGAGTTCTTACAGTGGGGAATAGAAACAAAAAATGAAATGTAAACACCAGACTTCCAACAGGAGGAGACTTTCTGGCTGAGCCACACAAGGAGGTGGACACCTCTCCCTCGGGGACTCATACGGTACTGCTGGGAAACACAGTAAAGAGCATTTCGCACACAGCAGACAGACCATCTCCAGAGTCACCTTGACCTCGGTGAAGACACTGTGCTTGTGAGTTGTGGAAGGAGGAGATGGCGTTACCTTCCAAGATGGTCAGGGGAACCGAGCCTCCGTGAGGGTATATTCTATCCAAAGGGGTGAAAAGTCACAGCCAAGCTTGACTCAGTTTGTGTGTATGATTGACTAGAGAACCCTCCAAGTGACATGGAGCTAATTCTAGAGATGCTGAGGAGATCGGAAGCCAGCATAGACTGGGAGATGCTCCTCTCACCAATTACACCATGTGTGACAATTTCGAGAAGGTGCTTCTCCTGAGCTGTCCGTGCAGCAGTACAAATGTGTACCGGTTTAAAACCCCAAGCTAAACAAGCTGCTTTAGACAATGAATCCCTTCTAGGCACATAAATAATAATAAAAATAATGGCCGAGGGTTTTCGTTTGAATTCTGCCTGGTGGCTCCTGGTTACCAGAGCTAAATCCAGCTGGCCTGGCAGCTCGGACTGCCATGTTCTCCAGCTGGCCTGGGTCCAGCTGGAACCAGTACAAAGAGATGGAGCGCTTGCAGACCCCAGGCCAGTCTCAGCAGGTTCTTCTAGTTGGAGGACATGCACTTCCTGCTGCACGCGGTGGCGCCGGGTGGCCAGCGAGACGGCTATCCTCAGAACATGGATCAAGGGTCTGGCCCAACAGCTTGTGAGGGATGAGTTCGTAGCAAAGCATGGGGGGTGTAATATAAAGCTGATAGGAGCGATACTGTCTTGAGCAACGTCCCTTCGCCCAGCTATAAACCTCAGGTCTCACAAACGCACCCTCATCGCCCCCAGGGGGGGCTGTCTCTTTGCTTGGGTTTCATTTCATCAATCCAATTTGTAGACCTGGCAAAGATGAAAAGCTTCCCTCAGCGCTTTCTCTGCGGCGGACAGATGAATGGGATGAATCAGAGGGACCTTTCATTGCCGGGAGAAAGGCCCCTCCCACTGCCCCCCTAAGACCGCCCCTCCCTCCCTCCCTCCCTCTGCTAGATATTCCCCACGAAGGAGGACCAATGTGAAGGTTATGGGCACAATGGCTGAGTCACCCACCATGCAGAGAATTGGATCCATTTAGTTTCTACCCACCTGATTCCCACAGGGTACCCCAGTGGCGTATGGGTACAGCACCCCTTGGAGCCCCCGATTGCACTGATTTACCCCTTTGTGCAGCTAGGTAAATTTACTGGACCAACTCAGGCAAAGTACCTTAACCAAGGCCACTACAGCAGGAAGTGGAATGCAAACCTGCAACCTTCAGATCGAAAGGTGGCAGCTCTATCCACTATGCTACCTGCTACCCATTATGCACAGAACCCAGGTCCTGAAAACAGCCTTAGAAACAATCTGCCCAGTTGTTTGCACTAAACTTTACCCCGTTCCCCCCCATCTCATACATGCATGATAAATGTGTGTTTATGTTTAATAGTTTTTAATAACATTTTTTTGAATAATGCATAAACCTTTATTCAGTTACTTGTGTGACGTACACTGGTTCATATGGTGGAATGCAATAAATTAATTGTACTCTGGAATCACATGTCTGAATCCTAACCTCTCCTTCTACTGATGTAATGCACTCTTCGTCTTTTCCTCTGAGATGTATGTTGATTTGGAGAATAGCATCCGCTAAATGAATTCAGTAAATGTAAATGTTACCCCCAGTCGTCCCCGCAGCTGCCCTGACAGCTGGTTAGCGGTTCTGAGTGACGCCACTCGCCATCAAAAAATAGGAACACGACCGTTCATCTGGTCGAACATGTGCCCGTTTCACACTGCGCTGATGAGACACCATAGATGCAAGAGAAGGAGGATAACATCTGTTGCGCTAAAGCCGGCCCAAGGGCCGACGCATGTGGCCTCGCTACCTCTTGGGTTCCCAAGGGTCGTCTCCCCTCGCACCTGTGGCTCCCCTTAACAGACACCACCGTCAAGGTCAGTTGATGACTGAACAATCCGAGGGTCAGCTTGATCAGTTCGAGCCCCAAGCTGTAAAAGGACAAAACTACCAAAATCCGTTTGCTTTCACTTTCTGACAAAGTGGCAAAACACAGTGAGTGTGTGTTTGAGTGCATGTGTTGATGAGAGAGAAGGAGCAGCGCAAGGCAGCACCGGCTGTCCTGAATGACCCACAGTGCCGAGTGACGAGCACCTCCATCGAGCACCACGGCCCATAATGCACCAGAGCAGCCCAGCGGGACAAAGAAGCATCCGCAGGGCGTTTCAGCTGCTCTCGGACACCCCGCAGGTCGGAGGGAGCAACCCGAGGAACATTCCGAAGTCGCTCTCCTGGCCCACGCTCGGGCGGGGGGAAGGAATGCGGAGGCTCAAATGCGTAATTCCAGAATCCGGAAATCTCAGCATGCTCCATACGGCGGGGTTCCCATTGCAGAATGAAAAGTGACAGAAACCGTGGGAGGGTGGGCCGTGAACACAACTCGTAGTGCGGGGGAAACGGGGGAGGGGACTGAGGGGGTCGACGAGCCCAACTTACCCCCAACGAACTGGATGCCACCAGCGGCGCGTCCCACGGCGCGGGAGATGAGGTCGGAGATGCAGCAGCCCATGAGCGCCGTAAGCGCAACCAGGAGGAGCAGGCCGCAGCCCACGCCCGTCACCACGGTGCAGATGCGCCACTCCAGGCTGGGGATGCCCTGGAAGGAGGCGTAGCGGCCACACTGCTCTAGCATGACCGTGGCCCGTCGCTCCTCGTCCAGCACCGGGTACGAGCAGCGCCGGAAGGTGCCGAAAGACACGGGCTTGTCCATCTGCGAGCCCAGCAGCCAGTAGGGCATGAAGAAACCCACGCAGGAGGCCACGGCACTCAGGAAGGAGAGCAGCGCCCACACCACGCCCACACACGTCAAGCTCGACGCCATCGCAGATGCGCTCCCTCGTGTGCGCAGATCCTCCTATTCCGCGTCTCGACTCTCTTTTCCCTTTACTCCCGGATACTTTTGAAATTCTTCCCACATTTGTATCCACGGCTACCACTGCTGCTGTCCTCGCACCGCCACCGCCTGGAGATCCCTGCAGGGATAAAGGGAGAGTTAATGGAGTATCACAGACAGGGCCTACAAGTGGTCTGTAAAAAGCGATGTTCCAGTGACCAGCGGTCATCACTGCGCCAATAAATCACTCGCTACGGGAAGGAAGCATGTAGCGCGATTCCAGTGTCTTCTGTGTAGTAGTGCGTGTGCCTCTCTGTGGCCTCCTGTGATTTCCTTCTGGACTGAAAAAGTTCTCATTTATTCATTCATGCAGTTAAGCAGTGGTGTGTAAAACAGCGATGTGTTTGTCCCTTTTCGCTCTTTCTTTTACACTTTCTGTTACTGAACTGTGTGAGGGGGCTGGAAAGATAGATAGATTGGTGTTTGTGATTCTCCATGTAAAGCCAAATGTAAGATTTACTGTGCTGCAAGTTGATTTTTCACTCATCATGTAAAAACACGATCACAACCACACAGGAATATAAAGGTCCGTAAAGGTATATTTTTTATAAGTTTTTTTTCATTTTAATGAGTAGTAACGACGCATTTTCATACACATGTTTATTATTTGCACAGTTATTGTTTGTACGTGATGGCACCGCACGCCTTTTTAAGGTTGACAGTCAGTGAGCAGGTCGCGCGCGCCGTCTTCGCCGTCACTCTTCGCCTCGCGCGACGCGCGCGCGCAACTCAACCGCCGCGATCCTTTCGCGCGGAACAGGGGAAAGGGGGCAGGAAACTCCGTTTAAATTTAAAAGCTCCGTTCACGAACATTTGGGACATTTAGAGAATATTTACGGAGAGGCGGACGCTGAGGAAACTACACTGACCATTTTAAAATGTGCGCAAGTCAAGACAGGGAGTCAAAAGACCGAAGCCTGAAGCCAAGCAAGTGACGGAAGTCTCCTGAAGGAAAGAAACAGTGTCGCGCTCCCAGGCAGAGCAGCAGGTCCGCGTGGCCACGCACGCGTGGAAGCTGCGCTTTAAAGCTGATGATGATGATGGTTATGAGATGATGATGGTGGTGGTGGTGGAAACTTTATTTAATTCAGCAAGAAACTGCACGAGGCTACATCAGCGTACGTGGTCGTGGAAGGGAGTGACACACGAATGAAAATGATCACACATGTCAAAGCGTGTAAGAATAATAAACAAGTAAAAGAAAACAAATAAATACGAAATAATAATAATAAATAAGGACACAGAAGATAAATAAAAGTAGTACAGACGACACGGAGGTACAACAAGGCTGCAAGCTCTGGCACTGTGCTGGATAACTACTAGTGCATGAATATGACAATATCATGATGAATATGAGGGGATGTTGATAAGGAATATTTATGAGAAGTGGACTCACATGGACGGTCACGGCGCCCCGACCCCTCGCAGCCCCGCCGTCGCCGCTCCGGAATTATCGTGCACTGGGTTCGAGGACGAGAACTTGAGGAGGTGACGTCCAGACCGGTGCGGTGGGAAGGTGAGAGAAGGAGGAGAGCTCCAGAGCGCCTTCTTGTTCTTCTCCACGCAGGATCACATCCGCGGAGGATCGCTGCTATACTGGGGCGGAACAGCTGCTCCACTGCCAGAGGGACGCGCCTCGCTGTCCGTCACGCGGAATCTCCACCCAGGGGCTGGACTGACACCCCACGCCCCTTCCACCTCCAAACCAGCTCCACCACCCCACGCCCCGGACGGACCCGGAGCAGAATCCCCCCCCTTCCCCCCCCCCCCCCCCCGACCGGCACGAGGCACGCGGCGCGCGTGCACCGCCTGGCTGCTGGGACCCCGGGCGCACGCGACGGCGTAAAACATCTCTGTAAAGTGTCATCGATGCATCGCTGCTTATCCAGAGCGCCTTATTTAAATTATTTACATCATGGCATTCTACTTTTTTGCAGTCTCTAGGTTAAGGTGCTACGCTACAGGCGTGAGGAGAGAGGCTCAGTCGAATGAGCAAACCCCTCTCGAAGTCCCCGTCCTTGACATCTCTGCAGATGCATGAGAAACGTTTTGGAGAATTTGCAGAATTCCACTTCCATTTTACACATGGTGAATAAATTCACACCTTTTCACGAATGAGCAGCACGCTGGAATTCCCACTGAGCCCGTGCAAAGTAACGCAGAATTGGATTCACAGCTGGACTCTCACGGGGGTCTTTTGTGTCCATCTGAACACTTTCATCACACAACCTCAGACTCTCATTCAGAGCTCCAGGGGACAAGTACAACAGCATGACCATCTATGATAGGGGTGAGTGTCAGGGACTTAGGAGGACAGTTCTGGACGTGAAGATGGAGGAGGAACATCTCCAGTACTAGTAGTAGTGTCTTCCCAAACTTACTCCAGAAAATATTTACAAACGTGGAGGAGACCTCTGTCCACCTTGGGTAATCTTCAGTATTTGTCCAGGTTTAAAAAAGGTGGTTTAAGCAAATAAATGATTTAAAACCCAGATTTTAGCTCATTGTCTCATTATCTCAGAATAAATGCATACAATATAATAAATATGCATAAAAGTACTCTGTGAGATGAAGAAATGAGAGCATAAAGGTAAGGCTTAAAAACAGAGCAAAGCATGGCTAATGAAGGAAAAAGTATCTTAATAAGACATATGCACACAAATATACAAAATGTTTATTAGTTTAGCTGATGCTTTTCTACTAGGAGACTTACAGTGTAAGGTTTGTTCACTAAGGTACAGGAATCAAGGGTACTACAGCAGCAGGTAAGATTTAAACCTGAGTCCTTCTGAAGGTGGCAGCTTCAACCAGTACTCCACCTGCTATCCCTTGAATATATATTGGTTATATGATTTAGCAAGTGATGACTGTTCTGGACAGTTATCCAGTGTGACAGAGCTATTTCGGATATTGACCACAGAACAAGACAGATGTTTGTGTCCCTTTGAATCAAAGCAGTAATTTGTCCACCTTCCCTGGTGCTGTCATGTGAATAGGGTAGGTCTTTGAATTTCTTAATCACACCTGACCAGCTCTTCACATTTTTACTCACATTTCATCATGTGAAGAACAACAACTGGGTGAAAAAAGGCTTCTTAGCCCCTGAATGTTGAAAGGTCAAATGCTACATAGCAGCATGCTGGTTTTGTATAGATAGAGAAGGATATTTGATTTGAAAACCTTCCATAAAAATCCATTCCTGGTTTAAAAAGGTTATAGGTTTACTTTGTTCCTTTGACATGACAGTTATGGACTTGAACAAATAACATGAACCAAATCAGAGGTATTTAACCTAGAGGTAATTACCCCTCAGAGCAGTAATTCAGCCCTTTTTGGGCTGTGAAGTCTATGCATTATTCAGCAATAACACAGCGGTGCTGTGTTGACACTATAAATCACACAAGTTAAAAATCCCCTTCCTGCCACCATCATTACCCTGCCCTGGAGAGCACAACCACCTTTAAGTATTTTTCATTAAAGAACGGGACAAGAGTAATTAGTTTTTGGCTAAATAAAGGGGTAGAAAGTGCCGGAAAGGTTAAGTATCACTGCCCTGAATGAATCCATGGAGTAAAACAGTCACTGACTACATAAAATGTAATTATCGTTAAAGACTGTGAAATTGGACATGTGCATACATAATGCAAGACGTGTTTTATCAAATATCATTTTCAAAGGCGAGTTAAACTATTTGACTAACAGCAGAATGTTAGTACATGATCAGTAAACATGGACACATTGTTATAATGAAAACATGTCAGTTAAGAATCACACACACACACACTTTCAGAACCACTTGTCCCTTACGGGGTCACGGGGAACCGGAGCCTACCCGGCAACACAGGGCATAAGGCCAGAGGGGGAAGGGGACACACCCAGGACGGGACGCCATTCCGTCACAAGGCA
The DNA here is from genome assembly GCF_900964775.1 of Scleropages formosus. Classification (NCBI taxonomy): domain Eukaryota; kingdom Metazoa; phylum Chordata; class Actinopteri; order Osteoglossiformes; family Osteoglossidae; genus Scleropages; species Scleropages formosus. The sequence goes on along the minus strand of NC_041830.1, from coordinate 9,739,416 downwards.
CCCCAAGCGGGACTCGAACCCCAGACCCACCGGCCAGCAGGACTGCGGTCCAACCCACTGCACCACCGCATCAGTTAAGAATCATTTTTTAAAATACAAGTCACGTGATGACTTGTCACGTGTGCAGTCATGTGTGATGTGCGAAAAATGTGTTACCTAAATGATTGTCAGCTAATGGAGCTCACCTTTGGTTTGATTTTAAATGGCTAATATGTCCAGCAAAAGAATAAGAAAAGGTGGCTTTTAAGGTCACACCATGGGTGGGCAGGAAAAAAAACAGACGGATGTTGGATCAAAACAGAACTCTCACTGGAAGGAAAAATGATGAGACTGACGTTATCACACTTTAGGTACACCATGAGAAGACTGGATCCTATGAATAAGATGGCAATGACTGGAAAAGTTGGAGGAAGAAGATGAGGATGAACACCAACCAGGTGGATGGACCCAGTTATAATAACAATAGGCACATTGCTTTCAACACCAAGGACACAAGTGGAAGACATAACTTTCTGGAGATAAAGACAGAAACCTCACATGCTTCTTGCGTATTAAGAGTGTTCCAGAATCTTCTTTGCCCAACCGCGATGCCTGTTTTCCAGACTGCCTCTCCAGATCATCAGACATCAGCTGTTCTCAGTTCTGCATCCCGCCAAGGTGACTTTCACGGCCTGTCCTCACTGATGATGAGCCGCTAAGCGCAGCCAAGAGGGCAGACACAGCACCAGCTGGGACCCCACGGTGGTCTACGCCTGAGTGTGAAAGGCAAATTAAAAACCTCAAAATACTCTTTCATTTTTCCTTGCTGTTATGGTCTACTAAAAACAAAATTAAACCATTTAACTTCTCTGGATAAAAGAATTTGCAAAGCATCTACATAATAACAATAAATGAAAACTAATTTTGCCTAGAAATCATAGGCTACTTTTTTCACACAAAAGGGGATATGAAAAAAATGAAACCTTCCTGATTGTTCCATTGTTTTTCTGAAACAGACTGAGGACAGCAGCTCAGAGAAGCTCCTCAAACAGTGGTTGCATACCACAGTGTGAGGGCAAAATGAAAGCAATACTTCTGTTTTGACTTGATCCAAGATCCATCTGTTTGTTTTTCTGACCATCCATGGTGTCCTTAAATGTCTCCTCTAGCCCAATAAATATATAATAATTGTGTGTGTAATAAATTATTAAATGTAACTTTTTCAGTTGGATGTTATTTGCATTAAAATACAAAATGGTTGAGGATTTGGTGGCACAGTGGCTGGTACCTCACCTCCTTTGAGCTGCCCTGTGGGTATGTGGTTTGGGTTCAGCTAAGGGTGTGTGGAGATCGGATGTTTTACAGTTGGGAGCCAACATGCTCACCTGAAGCCAGGTATGGCTGGAAGTACAGCAAGCATACTCCAGCACCTACATCTGCAGTCTCACACTAGATCCTCATGTTACAAACACACACACACACGGACTGAAACTGCTTATCCTGAGTGGGGTCATGGCGAACCGGAGCCTAACCTGGCAACACAGGGTGTAAGGCTGGAGGGGGAGGGGACACACCCAGGACGGGACGCCAGTCCATCACAAGGCACCCCAAGCAGGACTCAAACCCCAGACCTATCAGAGAGCAGGACCTGGCCAAACCCGCTGTGCTACCGCACCACATTATGTTGCAAACACACACACACATCTTCAGAGCCGCTTGTCCCATATGGGGTCACGGGGAACCGGAGCCTACCCGGCAACACAGGGCGTAAGGCCGGAGGGGGAGGGGACACACCCAGGACGGGATGCCAGTCCGTCGCAAGGTACCCCAAGCGGGACTCGAACCCCAGACCCACCGGACAGCAGGACTGTGGTCCAACCCACTGTGCCACCGCACCCCCCCTATGTTGCAAACACTCAAGGAAAAAATTTTTGAAGATGCAAACATCTTTTTCATTTATACATTTGACATTGTGGAGCAAAAATGACCTGCAGTTCCAAACCTAGCCATTAGTTGGCAGTAAAGAGCATCCAAACAGTGGGATTGTGGGACCACCTTCAAGCACTGGCCTTTCAGTGCTCACAGCTTGTGTCTGGTGTTCCTGGGTGTCGGTGATCAACAACAAGGTCAGGAATGCTGGACATGTTTATGCGGTAAATCGGTCAACAATCACTGGTTTTTGGATTTTTTTTTATTTTACGTCATTTAAAATTAGTTTTAATTTTCATATGTTCACACACACACACACACATTTTCAGAACCGCTTGTCCCATACAGGGTCACGGGGAACCGGAGCCTAACCCGGCAACTCAGAGCGTAAGGCTGGAGGGGGAGGGGACACACCCAGGACGGGACGCCAGTCCGTCGCAAGGCACCCCAAGCGGGACTTGAACCCCAGACCCACCAAAGAGCAGGACTGTGGTCCAACCCACTGCGCCACCGCACCCCTTTTCATATGTTCAATGTTCATTAAATATTTTTAAAAAAAAAAGTCATAGTATTCTTATATATTATAGCTTCATCCAACACATTTGCAGAACCTAACTTAGTACATCTGTATTATTAAGCTCTTACTTATTGTGAATTAGCAGCAGAAATGACTTGGTATTTACGAAGAAATTGAGTTTTGAACAGACCTCTGGTCCCTGTTGTGTCCAGAAGTCAAAGAATCAGTGCAATCGTTCATACTAAAAAAAAATCTGAAATATTCTGAGCTAGTTTTTGTTTTGGACAAAAAGTGTAGACAGCATTACTCTAGCTTAAGGACATGGTACTGAGGATACTGCAGGGGCTACACCTCTGTTTAACCCTTGTACAAAGGACTTAGCCAGAATTTCAGAGGAAAAGAATTAATGCATTACATAGTTTTGTGCAGACAAGCAGTTGCGTTCAACAGCATCATATGAATGTGCACCAGTGTTTCCTCTACAGGGGGTGCGGTGGCGCAGTGGTGCAGTGGGTTGGACCACGGTCCTGCTCTCCGGTGGGTCTAGGGTTTGAGTCCCCCTCCGGCCTTACGCCCTGTGTTACCGGGTAGGCTCCGCGACCCCGTATGGGACAAGTGGTTCTGAAAATGTGTGTGTGTGTGTGTTTCCTCTACTTGGCCAGAGTTGGACAGCTGTGTCCATTGCATTGCTTACTGTACATCTGGAAAATCACATAGCATAAAGCCACTAAGAGTTGTGTACTGAAGAATGGAAACACTGAAATTTATTTTTAAGTTTTGCCACATTTCCTGTGTTTTATAAGGTGCGGGAAGCTAAGCGCTCTTGTTTATTTTCTCTAGACAGAGGCAGAAATGTGGTCACTGTACTCCAGCGTGGTGGCGCTCTATAATTACCCATTGCGCGTGTGAGATCCCCACACCAGCAATTAGACTTCAACAGGCTCCACACACACATCTATCTGCTGATCCCTTGAAAGCTATGTGCAAACCACATGAAGGGGCCTGAAATCACCGCAGAATCCGACTCAAAGCATTCGGTCCTGTTAGAGACGACTGCCTGACGGTTGCGGTGCCCCAAGGATAGTCCAGGGTGTTTCTGAGACTCATTGAAACAGGAAGGAGGGATGTGCTAACAGGGGAGATCAGGAGGCCTGTAGGGGACTCATGGTCTCTAACTCATGTGAACAAATGGTGGTGTGAATGATTGGCAGGACTTGATATCGATTCCTTCATTTCTACATTTTCCGCTTTTCCTGTACCATCACTTTTGCACCTCTCCAATTTTGGAACATACCGGAAAGACAAGAATGAGTAAATGGGTTTCCAAAATCCTTGTAAATTGTAACCAAAGCAAGGCTTTCAGTATTCTACACGAAAGGAAGCATCCTTACAAAAAGAGTTCAGCTTAAAGAAATTACTCAATGTCAAGATATGGGGGTGTTTTGGTTTATTTTTGCCAATTTTGTGCTCTCTCTCTCTAGCAAGAAAATTATTTAAAAGATGACACAATTAGCAAGTCACACAGTATCTTTATTACGATGGCAGTTATCACTTTGCACTGAACTTCAGCATTTTATCTTAACTTATTATCCATCAGTGCATCAGACAAATATCAGAATGATTGTATATGTCCCACTATAAAAATGTAAGCAAATGACCTGTCTTGGACAGCCTGAGAGCTGTCAGTGTCAAGACCAGTGAGGGTCTCCGTGACCTTGTTGATGGCGAAGTAGCTGAGTTGGGGAGGTGTGTGAGGTCTGCCATGGCCAAGAGGATGAGCCAAGATGTCCTGCTGCCTGGACACGATGGAATCGGTGCCAGGCGTACGGAAGGAGAGCAACGGTGGGGGAAGGTGGAGAAAGATGGAAAAGCAGGTAAGAAAGAGGAAGGAGAGTCAGAAAAAGAGGGAACGAAGGCCATCATGCCAGTTCTGCTCAGGAGGGGGTGCTTTCACAGGAAGCCCCAATCAACCCCTAACTTTCAATATGCAGAGCATTTCCTGGCTGTATTCTATCCGGGGGGGCTGTACTCCCACCACTGTAGATTTCTTATTTAAGCCCCCTGTGCTGTGGAACCCCGTGGCAGGGAGATCTTTCATCTCCTCTCTCCCCAGCCACTGCAGGGGAACACGGGTGAAGGCAGATAAGCATGGGAAACGCTGAGGCCATTAGAAAGTCAAGCTGCGGGAAAGTAAGAGGAAGATACTACGTTACAGAGAGAGTCGGGCAAAACCTTGCCCGCAACTGGTAAGAAACATGCAAATGAGTAAGTTTATGTTATTTATGATTTGGAGAAGCTGCTTTCATACTTTACGTTTTTACACACGTACATATTTGAATATTTTGCTGCATTTGCATTTATTGATTGAGCTGATGCTTCTCTCTCAAGTGACTCACCCCGGTTTACCCATTTACACACTTGGGACATTTTTACTGCATTAATTTAGGGCAGGTACCTTGATCAAGGATACCACAGCAGGAGGTGGCGTTGAGACCCGGGTCCTTCAAATACAAGGCGTGTTGGGCTGCATTTTCATGTGTTTACAGGAAAGAAAAAGATTAGCTGAGCTGTGTAAATTTAATTCGCTCGGAGAAAGCAACAGCTAAATGAATAAATGTAATGTATATGAACGAAGAGAATCGAAGGTTACGACGAGCGGTTGAGGCGGACGGATCATCTGTCCTGGGCTTTGGTGTGTGACTGGCTGTTGTTGCAGTGGGCATTTGGTACTGAGTGTCCTCCAACCTGTAGGTGGTTCTCCAGAAGGTGACAGCAGGATGGAAGGGTGGCAGGGAGGCACCCTGTTTATCTTCAAACACACGCTCTTCCACGGTCTTTGTGCGTCCGTCTGTGGGGCCTCGGGGGGCCGTGAAAGGAGTCGTCAGGACTACGGAAACAGAGGACAATGAGGACCAATGCATGTCTCAACATACCTGAAAATTACACATCCACATCCTCCACAACCTAAGGTAAACATAATAATACTAATAATAATACAAAGGGATTTTGCATGATATTAGTGTCAAAAATAAATCTTTTATACCTTGCAGACTTTGACTTAGGAGTGTTATGATATAAAGTAATGAACTCCGCAGTCTGTTTGCAGGTTGCATTTGGTCTGCTGCAGAAAGACATTTTAGAAAACTGAATAAAATGCAATTAAAAATAAATTGGGAAAAACTGGCTCAGAGGGTCACATTCACTCCCCTAAAATCAGAACTTTTAGAAAATAGACAAAAAATGTAATTAAAAATTTAATAATGTACCGTGAAAAATGTGTAGCTCTACCCTTTGTAGCTCAAGGGGCCAGTGCACTGTTAGAAGCAAAACCTCAATATTTTGTATGTTAGATGATATGCTGTATATACTAAATATGCTTAATGGAGGACAGAAGCAGATTCATCACAAAAATGTGATGACATGTGGTGACTTACACCTGGTGGGGGAGGGCGGGACTTCGACGGACCCCCCACAGGAGACACCGCGGTGCTCTTCTCGGCTGTCCCCCAACACCCCTTTGTGGTGTGGAGGCAAACGTGGCCAGCGAGTGCTGCCAGGGTGTGTCCTACTGACAGCAGGCTGAAGGACAGAGGTCTGATGAACACACTCCCTCCTCCCACCATGTGTGTGTGTGTGTGAGACTGAGCGTGACTGATGGTGTTCTGTAATGGCGTAACAGCAGTAGTCCAACCTGGGTTGTTATGCGTTCTCTCTCTCCCTTTCTCCTTGTCAAAGTCATCATCCCCCTCACTGTTAAATAATTAGATAATAAGAAGGTTAACGAGGCATAGCGCAATACCCCCTAACAATGCACCACCCCCCCCAGCCCGAAAACAAGACTTCTACAGTCCCATACACAGCCTTTTTTAGGGCTGCATCTTTTCATTTGCTATTTATTATTCACTTCATTTTTTACAATTACATTTTGCAACTCTTTTCTCCAAAGCAAATAAGTAAACCAAAGTGCATCAGCAAATGACAAGGAGCTTTAGACACAGACAGTATTATCAAAGCACAACTTGTTTGTCTGATACCACCATGTCGCTGGTCCACATGACACAAGTAGCTGCCTACAGAAGTAACATTCATATAGCAAATACCTAGATAATCACAGCAGATGGTGTTGGACTCATTTATGTAGCTGTCAGAAGATCGGGAGAGAAATGGGTCTGAAAGAGATGGATTTGAATTACTCCTTGAATGCTGGGAGGGATTCAGCAGCTCCGAGGGACGGAGGGAGCTTAATCGAGCACATTGGGGGAATAAAGAGAACCTATGAACTTTCAGTTTGGGGTAACCGAACTGACAAAGAGCACTCTTGATAACATCATCGAAAACACACAGGGCTTTCACCGCAGCTCCCAGGGACTCTGTGTACAACACCTGGTTTGCAGTGCAGCGCTGGCCCCTCCCCCCTACAACGAGCAGTGTTCTGGAACTGCTGAAAGCTGCATGGCGGTGAATCAACCCCTTTGTCATTCTGTCATTTTATAAAAAGCCTGGATGGAGCACACAGGGGTCTGAGGTGGGCCAGTTCAAACACGTCGCCTTCCTCCAGTAAAAGGTAAGGTGCTGGCGACTGACCCACCCCTCACTGCCACATAACTCATGACGCCAATTCAGAAAAGAAAACGTTTCCCTCGCTAGGTGTCTGCTCCAACTATCACGCTATTGTTATGGTTATTGTTCTGCGAAAGTCAGGTTTCAGAAGTCTGTCTCCGTCATGGTGGTGGGTTATGGGTGGAACTGCATGTATACATTCCAGCCTGATCTTCTCGTTCCTCCCACTTTGTGTTTGCGTTCGGTTAGGTTCAGTCTTCTCGAAAGGCAGATGGCTCACATATCTAACGTCCCTCCAATATTCAAAACTTTCAGGGACTGAAAGTGTCTTACAGTTTAAAGCTTAATTCTGTTGAATATTGTGCATGAATCAACTTCTCTATCGTTCATCTGACTGCCAGAAGGCATCATGACATCCCCAACTCTAGGCACCTGAACGCATAAGGTTACACCTGTATCACCAGTTCCAATGAATGTTATGCATTTTATTTACATTCTGTACGTCTCTTTTGTGTGTAGTCAGATTTGGCCCAATGGGTGACACTAAACAAGAGCATCAGATTCAGGAGCTACACATGCAAGTGCTCTCATTTCAGTAAATAGATTTTAAATCCAAAAAGACATGTAGAATTTGTGATAATGGCTTGGAATGAGGCCGGTGAAAAGGTGACACATCGTGTGATCGTTTGTGCTTTATAAACATTTATAATCAGCTGTCCAATTTCGGACAGGAGCTGCAAAAATAGAAAGCTGTCTGGAACACAGGGCAAGGGTTCATGGTGAATTATGATCAATGGACATTTTGGAAAAGATTTCCTTAAAGTGTAGAAGTTCATTAGGAAAGAAATATGTGCGATGTCTGAAGCCTGGAACCTGTATCTTCCACACTACCTGAGGAGCACAACTATTCCTAGAGTAAAACGGTATAACAAAAAGCACATGTACTAGTAATAGGGCAGAGCATAGACAAACACACACACACAGTATTCCCAGAATTAAAAGTTACGATCGAACACTTAGTAAACCAGAAACACATAGCAGCAGTAGCAGTAATATGGAGGACAGCGGTCATCTCAGCAGTCTGCCCACATCCATGCTGTTCCAAGTGCATTGAGAAGTCACCACCACCGCCAGTGAATCAGTATATGAAAGTCAGAATCCCTCCCTTGAGACAGAGGAATGAACTCCTAATGGACCTTTAAAGTCTTGTTGATCTGCTAGACACCAGACACCTCTTCGGCGCTGAAGCTCCAGCCCTTTTGATTCATCTGCTCTTAATGGTTGCTAATACTCAGCAGAGCAGGAAATATTGAAGTTTGCATCCAAATCATGTAGAGCAATAAAGAACCAATGAGACGCTCAACAGAAGGGGATAGTAAACTTAACTGAAAAGCAGCAAGTTTGAAGAATACAATCGAAGTAACAAGAAGGTGGTTTGGGAAGAGAACTCCAGAACAGGGATGTGTTCTTTTCTGTAGGACGATGCTATAAAAGCCATAGTAGCTGGTAGAGAAGTAAGGGTTGTAGGTTGTAAGCTGGAAAACCAGGAGGGGAACAACTGCCAGCCCTTGAGAAATCTGTCCTGCCATGGTATGTTCAGCTGGTCTCCAGCCAACAAATTACTGTATACAAAGTAGAATATAACACACACCCACAGTCTGAAACCACTTGTCCCAAAGTGGGGTCGCGGCAAACCAGAGCCTAACCCAGCAACACAGGGCACAAGGCTGGAGGGGGAGGGGAAACCCCCAGGACAGGACGCCAGTCCATCGCAAGGCACCCCAAGCGGGACTCGAACCCCAGACCCACCAGAGAGCAGGACCCGGTCAAACGCGCTGCACCACCGCACCCCCTTCCAATATAATACAGTATAAAATAATTATGCAGAGCAGTCACTATAGCACTGTTAGGTACAAACAGCACAGAGATCTTGTGCTCAAAACAACTAGGAATTATTATTTTGATAAAGGTTTAATATAGATTTGTACATCTGACAGTTCTGCACATCATGCATTCAAATTTTAACTGCTTAATTATAAATGTCCAAATGCAGCCCCATACTGGCTTCACTGCTTACTTGTTTTCCAGCTGAAACAAAATATTATATACACAACTATGAACCTTTCTTATGTCTGCCAAAGTGTTGACAAGCTGTCAGAATGTTCCTTTGAAGCCACTTAACATGCAGATATTTAAAACCTCAAACTGAGGCAGAGTTCAGATTTTTAAAGAATATAAATGTTCGTTTATCGTCACATAAATGGCATCACATTGCGCCTTTTTTTAAAAAAAAAACTCAAGGCTGATTTTTAAATAATGCAAACTATTTTCACTTTCAACCTTCCATGACATTCTAAATATGCTGCAGTTTTTTGTTTTTGTTTTTTTTTTTTGTATTTCAGCTCCTCTTTTTCAAGATGGTTTAATCAGGAACTGTTATTTTGGTATATTTAATAGAAATATTTATCCCACATGGCATGGCTTATCACATTATGCTGAGATTGGATGTAATTTTAAAAAAACTGAAGTGATTATTTTAAAAAGTTAATGCAATAAAGAATGACAGCAATGAAAGGAAATATGTTTAAACATAATTTGTAAAAGAAAATTTCCTTATGATTTGCCAAAACACTCACACGAATGTCAAATACCAGGTGCTGCCTGAATGTCAAGCACCAAAATAAGTAATGGAATTCTGCATTAGCATTTTAACTCAAAGTCATAATCCTTTTTGAAAACCTTTAAGAAAATGTTTCAATTTAACGTTGAAAATAAGAACTTAAAAAGCTTATTTAGAAAAACTTGCATATACCAGGAGAAGACAAAGCAATGCTAAGTGACAAAGGTTATGACATTAATGTGGCCGCTCTCCTGGCCCTATCAGCCCCAGCACCGAACACACATTTGCTTTTCAGTTTCACTCGGGTGGTATGTGGTCACGACACACGGTTCGTAGGTGCAGGTCCTTTGTGAATGTTCATCTGTTAAACCCGTTGAGATGACCATCACCTTGAGATGACCATCACCAAACCAAACTGCTTCTTCTCCAACACTCACAGGGAGGCTGATTCCCTTCAGGTGTCATTTGTGATGTATTTTTACACCACTGTAGGGGCAGTAACACCTCTCAACCGACAGCAGGGGGTATATTGGTTAGAGTGGCCACCTTTCACTTGAAGGACTCATGTTTAAATCCCACCTCCTAGTGCAAAACTCTACATCAAGGAACTTACCTTGATGAGAAAGACAACAACAAAACCAAACTGCTTCTTCTCCAAGCCACAGTCTCAGCCCACACACACACACACACATTTTCAGAACCGCTTGTCCCATACGGAGTCACGGGGAACCGGAGCCTGACCCGGCAACACGGGGCGTAAGGCCGGAGGGGTAGGGGACACACCCAGGATGGGACGCCAGTCCATCGCAAGGCACCCCAAGCTGGACTCGAACCCCAGACCCACCGGAGAGCAGGACCCGGTCCAACCCACTGCGCCACCGCAGCCCCCCAGTCTCAGCCCATTATTTCCCAAAACACCAGTCCCAAAGTCTTCAGGCCAGCTGCCTTTACACTGCCTCTTATTGTCCTTGAGTGGGAGCAGCTGGTCATCATTTTTCAATTAGGGCTGGGGTGGCTCCCTTGGAGCTGTCCATCATGATGCTCTCACAGCCTGACCTGGGTTAAACTATCAACCAGCTCACATATGCTAAATACAATCAAAAGTACATTAACCTTGCAAGCTGTGATGGAGAAAAGCATCAGCAAACAAATAAGTAACTTTCCATAAGTCACCCTGCTGGTTCACAGGTGTCCTTACATAAAATTCATCTATTGCCGGGATGGGTGATGCTAAGGAGGTGTCGACATGACTGGGACATTCTTTGTCTGTAATAAAACCCCTCCCCAAAAAACTGCATGCACACAGACGAATGAGCACACGCATGTCAGGCTGCATAAAGAGAGATGGAAAGAGTGATGATGGGGAAGCAGAAGCTGGATGAGTTGGAGAGAGAGGGAGCCTGTAAAGATCCCCGAAGGACACGGGTGAACAGAACAAACAAGGCTGGGACACAGCTGGGCCAATGCTGTCCTCCTCTCAGCACCCCTGGGAGAAGGAGAGATGTCCCTTTGTCCCATCCCTCAACTTAGTCCCACCCTCCTTTGGGGGAGCAGCATTTCATGAGGATGAGGTAAACTGAAACAGATATAATCCCCAGGGGACTGCAATCCCTGAAAATGTTCTCGTGGACTTGTTCTCACGTGGGACAGATTCCATTCAAGGTCTTTTTTTTCAAATAATTAAAACCAAACCAATTCAAAACGCATGCAAAACGAGCTCCTCCTCTGTCAAACAGCGGTTGATGTTTTGACGGCTTGATTTCCAGCTACACCTTGTTGCTCTTTCATGTCTGTGTGGGTGATTTTCAGTGCCAGTCAGACGGTAAGTAGCGAAGATTGATGTGCAAACAACCATGTGACGTGAATTAGTCACACATACTTGTGGCGTCACACCTTCTCTGTCCCGTTGGATTTCACAAAGCACATTTTATTTTGAGTCCTTCCATTTGGTGACAATACACAAGGAAAGCCACTGTCGGCTACGTTCTCTGCACCAAATATGTAAAATTTTACACTTTCTCGAAAATTCTGTATTTTTCGCTTATATTTTTTCTAAAATTTCAGTTAAGGACAGAATGCATCCTGGGTTTATCAGCCAAGCTGATAAATCACCTCCTTAATTCAGTTCGCTTCCACGGTGTTTACAGCATGTGCCTGGTGTTCAGTGTAATAATGAGTGTAAGTGTGATGAGGAATGTTGCCCGTGTTTATGGAGAATCAGGCAACAATTTACACTGAATAGGAATTTGGCAAGACAATGTATTTTCATTTTCAGGTGTTTTAAATTAGTTTTACTGTAATTTAAACCATTTCCTCAGGAGATCTTATCATGGCATTGCACACATATGACAAATGACAACAAATTCCACACTCCACCCTTCTGCAATAATTGGTCACCATCAGATTTCAATGTGAAAATAGCTTTTTATGGTGGCTGGTTCAAAGTAAGTTTCAATATACAGTCTTTAAAGATTTTAGCTGTGATAAAATGGGCACCATGATGAAACCCCAAGGGGACCTCAAGGATCAATGATCTAATCAGCACGTACCAGTGTTCCAGTCAAACCTGTGTTCCAGGAGTAATGAAAAGCTCTGCTTGGATTCCAGAGCCAGCCTTATGTCACTGAGTCTCCAACCTTGGGGTAACCTTGGACCCATTTCCCAAAGCCACCTTTGCTTCGTTGGCTTTCTATCGATCTCCAATTATCGGTGTAAAATGGAACCTTGACAATCTTTTGGAAAAAAAATTGTCTTGGTTGGTTTGCATAAAGGATCATGAAGAACTCATGGGAGGCCTTGCAATGACAGCTCCCTGATGTGATGGATCAAACCCCCAACTTTAGCGGCCTCATTAATCCAGATTGTCCAGTAGCCCTGTATTCGGACAGACTCTATTTAAATTCTGATGGTGATTCTGACCGTGAACCCGCGTTCGGGGGTGTCCCACAACTGTTCATGATCTTTTCAGCTGCCGCTGCAGTCCAGGATGACAAGGTGGAATAAGCCCATCACCCTCTGTCTCTGCTCCAGTTATGTCGTAGAGTGATTGACTGCACTCGGAAGGTGGCAGAACAGCAAGGCTCGACTTGAACGCTAATGATGACCCGGTGCCAGGTAACGGTACTTGAAGTTCGAGCCACATGGCTCCCGTAGTCCCTTTAATAGGTTGTTTCTGAAGGTGTCAGGTGGTTGTGTGATGGCAACTCGTCCCAGAAAAGAGGTTCTAATTACAGACCTTAACTCAGGGGAGGCGGAGGAGGGGTGTGGGTAAGGTTACTCATATTACCACTCATCCTTCCCCTCCTCGAAGGACTGAGGCATGTGCAGCTTGTGTCCCTGCTCATTTAGATGCTGAAATGGTCTGCCCCAGGCTCACTGTAGCAGAGAAAGGAGGCCAAGCCCTGGTGTGCTCCACCAGGTGGTGGAGACCCCCTTCTTCAGGGACAGAAGAGCATGGGGCTCTGCTCCTGAACTGCGGTTAAGATCCTACAGAAATTGCAAACCGGCGGAACTGAATTGCTTCTGAGAGATTACACTATAGCTGGAGCTGTTCCGAACCCATTTCTGCCATTAACTCTTGAATGGCGCAGTTTCAGGTTGATCTACAGCTAAAGTGTTGAGCTGTGGAGCATTTCTTTGGATCATCACCAGTAGGACTCCCTGAACACACACGTTTCCAGAACCGCTTGTCCCATATGGGGTCGCGGGGAACCGGAGCCAACCTGGTGACACAGGGCGTAAGGCCAGAGGGGGAGGGGACACACCCAGGACGGGACTCCAGTCCGTCGCAAGGCACCCCAAGCAGGACTCGAACCCCAGACCCACCGGAGAGCAGGACTGTGGTCCAACGCACCCACCCCCCTCCCTGAACACACAAATACAAATATTTTTATCTGCTAATTATAAGTTACCAGAATAAATTACTGAAATCAGTACGATAAACCATTAAGTGCTGTTGAGTGGACTTCAACTCTTGTTGACCACATATATAGTATAGTGTCCCTCCAGAAAGTTCTGTTCTCCACTTGTGTCCTGGGTGTTGAAAAGGGTGTGTCCATTGTCACTGTGATTTGAGCCCATCCATCTGGTTGCTGTTCATCCTCTTCGTCTTCCTCCATCTTTTCCAGTCATCGCCGTCTTATCGACAGAATCCAATCTTCTCATGATCTGTCCGAAGCGTAATAACCTCAGTCTCATCATTTCATCCTCCAGTCTAAGTTCTGGTTTGATCTAATCCTACATCCATTTATTATCTTGACTGTCCATGAAGTCTCTTCTAGCACCAGAGTTCTCATAATTCTACTATAATACAGAAATCTGAAATGAAGCAATTCAGCTCATGCACTTTGTAAGAACACCATGAGGAGAACTATATTAGTGTGAGATGAATACAGCAGTGAGTATGCTTGCAGGCCGATGATCCTTCAAAAGCTCAGGATGAGTGCTTATTTTTCTGTTTATTATCGCTCAGAGTGCGGCATACAATGTATTGAAACCACACTGCACTTTTGGGGTTGATGGCATTATGTTCAGTTTCATTAACTCATTCTATTACAGCTTGATCAGCTGGGCTTCATAATGAACTCCACACACTGCAAGTTTCACACACGACTTGCGGCGCCCTGAGGTATTTTTCTCATCTTATGATCACTGGGCTGGTGAATAGTTTTGCAAATTGAAAGAAATGCAAAAAAAAACAACTGTGTTCAGGACGAATTGGATGAAGAGCATTGCGTGAGCCAGCAGATGAACGGTGAAAAGAGCTGCAGGGCGATACTGTTGCCATGAAGATGGGAAAGGTGTGAACTTTCCTGGGAATTACCCCCCGTCCATCATGCTCCCCACGGCTGCTGACTTCTCCCAAGAAGGGAAGACCTTGCTGGAGACGAGTGGTGGGAAATGAGGGTCCCCATCACAAAACAAAAGCACATTTTCTGCCTCAATAAAAAGACTGCAGATCCTCTGATTATTCCTGGTATGAATATAAATTTGTCACAATACAGCCTAAAGTTACTCTTTTGCGTCCCAAAAATTCCCGAATGTATAGTAGATAGAAAGGAGGCAAAGCATTCGTTTTTAAACTGAGATTCATTTTAATGTAATGGGAGATCTAACACTTAACTTCTGTCCCGTCTGTTCATATTTTCATTTATACAAATTTATCGATTTGCTTACATACATTCAGCCTTTCCGCACAACTTTAAACATTTTAGCAAAGTATCACAATTAATTTATGGCTAACTGATTGTTTTCCAACAGAACCCAATTAAAAGTAAATGTTGCCACCACATAAATGCACAGCAGAAAGCAAGTATAACTGAAGTTTTAAGTGGCGAAGGGAGCACAATGGCACAGCGGGTTTGGCTGGGTCCTGCTCTCTGGCGAGTCTGGGGTTTGAGTCCTGCTTGGGGTACCTTGGGATGGACTGGCGTCCTGTCCTGGGTGTGTCCCCTCCCCCTCCAGCCTTGCGGCCTGCGTTGCCAGGTTAGGCTCCGGTTCACCGTGATCCCACTCGGGACAAGCGGTCTCAGCCAGTGTGTGTGTTGAGTGGCAAATTGAAATGCCACTTTAAGCTTTCAGTTTGAGCAGTTAAATACACATGTATTTACAGCATTTTGCCATGTGGAGTAGGAAAGTGTTAGTCTGCAGGCCACAGCTCATCTGAGGGCAGCAGACACAGACAGAGTTACTGCTGAGTTTTTTCTGACACATTTACATTGACGCAGCTTCGGAAAGCGATGCGAACTCATCCCGCTGCTCGGCTGCTGAAGCCCGTTATGACCCTGACAGCTCCGAATGAGTGTTATGACATATTTAAAGGTACCATTTCATCACAGCACCACTTGCAGCCACATTGTTCCAGTTCTCCCGCCGCTGTTGTCTTGGGTAACAAACAGGTGTGTGAGAGAAGAGTGTGTGACCAGGTGAGACCCAGGAAACTGATATCTGGTAGGGGGGCGTTCACGACTGTAGACAGGAGAGAGCACATGGAGAGATCACTGAATTACACTGGAAAAAATACGCACATCACAGAGCGAAGAGAACGAGTGAAATATGCACCTAAACATCATTATTGCTCATTTACCTCACACTTCTCTCCAAGATGAAATTTGTGTACTTCCAGCAGTTCACCCTTTTATACAGCATGCTACTTTTACTATATTCATTCTAGGTGCCTTGATCAAGAGGAGCACAGCAGGAGGTGGGATTCAAAGCAGAAGCTGTCAGAATACAAAGTAACAGCTCTAACCAATGCGCCATCTGCTGCCCTTCTTAAATGATGCTTCACTTTTGGTGTTTTTTTTTTTGACAGGTGCTCTAAGTATTACCATGCATTTAAAATGAACTTAACAGTGACCAAAATACAGCTGGAACTGATTTCAACAAAAATACATATACGCAGAGCTGGGGATGTTTAAAAAAACATAAGGAAAACAGGACAAATAGGAAGACATAGGGTGGGGGGTCTGGGATAGGGGTGGGGCCCTCTGCACTACACCAAGGCCTTGGGGTGGGGAGGTCTTGTTGCCATGGGAACCACTGTGTTCTGGAACCTCATCTCTGCTTGGCTAACTGCTGAAGAACTTCTTTGGCTATCAACTCTCCTCCCTCCCAACTCTTCTCATCCCATTTCAGCCCTCCTCACCTCCACTTTTCTCCTTCAGTTTGTGTCCTTTTCTCCTGCCAAGCTTATCTCAGAGACCCGTTCTTATGTTTCACTTCAGTCACCTGTTCCACAGTTAAAATTTTTGCATCATTAGGGCCATTAGCAAAGCACAGAGATACCAGAAGCCTCCGTAAGAGCGATGAGCCTTTTGGTCATGTGAAGATCCTTGCCTTCAGCTTTGGAGACTGGGCTTTAATTTTTCCTCTCTGCAGTCCCTTCAATGTTGTTTTCTCATCACAAGTGTTATTAATAAATGTGCATCACTTAAAATGCGCGGACAATATTTTCCAACAAACAAAATTTCCGTAAATTGTTGGAAGAGAATATTGGTATGAAGACACACAACTGCTGGTTAAAAGACTGTATACCTGCTTTTGTCTTTAAATCACAGGGATGAGATGCAAAGTGCTGCAGGCCTTTGAACACCTTGTGCTCAAGCTATAGTGATAGGAAGCAGCAAGACTCTTATGTGGCTGTGTGTTTGTGCCATGTCGCGCTCGATTGGAGCGCACAAGGTGCGGCACTGCCACATGGCGGGTAGAAGGTGATGGTGCATTCCTAAATACCAAGCAAAGTTCAACTGAGAGGCCTTCTTCTTTGCTGGAAAGTTCAGGCATTTTTCCATCTTTAAATATGCTGCAGACTTGTTTTTATTTAAAAATATATCAATACTCAGTCAAAATGACTATAGGTTTAAGCGGTAATATTTTACTGTGGAACCTAAATTATTAATATAACATCTAAACTCAAAATCCCAAACATATTATAAAATCCCATATATGCTCCTATCTAATGCACCATACCAGAACACCCCAAAGTACCTAAGCAGCCCAAACCTTCAAAATGTTGGCCTTTACTCAGCTGTTATTCATAGGACCTGATCATCTTCTTGCAGGTTGAGTGGTTGAGATTTTTGACCTCACCCTTCAGAGAGGTTATTAACCTCAGTTTTGTTACTACTTTTCCAGCTTTATAAACTGGTTGCATATTTGATAAGGGCAGTTGGTAATGTATTGGTTAGAACTGCTGCCTTTGCATCCAAAAGGAACAGGTTCAAATCTCACCTTCAGCAAGGTCCATCCATCCATCATGAAGAACCACCTCTATCGAGCAGGGTCGCAGTGATCCAGAGCCAACCCAGCAACACAGAGAGCAAGGCTAAAGGGGGGAGGGGACACTCCCAGGATGGGATGCCAGTCTGTTGCAAGGCACCCCAAGCACACCGTGGGCACTGGCCAAATCTGCCACACCATGCCATGCCATGCCATGCTGCCACAGCCCCTCCTTGAGCAAGGTGCTTACCCAAAATTTCTCTAGTAAAATTAGCCTGCTGTATAAATGGGTAAATTATGTGCAAGTAGCTTAACATTGTAGATGCATTGCAGAAAAGCATCGGCTGAACGAATGATAGTAAATGATAAGCACTTTTGCACGTGAAATACAGACGAAGCTGCAGTTGCACTCAGTCACCTCCAGATGGCGCTATTCTCCAACAAATCCGGAACACATCTGTCTTTACCAAGTCTCAGAAAGTCAGTGTGTGTAAACGTCACAGACTGCAGATGCTCCTTATGTATTCTTCAAAGAGCTGATAAATCCAACAATAAAATATACAGTGTACCTGAAACCTAGTCCCACAGGCTCCTATCAAAAACAGAGCTGTACTAGAGGTAAAGTCAATGAGGTTAACTTTGATGACTAAAAAATACAACACATGTTCAGTTCTACATTCACATTTTACAGTCATCTGTAGGCTTTGGCTCCTGTAGTGTCTCATTCAGTTGTCCAGCTGAAATATTAAACAGAAGTTTTTGCAGAGATCCATCTCTTCTCAGAACCCAGTTTTAAAGTTTTTTTTTTTAAAAAAAAAAAACTGCTGTTCATTGACACAAGTGTGGAAAACTGAGAAATTTTTGCTTCTTTCCTGTGCTTTGTGGGGCTCTCTAGCAGCCCACAGAACCTCCAACATGCCTTTGAGAACAGTGGATGCACTTAGTCAGGGCTGAGGTTCTGCTGCCCACCTGAACAGTGTGTGGTCTGAGAATACCATGAGGAGGACAAGAGATGAACAGTACTCTCACATTATCCTGATGCTATTTTCCAAAAGAGCTTACAATGTTTAGGATGCTTACAAGTATTTACTCATTAATACAGCTGGTTAATTTATTTACTGGATTAATTTCAGGGTAAGGACCTTGCTCAAGGGTACTACAGCCAGAGAGGGGAATCAAACCTGCAACCCTTGGGTACAGGGATAGAGGTGCTAACCACTAAGCTACCAGCTGTCCCCATCTATCAACTATGATCTATTATTGGAGTTTGATCCTTGAGTTAAAGAACTTGAAAAAGGCTGCGTGATGAAGAGTAAACAAACCAAATGATGACTGTGTTGTAAATTGAACAGATGAACATTATACCCCTCTGCTGCCAAAGATCCACTCAGCAGCCTTTGAAGGTGGTAAAGACAGTTCTGGGAGAGCAGTGATATGGAAATGTACAGATGTTGATAATATAGGCTGCCATAAAAACTTATGGCAAAGATGACTGTGAGTTCAAGGCCCCAGACCAAACCTGGGGGTAATTACTCAACTTGAATTGCTTATGCGAAAGTATTTAATGTTTTTAAAATACTGAACTGTCTCCTGGTTAGGTTCCTGGTTAAAATCCCTAATCCTATGGATAAACCTTTAATCAAAAAATGTATCTTGAATTATTCCAGTAAAATACCCTCCTCTTTTCACAGCTGATATTGTAAATCACCTTAGATAAAGGTTTATAACAATAATATTAAACAACCTGCCCAGACTTATTTTGTGTCACCAGACTGTCATGTATGCACACAGAAGACTTTCTTTACGTTCTTAAGACTGTTCATGGGAGAGCGAAGTACCATTGTCAGTGACACAACATCAAAGTTCAACCTGTGTATTGATCCAGTAGTGCTGGGGTTTTCTGGTGCCAGGCAGGACCACTGCAGAATGTAACTGCTTTTGGATAATATCAAGTTCAGCCTACAAGACCGAGCTGCGTCCATCAGTACTACTGCAATTTAGACGTCTTAATGATTGGTGGCCTTTCGTAAATAAGTTATGATCCTGGGGGAGGTTGGTAACAAAATGGGAGCACCTTTCATACCAAACAGCATTTGAAATAACACATAAACCCGTGTTCAGTGTTGCAGCAGAAAAAAAAAAGGAAAAACTGCTGTCTCGGTAATAGAATTAAACCTGTTCCGCTTTTCTTGGATCCTAACAGCCCCCCTAACCCCCCACCCCTCACCCCACAACTCCTCCTCTATGTTTTCCTGTGTTTCCAAGAATTCACCTGATGGGTGGTTAAATCCCAAGGGCATACTCTTGTTATCTCAGCCAGACCTCTGCTTCTGTGTGTATTGGTCACCCCTGTTTAGTCTGTCATTTCTAACTCTGGTCATTAGAACCCAAACAGTTGCTAGCTTGAATCCCGTGTCTGCTAAAGTCTGAGCTCAGACAGCAAACCTGGGAATAACATTCATCCGAAATTTCCCTTCAAAGCCAGTATCTGCTTCACAGCACGCATGAAAGGTAACTAGCTGAAAGTAACTTGTTAGCTGCCACTGAAAAGGCAAGAAGTGAGATTTATCACCATGAGCAGACAGTTACAATCCACATCACTTTGTGGACTAGCTGCTCTCCCTCTTGACTGTGGAGCTGGGAGGTGAAGGAGAGGATTCACTTGCCCAGCACTGGAGCACAGCTGGAACCCACAGCCTCCACAATCTCAGAGAACTCGAGGTTGACTGGAGCCGCTTTTTTTTCCATTCTGCGAATAAACGTGAGCAAAGCATGACGCTCAGGGATCCTAAGAGGTTTAATTGAGTCAAACATTCACACTAATAGTGTAAGCGTTGTTTTCTGGCAGTCCCTATACATCTGACGCCCATGATGGGTAAATTATTCTGAATTATCAGCACCGCCTGCATCCCTCCTGGGTTCTGCAGTGCGCTCTCTTTGCTGCTGCGTGCTGGTGCCGCAGCCACAGGGCTGCAACACAGCAGACACAACAAGAAGAGCCAGGAGCAGAAGGAACTGATTGAGGCCAGAGGGTAGAACGTCTGGAACAAGAGGTTCTCTTTAAACGCCTGGGGGCTCCCATTCCTCAGCCTAAAAGCCTCCCCCTCACTCAGCTCTCGAAACCTCTCTGCCTACCCCTCTTCTCCCTTACAGGAACTACCGAGCCAGAGGGAACAGACTTCCAGGAACATGTTGATACCTTGGATTGGAACACGGTGATATCGCGGGACCATCTCAAGTATTGACAGTTCTGAGAACCCCGGCGATCGCAGACTCCTCTCACTCTCTTCCCCCAGCACTACGTGTCATTCAGCCACAGATAAGAGAGTCATTGAAAAGTAAATATTGTGCTCACCAACATCTGTCGCTATCCGTCTTGTCCGTCACTCAGAGGTCAGGCTTTCCTCTTGGGACAGTGTCTTCTCCCCTTTTGGATGTTTTCATTCGTAACTCGTCGAGCACATTACATTTTTTACACATTTCGTTTAAATAGCCGAGGTGAAGCGATGCCTGGAATTCTGTTATGGTTCAATGTCGTGTTTGGAATAAATTTAACCGGATGGCTAGTAGCAGCCATTGCATGGAAGACTAAACAAGAGCTATATGTGTTTACATTCTTATCCTGGCGGTGTATTTCATTTCATGACGTAATTTCATCCGGATTAATTGTGTTACGACAAAAGTATTAATAACAGCAACAATACTATTTACTGTTATGGCTTTTTGTCTTGTCTAGTTTATTGTAGCAGGAGTTCTGAGGTCGAGATGTGGGTGTAGCTCAGCAGGAGTCACTGAGGGTAAGCTCTTACTGAGCAGGAAAAGGCTGTCTGTGGTTCATTCTGGTGTGTTGAGGACATATGGACCCTTCTCCACCTGAGCAATGGACTACCTGGACAAAGACACCACAAGTAATGAGAGTAATGGTTTGAGAGCAACTCTTTCATGGGGGGAACGTGTAAACGTTCATATTTCAATAGGGATGACGCTAGATAAATTCACTGTTATACAATTCAAAGGATTAATACAGAACGTGACAGTGATAATTATTGTGAAAACAACACTGATATGGTGTTTCATTAATTTGAGTGGTAACACCAAAGGCCTGACAATGACGAAGGTCTACAACCTTCAGAGCCTCTCTGCAGAGCCTACAGTAACGGAAATAATCTACTGCCAGCGAATAGCAGCAGTTGCTGTGCTCGTGGCCTTATGAAATGCAACATTTCTATAAATGCATGATGGGCCATAAGGCTGCTAATTGGTGACTGCTGCCATAAAAATGTACAGGACATTCTCCTTCGGGCGACTTTTGCAGCACTTCCTTCATGGACGGGCTGCATTTCAAGCACTGGCGCCAGCCTCTGCTCTGGTCCACCGTGGTCCAGCACGTACAGACACGAATGGATGCACATCCTCAAAAAACACAGTCATGTGCGCTCACAGACGCACACATTAATAAGCTCAGATACCGCACATACACCTGCAGTTGATGTCTTTCACGGGTCAGAAATGTGAGATCTCCACCCAGTGCAGTCAGAGAATAAAACAAATTTGTGCCTTGTCTTATTCATCATCATTAATAGAAGTAGCTGATGATGTTGTACTCACTTCTGTACTAATGCTCACACATCCTAACACTCCAGTTCGGGTACAGCTGGTTTTGCTGCAGGACAGTAGCATGGCGCCAGGGCACCAGTACCATGGTGTCTGAAGAACAGGGTGGAGTTCTGGGGGAGGAAAAGATGATGTGTGTTAAAAACAACTGAATCCCAGAAGACAATGGTCCTTTGCGTCTTTTGGGTTTGTACCCTTATGGGTCTGCAATACCACTGAGTTCTCAATCTGCCCTCACAAAAACAAATGAGCTTTTATGTGCCAGTGATGTCAACAGCTGGATGTCTAGGTTTACCAGTAATCAAATCTAATTGCAGTTTATGAGCCTTTGGTGGTGCCCTCAGAGAGTGAAGTAAAACATGGATTGTGTGACTGAATATGACAATAAAGAAATCCAAAGAGTGGTTGAAGTAAAATACAAGGAGGTACAAAGTCAAATTCATTGTCTTCTGACAGCTACGACCTGGGAGGCAGGTGGTCTAGAAGTTAAAGACACTGACCTTGAACACAAAGGTACCAGATCTTGTTCCTTGATGAGTCTCACTATTATAGCCACGAAGCATTACTACATAACCTTGAAGGAGAACTGACTGCTCATATTATGAATGGAAATATCTGAAAATATACAAATTCTGCCGTTTATTCACTATTGCATTTTCTTCACGTACAAATTTCCTAAAATTTCTGCTTCTGTGGAGCCGATAGTTACATGCACCAAACGCGAGTGTGCGATCATGTCTGGTTTACTTGTATGTTGGTGATCGATCATAGCATGAGGAACGTTGTTTGCAAGACGAACCTGCCAAGGATTCACACCGAATCGGAGTTTATGGAAACACCTCTGACTTTTTCAGTAATTTTAAATTAGTTTTCCTTTTGTTATAGCTGGAAGTAAATAAAAATAGAAGAAAGTCTTACAAAGTATAATCTATTAAACTATGTCAAACTTTTATATACAGTGTAACGCCAAGAAAACTTATGTCTGAATTAGAATAAACCCTTTTATTGATTGTGAGTTTGTGGTAAAAGTAATGCTGGAGTTCAAAACAAAACACGTTATGAAGACTTTTTTTAACCCTGTTGTGGATACGCAATGTACCCAGAAATGGACATATAGTGTTGTTCAATTTCCACTTTAGTTTACTTTTCACCGTAACGAACCTGCCTGATCAAGGTCCTTTCTCAAAGGCAATAGATTTATGGTTGGGGTTATGAAGGCTTTTGGGAAATGTATGGTAAAATATAGTCCCTTCGCTCAAGCCATGGACTTTCCCAGGAGCTTCAAGCACAATCGGATATGCAATTAAAACTCCATGTGGAAGTGAACAAGAAACGCAATTTCTGTGCGGAGCGTAGTGAGATTTAAAAAATAAAAAGACTAAACATAGTACATTCCTGGCCTCGCAAAAACCGTAAATGTAAGTTTTTTGGAGATAAAGAGGCGCTGCTCTTGCCAGAGCGGCATTTCTGAGGCAACGCGTTGCCAGAATCGGGCCGTAAAAACACAGTGTTGAGAGTGGAGGAAATTCCTGATTTATTCTCCTCAGTGTCTCGTGGCAGCCAGTTGGCCACAGCCCGGAGGGGGTCGGGAGAAACCGCTCTGCCTCGCTGTATCCAAGGGTGGCAAGCAATGGGACAATGCAGCATTGTGGAAAGACACCCAGAATGAAACCAAGCCCTGAGCAACGGGTCCTGGAATATTCCATCAGTTCTAAGACCAGTGCGGGATACATATGTGCCAGAATTACTCTATGAAGCCTTCCAGGCTGAGTGCCAGTATCAGTTAATTTTTTGGAGGAATATTCAACCTGTCTGTCTGTAGCTTGGTGGTGTTAGTAGGCTCCAAAGATCCCAGTTTACTGCATCCAATGTGAAAACGTGTCAAATGTGTCAAAATATGGCAGCTATAGTACGGCAATGAGTAGCTATCGCTGTTCCTCCTCATTTGCGTTTGTTTCATAACCTCCAACTGACAGATGTGCATATGGAAAATGTTGCAGAAGTGTTCCTGGCTCATTATGCCTGGCACGCAGAGGAAGAAATCAAAAATGCGCTGTGAGGTTAATTTGGAATGCATTGTGAAAACCTGACTCCGTTCCCAAATGGACCCAGGCTTGCAGCGAGAGTGTCGTTAGCCACGGACGCTAACTTGACGGCACGGAAGGAGTCGGCCGCATATCAGGCAGCTTGAGCTTCGGTCAGCTTCCTTCGAAGTTCGTGCTGGCGCTGGTCAACATGTAGTACGAGGAAGCTGGACAAACAAAATGAGGCAAAAAACAGCGCCAGTTCTTCCAGGGAGCGAGAATTGGAGTTGCTGACTCCCTGAACATGGCCCAATTCTTTTCACGGAACAGGCTGTTTGCTTGTCGATCGATGTGAGCGACCAGCTAGATTCAAGCCATCTTTTCCTGTCCCTTCCCCACTGGTGAGCAAATTATCCCCTCAAAGTGGCGATAATGGAATCGCAGCAGGCTGCCACCGCTGACCACGTCTTCTGGCCTGGAGTGGAGTAGCGCCAGGGTCGCAGATGGGTTGCACTCTGCCCTGCGAGGCGTCTGGTGGTGGGTGGAAGGAACAAAGGCCGAGGCGCAAGGCTTCAGGGCGCGTTGTGCTTCATTAAGGAGATTGGTTTTATGAGGGCATGTGTGAAGGTCTATGAGGCTCTATAACCGAACAGCACGATCAGGAGCAGGACCAAGTCCGCACGCCGCAGTCAAGGCTGAATGCGAAGTGCCTTTTTTCAGATGGACCCACTTCCAGATCAGAGGTCTTCAGGAAAAGGGAACTTTCCAGGGTAGGTTACTCAGCTGAAGTTTGGAACAACTGAACCAGCTTCATTTTACAGGATAATCCAGGAAGGAGCTTTGGCCAAGCCATGAGGCTGTGTTTCTCTCAGAGGTACGCACAGTACCCAAGGTCCTGTCCCCCTCCGCTGTGGATAAGCTGCAGGGCTGCTGGCACACTCATCAGAGACTTTCAGCCCTTTCTTCAATCTTGTTATTAGCTGGAACCATCATCTGGCCTCGGGGTGAAAACAGGTCACATGTTTTAAATACATTCATTAGATGTACACTAAACTGTTGTTGGGTAAAAATAGCAGATGTAATTAACCCAAAAAGCAGAACAGAACACAACTGTAAAAGTAGCTTAGGACATTGCTTACAGTACTCAAAAAATATTCTGAGGCTGTTTACAGGATTGTCACAGTTTTGGTTCAATACTTCAGTGATGGACGCAGCAGTAGTTTTACTGCTAGGTAGCAGGCAGTGTAGGGGTTAATGTGTGACTTGAAGCATCAAGGTACCCCACCTCCTGCTGTAGTACTTTGCACAAGGTATTTACCCTGAATTACTCTGCTATATAAATGGGTAAGTCATTGTAAGTCACCTAACATTGTAAATTGCTTTGAAGAAGTGTGTCAGCTAAAGACGTAGATTACGCCTAAATCATGCGCTCAGTTCTTTAAGCAGAGCACTTGCTGATCCACCAGAATATCGTGTCAGTACAGCTTGCAAAAACCAGATTTATCCAACTCATGTGCTTGAAGAACCGAACCAGCTGCTGTCTTTGGTTGAAATGAAAAATGTACAGTTGGGGATTGTGGATTGTGGATTGTGGATGCGATTGTGGCTTTACCACAATTAAAGCAGAAGATAAGCCTCTCCCCCTCCAGAGGTCTTGCTTTGTCTCCCATCTCCCATCTCCTGGACAACAGCTCAATATCTGCTTAGCAGCCACGTGCCTCACATTTCAAGATGCATCCTGCATTTCTGCAGTCTAGGAGGTAGTGCTGAAGTTCCAGCTCCATACATCACCATCCATTTGAAC
Organism: Scleropages formosus; assembly: GCF_900964775.1. NCBI lineage: Eukaryota > Metazoa > Chordata > Actinopteri > Osteoglossiformes > Osteoglossidae > Scleropages > Scleropages formosus. Next base: position 9,713,650 of record NC_041830.1, on the reverse strand, counting down.
GGCCCCTCTTCACAGGCTCCTGTTAGCTTGTCATCGGCCTGTGGAACTTGACAGCAATAGGTCACTAAGTTCAGATCACAGAACTTGCTGCGTTATAGTGAAAAGTACAACTAATGCATACACGCACAAATTATACACTATAGGTCTTCCTAAAAAAACTCCGTTTAGATGCATTCCCACAAATAATCGGACATTGACGGGACAGTAAAATGTACGACAGCAATAAATAATATAAAATCAATAACCGTGCCTTTAAAATTGAAGTAGAAGTAAAAGAAAATTTAGTCTATTTTTAAGCGACTGTAATGGCTTTCCAAAAGACTCTTGTCTGCAGGGAAATATTCTTCTGCATTTCCACACCCTCAGCTGCAGTGGCCCAATTTTTCAGTGTTTTTTTCACCAGCAAAGTCCCCATTGTTTACACAGCCTCTGTGAGTTCATTAAGTTACCATGGCAATGTTGTGAACAAGCTATGAGCACAAACATGGTTTATAACGAAATTAACTAACCATCCTGCCCACGGCTCAGCGAGAAAAGAATGGTCAGTTGCAGCGAAAAGGGAAAAGATATAATGAAGACTGTTAAAATGCAGATACGTGCTTTGAAAATTGTTTATCCATTTATAGGAAACTTTTCATACAGACGACTTACAATTTTAGGGTTGTACATTTTGCTGCATCCAATGATTTACCCATTTATACGGCTGGGTAATTTCTACTGTATCAATTCAAGTTAAGTACCTTAATCAAGAGTACTACAGCAGGAGGTGCAATTTAAACCCAGCTCTCTTGATTGTACATCCAACAGCACTAGGGTACCGAAACATATTTTTGAACCTCTAAGCACCGCTGCTCTAGCCACTACACCACCTGGTGCGCCTTCGACTCTCATATGCATATTAGCATTCCACCCGAGAGGTGGGATTGAATGCTTTATTTCTGGTAGCTGTTTAAACAGGATAAAAGGAGTAGAGAAGGGGTGGGGGTGGGGGTGGGGGGGAGGGGCATGGCAGTGCTGTCTGGGGTTCGAGCCCCGCTTGGGGTGCCTTGTGATGAACTGGTGTCCTGTCCTAGGTGTGTCCCCTCCCCCTTCAGCCCTGCGCCCTGTGTTGCCGGGCTAGGCTCCAGCTCATCACAACCCTGCCTGGGACAAGCGGTTTTAGACTCTGTGTGTGTGTGTGACTGCGGTGGGGTAGAAATGGAAATTCCTATCCACTGTTGTGTAAAAGGAAACTTTCTGTTCCCTGGTGGCCTCATGACTAACAAGAGCCAGGTTCGTATCTGTAGGGGGAACTGCTGTTGTACCTGTGTGAAAATAAGTCTTGAGAAATATTTGACTGTAAAACACAGATGGGGGTGGTTCAGTAGGTAATGGTACTGCCCCACAGCTCCTGATTTGTGTTTTCGGACATGTGGTCAAATCGGTCTGTCTGGAGTTTGCATGTTCGCGTGGGTTTCCTGGAGGTTCTCCCGTTTTCAGGTGAGCTGGTAACTCAAAACATAGTCGTGGTCACAGTTCGCATCAGTCCTTCTGTTGATGTAATGCACTAATTGTATTTTTCTCTGAGATATATGTCGGCTTGGAGAAAAGCCCCTGTTAAATGAATAAATGCAAATGTAAATGTAAAACCTTGGGGAAGCAAGCGGGTTAAGCAGGGTCAAAATTTCTTGAGTCCATGAGACTTTCCAGCCTCAAGTCACCGTGGGGTAACAGGCCCACTCACAGGTGGTGTCTTCCCACAATGCAATGTGAGCCCATTTCGCCTCTACTTTCTCTCAGTCCAACCACATGTTTATCAGCCCAAACTGTCCACATGTTATTAGATTGCCATATGAGGGTACCCTCATCTTCCCACCCATGTCCTGAGGAGATCTGTGGGGTTTCTGTGATCTTAACCCTGATAATACTAAACACACATCCCATCAGCCTGAAGATGGTTGCATTTATTCACCAAGTCCAGACAAATGTGCATACAGATATGAGAATGCAAGATGTGGTATGTGGAACTGCAAACAAAGACGATGTCATGTTATACAGGGATTCCAAGAGGAGCTCCAACCAGAGATGTGCAGAAGTATAGCTCTAAAGTCAGTCAAAAACTGTTCTGGACATCCATAGGATTTCGGGTACATGTATGGAGAGCAACACACTGGTATTTAAACACAGCCTCAGCTGTCTGAACTGGTTTGCAAGTGTGAGTAATTCACAAAACCAGTTGTGGCAACAAGTGCGTGATGGGATGGGGAGAGCAAGCAAGCAAGACCATAAATATACCCATACATTAACACACATTAAAATACAAACATGTTTTCCCACATAAATACATCCAGAGGTTAACACACATTAAAACAAACATATTTACACTGAAACATTCATATGTTTTTCATTTCTCAGACACTTCTCCAAAGCGATGTACAGCTCAGAGAAAGTGCATGCAGAAAAACTCATGAAAAACAAAGGAACAGCTTTAGACACGGACAGAGGATTCAGACATTTGAATATATAGACAATCACAGCAGACGGCGTTAGACACATTTATGCAGCCATTAGGAGACCAGGAGAGAAACTGCTGTGAAAAGGAAGGGCTTGGAACCTTTCTTGAATGCCGGGAAGGATTCAGCAGCCCTGAGGGACAGAGGGAGTTTCTTCCACAACAGTGGGGCCCAAAATTGAAAACCAACAGACCTTCAGTTTTAGACCGCTGGTGTGCGGGACCACCAAGCTACCAGAGATGAAGGAGTGCAGAGTGTAAACTTTGCTGAGCTGTACAGAGTGATCAGGTCTTGCGCATAGAGGGGTGCAGGTGCTTTGACCCATATACACATACATTAACACACGTGCACTTACATATGTTCAAGAGACACATACTGAAAAGGTGTACAGTTGCACAGGCACGCAAGCATTTGCGCTCTACCACACACGTGGAACACACCCACACGAACTCACCATTCGAAATCATGGCCAAATAACTGAGAAACCTTGAGTCCTAATAGATGGTCAGAGGGGAGCAGGTCGCCCTGTGGAGCTGGAATCAGTAACAGAACACAGCCACTGAAGTCCAGGTAAAGTTTAGAGTTGTGCGAAGCTCCGAGCTGCCATCGTTCACCAGCTGGGTGCCTCATCACGATGAAGCGAATTACTGCTTTTACACGCAGCTGCCAACGAGCTCCACTGCTCCTAACATGGGACTGATTTAGTTTCCTTTGTGGACCGTCCCAAATTATAAAATGGGAACTTGAAATTAAATTACATGAAAATCTTATGCACATGAAGCATTTGATTTTATTCTGCGTGCTGCATGTAGCCACTCTTTCAACCGACAGGAAAGGACAAGGTAAACGCAGAATATAGGGCGTACATAGCAGGCAGGCTGGATGTCACGCGTGTGTAGGGGGACCGCCCTCGCGCTCTGTAATATACCAATCTGGCAGGAGTGCAAGAGGAACGGGGCAGCAGGGCGACTGGTGAGAGGACTCTTGGTTAGGCGTTCAGGCGTTATTCGACTGTTAGGATGTGGTGAGGGCCTTTCGCCAATCATTCCTAAATACCTTCCCCCTGCTTTTACTTTCCTTCCCCCCTCCATTTCAGTCATACACATGGAAACATAACCTGTTATATCAGTGCAGGTACTGCGCCTCTAGGTGTCGCTGCAACACACTTTTTGCCCCTCGCTGGCGGCTCTTTCGAGGCCGCTCTCTCTGCTGGCAAAATGGTGAAAATAAGAGACCCGCTCACATACCTCTTTTAATTGTGTTTAAAAGCATATGACAAGCACGCAGGCACCCCTCACGGTCTGGACAGTCCATAATGTCTCTGTTGAACGCGACGGGGGCAGAGACGGTAACCGCACTGTTTCACAATAAAATTTTAAAAAGCTCTGTCGGGCCGTGTCCTCTGACCTGAACTTCATGTCCGAAAGAAGCGCAAGAGAGAGAAAATGGGGATCGACACATCCAACGGCTTTTTAAAATCACAACGCTCCTCAAGCTGACCTTCACCTACTGAGAGGAGGAACCGCCCTTTTACTACCTCATTAACACTGAGTTCAGCACTCACTTCAGCGCTGAGTTCTACTCTTGACGGTGCTCTTCCTACGGTTCCTGAAGATAGAAATACGGTGCCATAACACGTAAAAGAAGATTTCCATAATGCAGCAGATAGAGTTCTTACCTTGTAATAGCAAGATATGGGTTTGAATTCCCCATTTCTGCTGAAATACACCTGATTAGTACTTACCCTAAATTGATAAAGTAAAATTGGCCTGCTGTACAAATGGGTGAATCTTTGCAACTGGTAAGCACCGACTGGCTCCACTCACAAGGGGTTCAAAATTGAAAACCCACAGGTTCTCAGCTTGGGACCCAGTGTGGTAGAAGAAACATCCTCCATTCCTCAGCGCTGCTGAACCCCTATCAATATTCATGAAGGCTCTCAAAGCTCAACTCAGTCAGACCCATTTCCATCCTGAGCTGAAGGGTACAGCCACAGCAAGCACCCCAAGGAATTCTTGCAGGCCACGAATGCAGCTTCTCTCCAGCTTCTAACACTTCCTGGGCTGTGGGAACGTATGCAAGATGAAGGAGCAAACAAAATCAGTCCAACACAATGCGAATAAATTTCTCACCCGTCCCCAGTACACGACAAAGCACCTCCCCTCCCCCATCCCACTCTCTTCTATGTCAGCTTGGCTTGTTTCTGCCTTTAATAAAGAACACATCTGCCCCCTTTTCCCCATTAAACGTCTTTTTCTTCTTTCTGAGAAACAACATTGAAACAGCGAGGCGCGTTTGAGCGCTAGAACTGGGACGTGTTCGGCATGTCGGGCCCTCTCTCCCTACCCTGCCCTCATCTCAAAGAGATAGTTAAGTGGAATTCTGTGGCCGCCTGGCAGAGGCAGGGACCAATCGGGGGGTCGGCTGGCAGCGCTCCCCAGGACAATGGTGCTTTCGCGGGCCTCCAGTCACGGCATCCCTTAATTGCGGGAGAAAGGCTTGCCAACCTCCGCTCGCTGCTTGTGTTTTAAGGCAACCAAAGAGAGGGAAAGGGAGTTTTTTGAATGCGATGTTGCACATTTTCTATTATTAGGTATCTCTGCTGGCGCAGAAAAAATAAAGGAGAGAAAGGTTTCCTTCTCCACTCTTTCAAGGGGGGTTGCAGACCCCACACACTGGGCTCATGCTCCTCTAAATGCTTCTCTTTGTCTATATGGCTCTGCTCTGTCCTCTCTCCATCTCCCCTTGAGCCTCATCCAAAGGAACGAAAGTGTAATGAAACCACACTTAGGAGCTGCAGGGCCGTCCAGGATCGTAGCCAAAGTTTTTAAAAAATCCATACCTTTCGTATACAACGCTTTGTCCTCGTTAAGCTCATAACTTTGTTGACTATGTTGTTCTGTAATGCACCTGTTGCCCGGGATCCCCACCCTTGCTAAAAGATTATCACATTTTCATAGTCACTCATAAGACACCATTGGCAGTTATTAGTTATGACGGTTCCCTCGTGCGGAGAGAAACAGCAGTATTCTTTTCAGAAATCCAAGCCCATGTCCACCATTCCAAGGTTACCTTCCTTGGAAATTTAAGAAAACATATGGAAAGATATTCTTGGAATGATGAGTTTTGTTGTGACACAAAACTGCAAGTACAGTATGTTTTAAAATTATGTCTACATTGGTTACATAGGCAAGAAAAAATATTCAGAATCTATAACTCTGTAGCACACATGCTGTCTGAAACCGCTTGTCCCGAGCGGGGTGAACCAGAGCCTAACCCAGCAACATAGGGTGTAAGGCTGGAGGGGGAGGGGACGCACCCAGGACGGGACGCCAGTCCATCGCAAGCCGCCCCAAGCAGGACTCGAACCCCAGACCCACCAGAGAGCAGGACCTGGGCAAACCCACTGCACCACCGCGCCCTCTCTCTCTGTAGCACTTAACCTTAATATTAATAATTTATTAATATGCTATTAATGCATTCTCCATTCTCCACTCCAAAGTTTTGAGGTGGAGTATGTGGTCTAACCCTTTTGTCCTTCACTAAACTAGTTCCAGTTTAGATGATCCGGTTTCTATGCGTGACATCTGGGAAACAGTAGAGTTACTCCTGCTGTGTTTTAAAGGTGTCATAAGACGGAGGGCAATCAGTTATGAGGACAAAGCCGAATCGGTGGTGTAGTGCTTAGAGCCTTAGAATCAAGGAAAATAGGTTCAAATCCCTTTCCTGCTGCAGGACACTTAATCAAGGTACTTGCCTTGACCTGACAGCGGAAATGGCTCTTGTCTATAAATCATAGTAAATAAATCGTGGTAAGTGGCCTTGTGCACATACTTAACGTTGAAAGTCACTTTGAACAACAGCATCAGCAAAATGAAGGCCAATAAGAACGAACAGAGCATAGGCTGGCGTCTGTCTGCGGCCCCTCTCCTCTGCCTTGCGTCCCGATCCTCTTTTAAAGTGTCCATTCTCCAAAAAAACATGCTTTGTGTGTTTAGAGTACTCTTCTGAAGGACCATTTGGCAGTACAGGTAAGCTCTGAGTCCTAAAGGCTCCAGGATTGAATTCACCTCACATGTTTTCCAATGACTGTAGAGAATTTGGCAGTCGGTTCACTGAGACCCAAACACTGAGACTCAGACTAAACTGTAACTCTGTAGAGGTGAGAGAGATAAGGTCTTATTTGCTGCCAGCTTCTCGACGGGAATTGGAATCTAGAAGGAGAGTCGACTATCGCATTTTGCATGCGCCTTCAAAAAAAAAAAAAAGGTCCGCTGGTGACTGGCGACAGGAGCGAACGTGACAGCGGGGCGCTCGGAGATGTACGTGCCGAAAAATTGGAATGGATTCAGGGGTAAATAAAGTCTCAAACCATTATCGGACTCAAACTAAGCTGTCATTTTGAACAAAAACACGGTTTCATCCAACAGCAGTTCGCCGACTGGTTTTGAGTCCTGAAAGCAGCTGCATATTTTAGGTGTCCTCTAAATTTAGTTTTCGCGCTTGTCGAGAGCAAGGAATGCGAAACCGGAGCCCACGAATATGTCACAATTTAAAAGGGCTGCCAGTAAACAGAGGTAATTACCAGGCAGAATTGGTACTTGTATATCAAAATGTGTCTCCGTGCGTTTTTATGCCCACAATCTGGTATAATGGAGTGAAATATAATGGAAAAAAGACACAGGCTCTCCTTTCTGCTGAGACCCCGGCGCTGAAACCTCTCTGGGTCTGACCATAATCCCACGTCAAGTGCGGCAAAGTGCGAAAATGTGCAGTGAAATAATGTTTCGGGGGAAGCGTAATGCTCGCAAACACATTAAGCCTTTGTATTTTTATTAATCTCTTTATTATTTGTATTATTTGTTGTTTAGCTGTACACTTTTACCCAAAACAGCCTAGATGTTTATGTTTACATATTTATTATGCATGCGTAATTATGCTGAATCCTGTTTGGCTTAACGGTGCCTGATGATATCAGTCTGATGATACCGGACCATCTTTTCCTCACTGGACTGGTGTCAGTTTCCCTCCCTTCCTCCCTCCACCCCTATCCCTCACCCCAGGAATCCCAGCTGACATCACGGCCCTGGACAGCCTGCTGGGCGCTGGCAGCATCCCAGGGTTCGAGTCACAGTTCACGGGCAGGGATGGCGGGCTGCCACGGAGCTCTGCATCTGGAACTGGACACGACTGAGCGAGACACGAGACATCCCTGCACACACACACACAACCCATCCACCGCTCACCTCCTCCTTCTTTCTGGGTCCAATAAAACTGCCTTGGATTTGGATAAGAAACCCAGGCTGTGTGTGAGGTTTTTATCCCCTTCTCAAACTGTTGCCGAAGCCCTGGAAGCACACTCACACAAACTGACACACACATGGACTGTTTTTGCCTTGATTTTTCAATGAAAGGATATTTATTCCATTCTCACATGGGGATTGGGAACACTACTATTTCCAGCTGTGACATCAAGTGAGACAAAACCGCCTTTATAAAGAGGAAGAAATGCCAAAGATGCAACCCATTACTTTCCAAAATTCGATGCTGCTCTTGTGCTCTGTTTTTAAAACAGTTTGTTTTTTCAAACACGACTTTTTGGGATACTCTTTAGGCACTAGTAAAACCCTATATAACACGAATGCTGTCTGAGCTCTACATCATGCTGGAGAAAAGCATCCGCAAAAGAAATGAATGTAAATGGATGGCAACCTTCTTCAGTGTCCGAGCTACAACACCAGTCAAAAGTTTGAATACACACAGGTAACCGAGACAACACTTGTATGGGCTGAACGAGACAGAAGAGTGAAAGCGAAGGGACGCACACGCGTCCCACATCTCAGGGAATTGCTACAGCAGAGCTGGGAGGACATGCTGGTTCATTTCCTCGTGAAACTTGTTAACTGAATATCTTGTGGAAAAAAGCACGTTTCCAGAAAGTGGATTCGGTTTTCACCGGTGTTGTATATTGGTCTGTTGAGCTCAGTCCGCTGAGCAGTAAGTGGAGTCAGCATTGTGCTGTTGCCGAAGACAAATTCGTTCTCAAATAAGGTACATCTTACTGTACAAAATCCTAGGAATTCACATTAGGAATTGCACTCCATAAGCAAAATTGTGGTACCGTATGTCCCATCTCACATTCTTTAAAATATCTGTTCTAATTCAAATGCATGACCCATTTAGTCCCACCTGGAGACCAACATCTGAAGCCAATGATTTTTACCCAAGTCATTAGCAAACTGGATAACGAACTTATTGCTATGAAATACTCACACATCTCCTTTCCTTCAGCCTCCACCCCCATGCTGGGCATACTGCCTTACTTCTCTCTGGGTCTCTTTTTGGCCTCAGTGTCAGCTGTTGTGTAGCAGGTAACAGCATGAAGCAGGTCCAGGTTAGGCAACAGAGTGATGGTTAAAAAAAAAATCCATTTGCATTGAATTGACTGTCTACTGTGGAAGCGATCACCCAGACATTCAAGTCACCAGTCAGACCATCAAAGTCAGTATTAACACCACGACCCAAAAACTGTGACTTTTTGATTTTCTGAAGTAAGGATAAACTCTACAGTCAGACAAGAAAGTTCTGACTGATCATTAGTGGACCATCATTTTACATCATCATCTTTTGAATGGTGCATGTCTTGCTCTAAGTGCCCTACTAAGCCGCTTTAGCCACCCTTGTTCACTGGACTTGCAGGACACCCTGAAAGGGAAGTCATGGTCCAGATCAACCAAGCCGTTGACGTTTCCACATGCTAGGATATCGTGACCTCAGACCTATCCAGGAGTATCAATCTTAAGACCTGTAGAAGTAACTACCCTTCAGAAGAACCACGAATTACACACTGTATGTGTTTTTCTAGGTGCAGAACCATTAACTTCTAGTTTGGATCTCAACTGAAGCCCATAGTTTGGAGCCATTATACTCTCTTCCTCTCCGCTTCTCTAAATCTCCCCATTTTCATCAGGAATCCACCACATCAGCCGAATTCTCCAGCACTGCTGTGGACATAACTGTGGCATCTTCATTGTTCGGCATGCAGGCTTAATCTTATTGCAATACAAAGGCACAACACAGCCTGAAATTTTTACGCTGGTGGTCTCAAATGGACCACACTGCAGGGATTAACATTTTAAGAGATTGTACCACTTTAGACGGGGGGTGCGGTGGCGCAGTGGGTTGGACCACGGTCCTGCTCTCCAGTGGGTCTGGGGTTCGAGTCCTGCTTGGGGTACCTTGTGACGGACTGGCGTCCTGTCCTGGGTGTGTCCTTACGCCCTGTGTTACCGGGTAGGCTCTGGTTCCCTGTGACCCTGTATGGGACAAGTGGTTCTGTGTGTGTGTGTGTGTGTGTGTGTACCACTTTAGTTCAGATCAGTCCTGATCCTAACTTCTTTGATGTCACACAGAGGTATGTCAAGTCATTCATTCAACTCTTAAAAAGATCATTAATAAGAGTTTGATTTGTCAAAATTTATATTTGATATTCCTGTTAAACCACAACCCAGTTTCAGTTTTTGATGAACTTGATGAAACAGATTGCATGTTCTTAAATGTTCTCACGTATTTGGCAAGGAAATGTATTTTACTGCTCTGGTCGACAGCAGAAAACCCCTTATAATATGTAGTTGACTCAAGTATCCAAATCACTTCCACTGTAAAAGTGAGCATTTCAATGATACACAACAATTCTAAATTCAGAATAAATAGTAAATAAATAAATGTTAAAAATCTGTTACCATTTTTGGAACTTCTTGACTGTTTCTATATCAGCACTTCTGATAACTGTAACCACTTTATCCTTGTGTTGCATTTACCTGTACCTGTATGTATTGGTAATTTCATGGTGTACTGATTCCGTCCACGTGTTGCTGCAACTCAATTCTGCTCTGGTGTCAATCTAAAAAAAAAGAAGAAATTACAGAAAATTAAAAGGCAATAAAGTATGCGAGATGTAACTCTTTGGAAACCCTTGAATGGTCTCACATTTGAATCTCTGCAGAATACTTTAGAAATCATCCTTTACTGAGCTGTCCTTCTACAGCAGAACTTGGACAGTGATAGTCATGTCACGGGTGGTGACAGTCAGAGAATGTGTAGTTTCTAGAGTCTGAGTCTGTAAAACCTTATCTAATAAGATATGACTGGGAAGAACATATTGTGCCTCCAACCAGCCACCTGATGCTCAGGCTGCTGCACTGCAGTGTTTTCGTTGCACCATCTGGGGATGATGGACTGCAAAGCAAGGTTGATGTCACAGGGCATACGCGCGCGCACACGTTCACTCACACACTTGAGACCCATCTAAACAGCCCTTATACTGCAGTGTTAGAGGAGCACGTGAGACTACAGACATGCTGAGTCCAGATTCAAAGCCACTGCTTATATACGGTTTGTTGTCTCATTCATGCCACTGTTGGAAAGTTGAATCAATTTCTGGTTGATCTTGGAAGGACCTACAGCTTTCAAGGAAAGTCTGATGATAGCAAGAAGGAGTAGAAAGCCATGAGAACAGAAACCTGGACCCCAACAGTACTACTGGGAGCAGATTTTCTGAGCTTTGGTTCCGGTCCAAAAAGATCAACCCCTAGAAACCCACTTAAAGCTTGTCATGCAATACGTATATTTCTCAAGAAATACTTCCCACTTTAATGGCAAGCAGGCCTAGACATGGTTAACCTCCATAATCCAGTATAATTACCTGCTGACTTGCAACTTGAGCATTCCCAGGTCTTTCAAAGTGCTAGGACTGGAATCAAGACACAGAGCAGGTAAAGCGGAGTGAGGTAACTGGGTATTAGCCGTCAAAGATCATCATTTGATGACTTCACTGTCACACAAGAATGCCCCCCCCCCCCCGGTGCTCACCACGGGATCCCACAATGTGCCCCATGGTGCCTTCAAGCCTGTTGTGCAAGCTTCTGATGTGTTTGCTTAACGGCCAACGTGAACTCGCTGAACGTGGTTTCCTGGAACGTGATCAAAATGAGTTACGTAATTCTAAATCATCAACCCATGCCGGTCTGTTGGTCCACTTCTTCGGTTTCCGGCCAGATAAGAAAGAAACATTTTTAAAATTCTCCAGGAAAAATTACCATTGATGTCTAAATGTTTGGCACTGGGAATGTCCAACAAGGCTAAGGGTTTGGCAGAGGTCATATTTACTCTGCACCCTGTTGACCTTTAGATTTGGTTACTAGTTTGGACAGATCCATTAGCATTTCAGCAGCATGGAGAGTCTTTTACTCTCATGTTTCAAAATAGACCTGCTGTTCTGGGATGTGTGCAAATCAGAGATAGGGGTAAAACTGAAAAAGACATCAGTTTTTACACTTTGATTCATATGACCCAAAACACAAGGACTTGAACCTGAAACATCTTAGTTGAATTTGGTTTTTAGTTTTTTTTTGACACCTTCTCTTTCAGCAATAAAAACCCATGTGTAATGGTTATTATTTTATTTACTTGACTACTCCTCAAAGCTGGATTCTGTGAACTCGGAGGAACCTGGTTTGAATCGCTGCTCCTGCTATAGTACCCTTGAGAAGAGCACTTACCTTAAAGTGCTCCAGTAAAAACTACTCAGCTGTATAAATGAGTGGATCACTGTAAATACCTTGTATTTCATGTCACACAGGAGAAAAGGATCAGTTAAATAAATTTACATTTTCATTTATTCATTTAGCTGATGCTTTTCTCCAAAGTGACCTAGATTATTAAGCTACTTACAATTGTTTACCCATTTAAATGAATGTAAATGGTGAACAGACAAGCAGCACATGCCATCCAAGAGGTGAACTGACTTCAAAAGCAGGGAGGGGGAAATAAAAGCCCTGATAGAATAAAGCAAGCAATGATATGGAACGGCGTGATGCAGTTAGCGGAAAGACACATTGAGACAATTTCATAGGCAAAAAATTGGCAGCCCGATGCCAAAAACAAAGAGTGGTGTACTCGTTGGCACTTTTAGTTCTTGCTGATCCAAGGCCCGCGGCGCCATGGGAACTGGTGAGCTGTGACAGAGGAAAGAGAGATACTCATTCACAGACCCGGGTACATGACTTCGGTGTGACTAGACTCTGAGCAATTCACTGCGCTGTCAATAATTACACACAATAAACTCCATTTTATTAATTTTCTTCTCCTTTTTCCCCCAAGTCACCATTCACAGCTAGGCGGCGTCTAAAGCAGCGGAGGTGAGAACGGGTTCACGACGCCCCGGATCAACGGCGGGTAGCCGAAGGGCCTCCTTATTCCGGGGGACGTTGTTCCGGTCTTTCCGGCTGCGGTCACATCGAGGTTCACGGACACAGTCATCTCATTTTCATTCTTCCTTGCGCCAAGGTCTGTAAATACAGGGAGTGCTAGCACGCTAGCCGTATCGACTGCGGGGGCGAGGGGCGGCCGGTCGAACCATTTCACATGCTGTTCTTTCGGCCTGCCGGTGACGACCGTTTTGATGTGTGCGCCACGAGTTTGATGGGGTGGAGAAAAACAACTCGTGATCCGAGTGACGCTGGACCAGCAGGTAGTGCTCTGGTTCAAGGATGCTAGCTGAAATCCCAGGAATGGGCCTCCCGTCGTACCTTCCGCTCAAAATAAGATTAACTTCGGAAAATGCAATTAAAGGTAAGAAAAGAATACATTTATTCACGTAAAATATATTTCAAATAACTAAGTACATAAAGAAATGCATAACGCTCATCCTCGGTACCCCAACATGACGTTCCTCAAGTTTGCAATAATCAGCGGCTTGGTGACGTTCCCGGTGTCCAGTGCCCCGGAACACGTCCTCTCCCACCCCCTGCACGTCCGCGAGGTGCTGATTTTTACACAACAGTGCAGCTGGAAAGAGGCCGATGTGAAAAAACACACACAGAGGGTTTACTTGCACCGGAGGGGGCTGATTACTCAGTAACCATGGGACTGCGATTTGCCAGTCACCTTTCCTCCAGTTCCCCCTTACCTTTGGGTCAGCACGCTGGGATGGCGTGCTCATCTGCGTGCACGCAAACACACACACACACACACACACACACACACACAACCATGCAAGCACTTAATGTGGCTGCGGAAGAACAGGGATAGGAGGCCTTGTGCAAGGCCGCGGTCTTCCCAGTCACCTTGATGGCTTTTTATGTAGTTAGAAAACTGAGCACACGCCGATAGCGGCTGAGTGATTCCCCTCTTTTACTGCCGGTGAATCTTCAACGATCACAGTAGCTTTCAGCCATTCACAACAGGGCCAGCGGGTGCTGCGGTAGTTGCAATCGTCGTCTTTCAGTCTATAGGCCTGAGTTTAAAAATCCCACCTCCTGCTGTAGGGCCCCTGATCAAGATATTTATCCTGAATTGAGAGAGTAAACATTACCCCACTGTATAAATGGGCAAGTCAGTGTAAGTAACTTTGGAAACAAACACAACACTGTAAGTCACTTTGGAGGACATTGTTACATGCACACAATGTCTACAACTGCTCATCCCAAGCAGGATGACCTTGTGGCAGAGGGTGTGGATGCCCCGGACGGAACGCCAGTCCATCAAAAGGCTCCCCAAGCAGTACTCGAGCCCCAGACCCACCACACAGCAGGCTCCGGCCAAATTTGCTTTCTTCCAGAAAGACGGAAATACTGGTAAAGTAGAGTACTTGCTCTCATGCCTCCGGCAAGGCTTTCAGTAGACCTGATGTTCTGATTTTTTTTTTTTTTTTTTTGAAGACGTGTCCTGTGACACATTTCTTTTACAGCAACATTGCTGCAAAACCCATATTTTTCCAGAGGCCCTACATTCCAGGAATGGGTCACAGCAACACATTTTGACAGGTTATCATTACTTCCCATTAAATCGAGGTTATTAGATGCCATTAGTGAAGACTGAATGGTTTATAGTCACCAGTAGTTCAGCAGGACACTCCTCGTTCCTTGGCTGTGGATGGAGATGTCCTTAACTGGAGTAAAGCAAACATTATCTTACGAGCCCAAAATCCCTATTAACCATTTTTATACATTTGAAATTGACAGAAAGGCTTGAAAACTGAAGTGTGCTAAAAGGCCTGTGTCTGTACAGTATATTCTATTTTGTGGCAGAACATGGCTTTATAACATTATAAGTGAGAGAAATAGATGTGACATGTTAATAAAAGCCTCCACCAAGGTGCAGAGCAATTTCGTTCCGAGTAAAGCGTGTCTGTGAGGTGGCGCAATGAGCCGGCGAGCAGGTTTTCGACAGAAAATGGCCTTTATGGGTGTGTCTGAGCCGAGCGTTTCCGCAGCTCGGCATGGAAAGCCAGCGGCAGCAAAGATGAATGCGAGGATTCCAGACGAGCAGACCGGGGGCATCCGAACACACCCCGGTGACAATGGAAACGAGAAAGACGGGAGGCTGCCGACCTGTAGTGACTCACCGAGGTGAAACCGGGGAGCGGCTGGTGCCAAGCTCCACCTCTGCATGATGTCAAAAATCACTCGCAGCCAGTCCAGGTTTTCCGCTTCAAACTGGTGAGGGAGTCGAGGGTGACACCGCCGGTTCATCTTGGGTAACACCAAACCAGAGCGAACTAGTTTTCCCCAGATAGTCCAACATTTCCACTCAGACGGCACCAGCAAATGAAAAATGCACAGTGGGAACTAAACCCAATGTCCATGTGGGAGAAGAGCTATATTTACATTTATTCCTTTAGCAGACGCTTTTCTCCAAAGCGACAAACATCTCAGAGAAAATACAATGTGTGCATCACATTAGGAGAAAGAGAGACACAGTTGCAGACAAAAAGTTAGACATATTTCATCATGTGTTAGAATTAAATATTGTGAGAACATCTTTGCGCTTTCATGTGATTATAACTGCGAATATACATATATATAACATATATCCTTCATTACTGAAACAATATTACAGCAATACCTGGGGCAGTAGGCGGTGTAGAGGTTAGAGATGCTGGAACGTAAAGACCTGGGTCCAAACTCCTGTTACCGTTGTAATACGTCTGATCAGTAGAATTTCTACGAGATGTACATCGCTTGGTGGGGGGTGTGGTGGTGCAGTGGGTTGGACCGCAGTCCTGCTCTCCGGTGGGTCTGGGGTTCAAGTCCCGCTTGGGGTGCCTTGCAACGGACTGGCGTCCTGTCCTGGGTGTGTCCCCTCCCCCTCCAGCCTTACGCCCTGAGTTGCCGGGTAGGCTCCGGTTCCCCGTGACCCCGTATGGGACAAGTGGTTCTGAAAATGTGTGTGTGTGTGTGTGTGTGTGTGTGTGTGTGTGTGTGTGTGTCGCTTTGGAGAAAAGCATCTGCTAAATGAATACATGTGAATGTAAATGTAGAAAATACCTTGCTGTATAAATGGGTAAAACGCTGCAAGCTGCTTAGTGCATTCAGCTTAAATCAGCTTTGGAGAAAAGTGTGAAATAAATACAATGTTCAGAGGTCGATCTATTGCCAGGACAATTTCAAACTGCTTAACAATTTACGTTAAATCATTACAACACAAGCTCTGAAGAAAGCGCTAAAGCAAAAAACTAGTTTTGTGCTTTGAATTATTTTTTTATTTTGAAGGTCATACACAGATCACCTAAAGAGAGATTCCACGAGACAACAGCGTAAACACAAAGCGGTGCCAAAAATAGGGAAAAAACAATTATCACATTTAGACAAATGTGTGCAAAGAAAAAGTAGTATCAATAGCTCAGTAACACTGGAACAGTAAGAGGTCAGTACCTCCTGAAAGAGCACAACTGAACCTGTCTGCTGCTGAAGGTGCTTCCCTGCTTAATGGGGGGGGGTTGGGGGAGGTTAGAGTCATTGCTGATGATGGATAGAAGTTTGTTGAGAGTCCTCCTCTGTAGCACTCCCTTCAGAAGGTCCAGGCCAACAACAAGGACAGAGCAAACGTCCTCATTAGATCAGTCAGTCTGCTGGCATCACCTGCAGAAATACCTTGGCCCCAGCATACAACTGCACCGAAGGCAGTGAACCGTATACTTTAAATGACCCGAGCCTCCTCGGAAAGCGATGCAGTTCGATCGGAGCATCAGCGATGCCAGAAATGAGAGCCTTCTTGAACGCTGAGAGACATTCAGCAGTTCTGAGTGAGGAGGGATGGCATTCCACCATGGTGGAGCCAGAACTGAGAACCTCGGGACTTTTGGACCACTTACGAGTGGGACCACGAAGTGGAGCGTAGGGAGCGACCAGGCCGGCCAGGTCTCAGAGTTATAAGGTATGAGTTTTCATTCTTCTCATTCTCCCACTTGACGATATTCAAGAGTAATCCATAAAGACAGGCATTACTTGCCTTATGATCACACCCAACCCTGAAGATACGGAAGTAATAGTCCTTGAATCTTGAAAGACGAACAAGTAAAAGTACTGAGGATACACAGGCCAAGTCACATAGACACTTGCAGGTGGAGCCAACAGCAGCTCCTGGGGCCGTGTGTGTATCCGCGTGAAATGTGGCGGCAGGGCTCCGAGCCCAACCCCCTCCCACCCACGTGAACTGACGCATTTCGCCGCGTCTGCGATTCCCTCGTGTGACGTCCTGCCATTTTTTTTTCAAAAGGTATATCGCACGAGTCTCGAGTTTTAACTCCGCCGCTTTCGTTCGGTAAAAATCAGTGGCATTCAGAGATTATCACGCGCGCATCAAATACGCTAGAAATACGCCACAGACAGTCATACGTGCTAAAAACAGAAAGAATTACAATGGCTCTATTCACAGTGGTGTTCTGTGACATCCTTCAAAGCCGCTAGTGACACGTGCAGTGATGAACAGGCGATTCATTCATAATCCACACAGATAGCCGTCTAACAAAGACTGGAGCGCAGCCGCATTTCAGAGCTGCCTGCCAAACTCTCATAATTCATTTATCTCTGTCTTTGCACCGCTCGGAATTAATTTATCTCCGCTGTTTTACTCTGAATCTTTCTGTCTGAGCACAATAACCGTCTTACCTGGATTCTTACCTTCAGTGATCCACAGAGGACAGCAACAGCATCGCCTCTCCTGACCTGGGCGCTATACATCGCGACTCCTATCGAGGAAAGTCTTTGATTGAACATCTTGAAAGAGCGCAGTCCACAGTAACGGTAACCCATCATAACCCACATGTTGCGCAACTGCTGCAAATCTCACGTTATTCTTCAGTCAGTCGTTCTATGCAATTTGTGTGTGGAGAGTCATAGCTCACCGTAGTGAGAACTGTGGTTTTATTAACACTTTTATTAATACTTTATTAACACAGACCCACAGCAGTCATCTCTGGACAATGTAGCAGAAACTGAAAAACTACATCCAGGGGAGCTCCTTCTCATGAAGACAATACACACACACACACACACTGATTGAAGCCGCTCGTCCCGAGTGGGGTCATGGCGAACCGGAGCCTAACCCGGCAACACAGGGCACAAGGCTGGAGGGGGAGGGGACACACCCAGGACGGGATGCCAGTCCATCACAGGGCACCCCAAGCAGGATTCGAAATCCAGACCCACCAGAGAGCAGGCACAGGCCAAACACGCTGCACCACCGCACCCCATTCTAGGAACAATCTATACATGAACTAATAAAGAACATACCAGCAAAAGAACATTAATCATTTCATGCAGCCATAAAACTCAATGCTCAACAGTGAATAAAAATAAGGGTCAGTTGAACTCTGAAAGCAGCTGAAAAGCAAAGGGATTAAAAAGGACGGGATGAGGACTAATGGCATGGCCTACAAATAGCTGTGTGGCTCTCCAGTTGTTTTCATGATCCAACAATGTGGACGAACCCCTCGGTCATCAAAGTAAGAGATGCTTTTTTCTGGACGCTTTGTGAAGGTCTGGGTTGATCACCAGAACCTGCTACGCCACCACATTGCAGGCCTCTCAAAAAGACAGAGAAAAGACAGCTACCAAGGGGTTTTCTCGTACCCCAGCAGACCCCCACCTAAAGTCCCATTGCCCCCCAGATAGCCCACGCCACTTACTTTCAGTGTGTATTCTGCAAGGAACCCCAAGAGAGCAAGACATCTGAGCAATCGCTCCATAAGACCGCAGGGTCACAGGTCCAAGCCCCAAATCCAGAGAGCGTGCTCTTCTCAGGCCTGAAGAAAGAAAACCAGCACAGGAAACGGAAGGTGAGCTTCACATGGCAGTCAGTAGGTCCGACGGACAAGATTCAATAGAAACGTGTATTAGAGCAAATCCAATTTGTGGGCAGGGGGTGACAGGTAATTAAATTAAAGGAGTGTATAAGGGTAAGTGCTGTGTCATCCCTCAATTATGATTTCCTGGAATGAAAAGGACACAGGAAGAGTGTGGGTGAAAGGAGAAAGTCCAAAGAGGGAATATGTGTTAAAATCACAATGTCTAACTGCCCTGTTGCTTAATACAGGAAGTAACGGTACACTTTTTTTTCTTCTTTAAACATAAAGTTCTTCGATACCCATCAAAAACGATGACTTAATTATACAGCAGTTAACTAGCTCGTCTGCTGCTTAGCTTCCGAGTTTCACTGGGTGTGAAACAGATTCTGATTTCCTCTCCATAGAGGTTACATACCAAAACCCGTAGGCTTTCGCGGCTGGTGTCAACTGACTGGGGATTTAACTCTTCTGGATTCGACCTCGTCGTGTAGGACACTGGTTCCAACGTTTCGCTTCCCCTTTCGGAAGCATCATCAGGGAGCTCCCGATCCCGCCCATAAATACACCCACCTTCGTCGAACGCTCCAATTCGCATCTAGCCTTTACAAGATGTGGCAGCTCCCTGAAGATGCTTCCAACAGGGGAAGCGAAACGTTGGAACCGGTGTCCCACGGGACGCGGTCGAATCCAGAAGAGTTAAATCCCCAGTCAGATTCCGATTTTATCAAAGTACGCAAAATATTCTTGCTGTGAATTCACCTGCTCGCGAAGTTTGACGACGATCGTCATCCGCCCATCCAGATTCTGAGACCGCCTATCCTGTACAGGGTCATGATGGTCTGGCGCCAGTCCCAGCAAGGAGGGGTACACCCTGGACAGGATGTCAGAAAATCACAGGGCAACCTCACACACTCATTCACTCTGTGCAACATACACCCACACCCACACACACACACACACACACACACAATTTTCTATGTTTTATGTAACAATTTTGCGATGTTTTTCAACGCACACATAGCGCTGCGAGAGATTCCGAAAGCTAGTCGCCGCTTGTGTGTTTGACCGAATGCTTCCAAAAATCCACAGAACATTTGGACAAGGAAGGTGTTTCTTTCTTACAGGATATGTGAACATAATACAACTTCCTTATCACACCATCACACACACATATTCCAGTTGTTTTTGCTGGCAGGCCAAGTGTGCCATGCTGCCAAAGCACTTAGATGAAACGACAGGACTTCAGAGCAAATATTCCCTCATATACAGTTTAATCTTTAATAAATTGTTTTTCCGTACGTCCGCAAAACCCTACCATTTTTTAGACATAATATGGCCTAATAAAAACAAATTATGTCTAAAATCGCTCTCCAGCATTAGTCTCTCCCACTTAAATTCAATTCAATTTATGCTGTAGAACTGACATCACAGAAATAGCATGTGTCACAATGTACAAAAAAATATGGAATATAAAGGTGGGTCAAAAGGCAGCAATGAAAGGAATTAAAAACAAATAAGCTTGGATAATTTGCGCCGAAACTATATTTGTATTTACTGGAAAAGTGGAAGGGAGAAAATCTGAAAGAATGTCCACTGCGAAACAGACTCTTCCAACGATCCTTGTGACATCAACATCTCAACATGTATTTTTTTTATATTTTTAATTTTTCATTGTTTCACTTTGTTTTTCATCCATTTCTGGAACAAAGGCTTTCTAGCTGAAGTTAAAAACAACGGAGCTGTCGAATTCAAATTTTTCAAAACTTATTGAAACCAAACTCAAGGGGCCAAAGCCTGGAAGAGAGGCCCGCAGCTGCCTGACCCTTGACCCCACATACCCAGAATGCAACAGTGAATAGCTAATTTCCTGAAGTCCTTTATGTATAAAAATGTAGTCTTGTTAAAATCTGAACAATTTCTGAGGTTCGAAGTCAGAAGAGGGCCAGCAATGTCTGATTGCAAGACGATTATCACCGTCACCCCTGGTCTTTTACCACTCACACTTTGCTTCATTTACATGAACTCATTAATCAAACAAACAGCCAGCAAGGTATTTATTACCTGAATATCTGACCTTCTTCTGTTACAATATTTTTATGGGCGCTTCACAGCGCAACACATTCTTGGAATTCTCAGTGATTACACACCAAACACTAGTGGTTTATTAGGATTTTTTTTCCCCTCCTATTCATTTATAACTGACAGCTCAAGGATCTGTCGTTACACATTTGAAACGATACCTTGTAGTAAACTTCAGGTGTGAAGGTTTGAACCAAATTTTTTTGGGTTCATTCACAGAGGTGTTTTGTCTTTCGTTGTGCATGACTCACCCTTGACTGAAAACAAACCAGGATGAAATTTAATCTAACAGAGCATCAATCCAAACAGCTGCAAGTCTGGGCCGCGTTAGCACTTTCAGTTTGTGAAATGTTACTTGCTGGATTGTTTCACTACCTTCATCTTCCTTGGAAACGTTCTTTTTTACAGCAGGGATGAGTTCCAATGCAGATAGTGAGAAGCTGTCGGGCAGAAGCCGTTGAGCAAAGGCCATTGAATAAAAGCCATCGAGCCAAAGCCACTGGATCATAGCCACCAAGGCAATGCCATTGAGCCAAAGCCGTTGAGTCCAAACCATCAGGCCAATGCCATTGAGCCAACGCCACTGAGCCAAAGCCTTTGAGCCAAGGTGGCCGTCAGGACAAATGGTATTGACTTCGTATTGACAGAACCTGTTTCTTCTGGCTGACTCGTGCTGAAAGTGTTCTTGCCGTCACCACTCCAGCTCTGAACGGCACAAGCAGCAAGTGAGCAGCTCTCAGTTGACACAAAATTCTGCGTGATGGTTGCCTTGGAAACGGGATAATGATTCACGATGTGAGTCTAGAGTCTTCTCACCAGAGCATTTGGAGACCAAAGACAGTGCCAGACCACTCCTGTTTTTGGACGTGAATTCGCCTTGATTCTGAGCGCTGATGTTTCGGTCGTGGGAATCCTCTGGCTCGGCCAACATCAACTGGCAGGCTTGATGTGACCCGATCAAGAGCCTGAGCTGTGTAAAAAAAAGACAACGCACACTCGCCCTTCATTTGCCCCTCATTACAGGACACGCATAGTGCTTGACAGTCCAGTTCAAGAGCTCTTCTTGAGCTTCCTTTAGCCAGAAGGAGAAAAGGACTAAACCACCACACATCTCCCATAGAGAAATACACATGTACTGAGTTTTCTGAGTTGTAGCCCACAACAAAGGTACATTTCATAATTTCAATTTCATGCATTGCTTTATTTTTTATTACTCATTAAAAACTGCATAAAATGCAATCATTCATATTCATCTACTTAGAGCTACATGAGTAGATCAATAGCAATCACTAAAACTAGGAAGTACTGTGATTTGTATGTCACCAGTGTATTTCGGTGATTGTATTTTCTGTGAAATTTCTATAAGAGTTTAATATTTATTAAGGTAATTGTTGCTATTTAAAGCAAATGGACCATAGCTCAGTTTGAAGGATGCAAAATAAGGAAACGAATGAGCTGTTTTTGTTATGGATGGAAAGCTGGAAGGTTAATTACTGAGAAAAGTTGCTTCATGCTCATTTGATGGGCTTTGGGAAAAAGTCTTGCAAAGGCATCTTAAATTTGAATGTATAAATTTGCATATTTTACTAAATATTTTCTATGGTTTATTTAGCACAGTTGATTTTCTCAATGCCTTTGAAAAACCATACAATCCTATTTAGCTTTACTTAAGGGGGCTGTGCAGGTGAGAAGTAGCACATGTTTTTCAGAATCAAACCTATCCTTAGATGGAAAAGCAGCTTTTTGACCTTTTCCGACACACATAAATGAAAGATGTGAAGGTCGTCAAGATGTCAGAGTAACATTTTATTTTCTTTCTCAGACATAATGCAGTCATCAGTCGGTCACCATAATTTGAACCATTGCTCATAATTCCATGTTAATAATTTAGTGCATTAGATGATAGTGAAGGCGCTGTGATTTAATTCCAACTAAGAGGTACATTTCAGTGGAACTTGTTTACACACCATAAGCTTTCATCAAAGACATAATGTTTTTTTGGGGGAGGGGGGACACTCATAGCAGTCTTTAATCCAGGGGCTCTTAACCTGAGAGTCCATGGATGGGCTTCAGAGGCTCCAAGACGCTCAGGCTTGCTTTGAAAAAAGCACAGACTAACTAAATAAGACTTAAAAATAAAATAAACATTACTGTGCTCTTACTAAGCATGACATAATTCTTTATGAAGATAATGAATTTCCAGTGCAATAAATTCTCTTTGAGTGCAATATTCTCTCTGAATATATTTATTTACATATTTCTATAACAGGTCCTTGGCTTTCATCAGATCCTTAAAGGGATTTGTGGCCTAGAAAAGGTTAAGAATCTCTGCTCTCATCTAACAAACAAGCTGTAAAGTTTCGTTGCTGTCCTGATGTTCCGCAACCGTGTGTGCGTGTGTGTGTGTGTGTGTGTCTAATGACACCAGGCCTGGTGGGACCGCAAGCTAATTATCTCATTCTTCTGGTGTCCTCGAACCCCATCGCAGAGGCAGGCGAGTCCCCTCCCTCCTCTCCAGCACCATTGTACTGCGTCGCTCTCCGCCAACCCACCTTTGATTCATCGCCGATGCGCCTTTGTGCGGCCGAACCGCAGGCGGACGAGTGTCTGGAGGAGAAGATACTCGCTACCTGTCCTAATAATGGGACGCTAATTAAGGCGGGCTTTTTTTCGGAAACTTAAGTTATATTAAAAAGCCGAGCGAATGTGACCTTTGTTCTGCTCTTCGCTTTAAACGTGGTCCGCCTTTCAGTCGCTCTGCTTTCCCGCTGCTCCTCTTTTCACTGAAACCCTCTCCAATTACATGCAATCCCATTTGCCTGTGCTCTCCACAGCGGCCTTGTTTAATTTGATTTCGCCGATGCACTCCTACCCAGTTAATTACTCTTTTTTCACTCTAATGATGATGATGAAAAGCTGTGAAAGAGAGAAAAAGAGAATTATCCTTGAGTTTTTTTTTTTTCGGTCCAGGAAAATTACCTCCAGAATGTACCGACAGTGACGGTGCCTGTTGTCTCTGCATGGGCGATATGCCCTGAACGCCCTCAGCTCCCCCACGTCCCAGCAGGCCCCCAGGCTGCTCGAGATCGCAGCAGTCCCCAGCCTCGCCGGGCCTGTCTGGGCCTGCTGGCGTTCTCTCTATGCCGCCAGGGCTGATGATTTTAGCCTTTCCGTGAGCTTAAACAGGGTAATTAGTAACAGCTGCTTCCAGAGCCGCACTTAACACCGTCGCGTGTGTTACTGTGTGAGAACTGTATCTTCAGCAGGACCATCTCCCACCCACCGACACCACTCGTTATTCCAACATACCCATTCGAAGCTCGCAAAGGAGGATGCCCCATTGGACCCGTCCCCTCGAGGAGGAACCATGGAAATGCCGTGACGACGGGTGGCGAGGTCCCAGGATCCTCTCTGTCTCTGTTGCTCTTTCCCACTCTATCACAGCCAGTAACTATAGGACCTGATCACTCCTTAGACTCCAGCAAGAGCACCATGCTGCTCCACCTCTGAGTACTTGGTGGTTCCACTCACACTGTGTTGGAAGCCCGTCAGTTTCCAGTTTCGGTGTGGTGGAATGGGCTCCCTCTGTCCCTCAGAGCTGCTGAATCCCTCTGAACATGGAAGAAGGGTCTCAAAAAACATCCCTTTCAGACTCGTTTCTCTCCTAATGGCTACATAAACGAGCCCAACAGCATCTGCAATGATCATCTGTGTGTTGGCTATCTGAATGTCACTGCCCTGACAACAACCCCTGTTCATCTGTTGTTGATGTGCTTCTGTTTATTCTGAGTTGTATATCACCTTGGAGAAAGGTGTCTCACAAATGAATGAACCTGGGGACTTTCGATAGCATAGCAGTTAGTGGAGCCAAAGGTTACAAGTTCGCATCCTACTTCTAGTTGTATGTAGTGCCACTGAGCAAGGTACTGACCCTAAACTGCTCCAGTAAAATTACCTAGCTATATAAATAGGTAAATCAGTGTAAGTACCTGAACATTGTAAGTTGCTTTGGAGAAAATACACACACACTGGCCAAAACCACTTGTTCCAAGCGGGGTTGTTACAACAGGAACAGCAGGTTACAGATTGAGAGCACAACAGTAGTAAATGTCAGGGTTACTCACAGTGGTTTTACTCCCGTCACTTCAATCTCTCTTACACACACACACACACACACACAGACTGAAATTGCTTGTCCCAAGCAGGGTTGCGGTGAACCGGAGCCTAACCCAGCTGGAGAGAGAGGGGACACACCCAGGGCGGGACGCCAGTCCATCGCAAGGCATCCCAAGCAGGACTCGAACCCCAGACCCACCAGAGAGCAGGACCCGGCCAAACCTGCCGCACCACCAACCCCCTCCCCCCCCCGCTTTGGAGAAAAGTGTCAGTGAAATGAATAAATGTCAATGTCACTGCAAGTCCCTCCAGACCTGTTTTCTGAGATACAGATTTACAGGTGAATATTTATGATCCCAGAATCTCTAACATGTACCTTTTTGGCTTTGCTAAAGCTGGATGGTGACTGGATGTCACGTATCATGGAAGTGATTCAGGCAGCACACAGGTTACAAATGCAACTAAGAATGAATGAGTCCATTAGTTAATGTACTCTTCTTAACATTTTTTTTTTATTTCAAGTGCCGGTTATGTGGAATATTTGCTTTGCACCGGAAGATTACGCACTAAAAATTAGGAGGACAGAGAAGGTGCAGCGGACCACTGTTCTATCCGCCATTAGTCTAACGACTTTATTGCTATTATTATGATCATTACCATTATTACGCTTCACACTGTAATCACGGTAATTCACCTTCATTAAGGTAAGTGTAATAATTGTCATGGACATCATGAATAATAACTTTATTCACCTGCGTTCTCTGTGTTTTAAGATACAGCAGCGACTGGCAAGGTCTCGGTGTTTTTGTCCCATGCTCGAACCGGTGTCGTGGGCGTGTTTGTGCGGTTTGTTTCCATGGTAACCGCCAGCTATCGAAAAGATGCAGGAGGTGTGTGGATGTGGCGCGCAGATTTTGGATGATACACAGGCCTGCTCCTGCTTCTTATTCATGGGCTTGACATGGAGAATAATGTGTATTATAATAATAAAGCACTGAATTATGTAGTCAAGAGAATAGTAAGTAAATCTATACTTTCAGCTAATAATGAGATTATTTCTCTTCCTGTCTTTTTACACGTTAAATTAAATTGCAGTGTTTAAAAAGCACCCAAAAACACAAAGGGATCTAAAGCCTGAGATGAAGATTGCGTCTGTGATCTATGAATTTGTTTTAAGGAAATTAGCTTTTCCTGCTCCAGTCAAACACACACACACACACACACACACACACACACACACACACACACCTATGCCTGTAGGTACAGAGACGACAGAGGCAGGAGGACTTGGAGATCCTGTTCCCAACCGATTTCATTCCAAGCGGTATTACACCCTTCAGCCTGTGGGAACCGGCACAAACACCCACTTCCTCTCAGGCTTCTTTGGGTGAAAAGCCAGACCTGACATGAGCTGAACCGCCACCTTCAGACCGAACTGAGCTGAAGTTCACAGTTGCTACACGCAGAAACAAGTAAACAAACAAACAAACATGAACAAGTACACGCAGTGGCTGAGAACACTGATGTCTTACCACCTGGTCCTCATAAGAGCATTCTGCAATTCAAACATGTCAGAAGACCTAACTCGCGCGCGCGTGCACACACACACACACACACACACACACACACACACACACACACACACACACACACACACACACACACACGCACTGCAAGCTGGAAACCCTGCTCGGCAGTATTCAGGCGGTTGCCTAGCAGGGTGCATGTATCCACTGCTGGGCAGAACAGGGCCCCAGAGACTGTCCAACGTCATGGCAAGACCTAGAATGCACCGTGTGAAAACACTTATCGATTACGGTTCCTGTCAGTCTGGGGTGACCCACGGACCTGGCCGAGGTGCTCCAATCACCCGTGGAGGGTATGGCCATCAATTCATTTGTGGGTTAAACAGATGGATGGGGTTCAGGCATCCAATCACACACCAAGTCCTGCACATGTCTGCGCACTGACAAACTGCGCCCTGCGAGATGATGTCCTTGAGCGTAGCAAGGGCGCAGGGTAGTTCGTGCACAGGTTCGAAGGGAAGCTCCGAAAGCCCCCCTCCCCACCCCTCGCAAACCAAAGCTCTTAAAAGTGTTTCATCACAGATAATTACCGCAATGGGACGTGCTTTTCAACCCTGAAATGGGGAGTGATTGATGGACGGAAGCAAAGTGGGGCCAAGATCACCTTTGAGAAGCAGAGAGAGAGAGAGAGAGAGAGAGAGAGAGAGAGAGAGACCGATGTGCAGTGGGATGCAGCAGGTGGCAGGAGCTGACTTGACAGCAATTAGCTGAAGTAAACTCTGATTAGACTCGCGGGAGCGTGGTCATTAGCGGGAGCGGAACGGGCATCCCGCCCTCCTCCCCCACATCACCACCGCCTCATTAGACTGCCACCACCGCCGCTTTTGCCATGCGGTTCCCATCGCGCCTCCTGGCAAACGACACCTAAATCCACTTTCCTGTCACATTGAGCACATCACGTTGGCGGCATGAACGGGAATGTGTGTGTGTGTGTGTGTGTGTGTACAGCCAGGAGTGTATAAGTGCCAAGTGTGGATTGGCTTTTGCTGCTCTCTGAAGGGCATCTTTAAGGTTACCTTGCACTGGAAAATGATATGTATGATCAGTGGGAATATGTATATTTTGGTCACCTTCTGAAAGCAACAGGTGGTGCAGTCATTAAAACCCTCATGTTGGAATCAAAGGATCGAAGGACCCGGGTTTGAACATCTGCCCTTGCTGCTGTAGCTAGCCTGAGCAAGTCACCTACCCTGAACTGATACACTACAAATTACCCTGCTGTATAAAGGAATAAATCAGTGTAAGTGACTCAATCTACAAACCTCATACCGTAGGTCACTAATAGTGAAAATTGTGTGTTAAAAACTTTGCACATGTACGACTTCCATGTTTACACTGCGCACTGAACGCTTTATATACACGTATAGAACCTCGTTTCTTGGATTTTTGCACTAATAGTAATTTTTCTAATTTGTGACTTTGCACTAATGATAATTCTTGTAAATTTGTGATTTACGCCTTGTGTTTTCCTTGTGTTTTTCTTTCCTTGCGTCCTTATAATTTATGTCATAGGCTGCTGAGAGGATTCACAGAGTAAGAATTTCATTGTATGGTGTAACAAACTGTTTACTGTACACATGACAATAAACTCTTGAATCTTGAATCTTGAATTTATCTCACATTGAGCAGTTTCACAGTTTCTTCTCCATTACCGTTATCGGTGTATACATTAAAAAATATTTTGTGTCACAGGAGTTTGCTCTGGGTATTTGAAGGATATATCAGTGGGTGTGTAAAAGAGACCGATTAACCTCCTTCCCTCAATGAGTGTGTTGTTCCCATGGAGGTGTCTTCCACACACACGCAGGCTGAAAGCACTTGTCCCAAGCAGGGTTGTGGCAAACCGGAGCCTAACCTGACAACACAGAGCATAAGGCTGGACGGGGAGGGGACACACCCAGGACGGGACACCGGTCCATCACAAAGCACCCCTAGCAGCACTCGAACCCCAGACCTGCCAGAGAGCAGGACTCAGTCAAACCCACCACGCTACTGCACCCGTGAGGCATCTTCCATACAACTCAAATCAGCTTCCTCTTCTCTGTGTGAGGGGTCAAGGAGATGACTGGACAGACAGTCCTGTCCAGTGGTGACCTCTGCATGTCCCAGAGTCTCTTTGTGTCAATATGACTGCAGTATGACAGTGGGATTTGTTCTGGCATCATCTCCATGTGACTTCATCAGAAAATTACACACAAGAAGGAAACACAAAGGTACAATAGGTTGGAAATAAAAAAAAAAAAAAAAAAGAATTTCTGTGATTACTGATGCAAAGTCTCCCTTCATCCCCCTCCAGGCTCCACCTCTTCTGCTCCTCACGGTCATCCCCCAGCCCGCAGCACCCCCCACCATCTTCTTTCAGCAGATTAATGAACAGAGCGGCCCTGGTCCGGAAGCACATGCCTTCGCACATGGCAGCACAAATTAGGAGGCCTCCAGCAGGCCAGAGGGCTAATAACCTGGTACTATGCCCCAGTCGGTTGTGGTCATTAGGCCCGGGGTCTCCGCCTGCTGAGAGCGGCCTCCGCCCACCGCCCGCAGCGCACCGGGCCGCGTCGACTCCGAGCGCTCTCCATTAGGTCCAAATGGGCCCCTAAGCTGCGGGTCAGCTCGGTGCTCACGGCCGAGGCAGACGCTCAGGAGCGCTGCCCCTTTAACACGATTAAGGGACTCGGAGCGATCGAGGGCGGGAGGTGGGGGATACGTCTATCATATTTAACAGGTTAAACCTGTGGGCAGCTATTATGAGAACAGCAGCCAGAATGCCAAGCTGCTCTGACCCGGCTCACTCGGGGCCCATTAGTGTTCCGCACGCCACGCGAGACCACGGCCACAGGGAGGGTCAACAGAAGGTCACCTCTGGTCAAATGGCCACAGCCTTGACCATTCTGACCCCATCCTTGACCACCACTCTCTGCCATAGACTCGGAGAATGCTGTCTTTGCCCCATACCATGGAAAATAATTGTATAAATGTAACAGGGGAACAGGGTGAAGTCTTTGTTACAAACTTAAGTATCAGGTGCCAGTTTTTCCAAAAATGTACTTACTAACATTCAAGTTACACGTTTTCGAAGATACGCACATTTCCCAGTTTATGTACTAGTTTTTCACAGGATTTTCTTCACTCTTCTACGGACAGAAGGACGCAAAGTGGTTGCAGCTGCTCCTTTGCACTCGAAGGACTCAAGTTCAGATCCCACTTCCTCCTCCAATGACCATGATCAAAGTACTTACACAATTATCGCAGTAATATATTACAATAATATTATAGACTCATTATAAACAATGTAATATGATAAACTGTAAAAATGGCAGTGAATCAATGATAATTAAATTAAAATTGAATTAATTGGTCTCCCGACTGTGTTCCAAAGGCCTGCGTTGCCATGGCAACAAGGAGTCAGTGGAAACGGGTTTCACTGTTATAAAGTGGATCCTCACCCCACCGATGATGACTCATTGGGGGGGGAGGTCTACTGCTTGACCAAGTTAACACAGTTTACATTTTTAGAATGTCAAAAAAAACAGCTCATTCTTTCATACTCTTTATTAGCAGTTTCATGAATGACGTACCCACCTGCAGAAGCTCCTGGAAGTTCTTCATACCGAGCTGTGGTTGCCCAACAGATGGACGGGTTCAGACTCAGCACCGCGTCTGTCCGACATCACTAATGAGCTCATCTGCACGTTTCTCTCCATCTGCAGCAGAACACATATGCACGCTCTCTTCCGGCTTTTGGATCTGTTCATGATGCTGCTGCGCTAAGCACTCTAGGTCGGCCGTGCTACAAGAAGCACGAATACGGGAGAAAACCTATTTCGTTTTTCATACAGTTGTCACCTTTGAGACTTACAGGCCTCCTGCACCCATAACCGACTTGGTGAGAAAATGCTCTTCAAGACAGGCAGTTCGAACATCAACAGCATCCCTCTAGACCCTACTTTGGTTTTGAACTTGTCACCCAATTTGGTTAGAAGTCCAGTTCTTAACTCCCACCTGTTTTAACAACTTTATTTTTTTTGTTGAGTAACTATAAGGCTAGAACACACCGATGCACAATGGCACGGATGGCTTGACGCATCAAGTTGACAGGAGTGAACTGAATCTGTCCTGATCCCCAAGAGATCCTGATGTACGGTACCCTAACCAGCGGTTTACGTGACGAGGCCCTGCGGTACTGTACTACGCCACCTGTTAGTCGATTCTGCGGTCCGTCAGCCAATCCGATACATGGGGGGAGGAGCCCCGGCGTGATCGCATCCCTGGAAACAAGAACCAATTAAGTAGTTTACAGTGAAACGCATCCCTGCTGCTAAATGGCTGTCCCCTGAAGTTGGGTGGTCAATTTTAGCAAGATTAATTGTGTGTGAAACAGGCAGCATCTGGTAATCTGTTTATTAAGCCGGGGGGTAGGGGGGCACCGTGGAAACGGCTGCTGAACTTGGGAAACACATGCCAGCTGTCACTCTTAAAACACCCCCACTCTAACTCGTAGGATTTACAGTTCCTTTTCATTTCATGATGACATTTTACAAAGTATACAATTTTCAGTTGTGATTTTTTTCCCCATGTTCCATTCTTCTTCTTCTTCTTCTTCTTGTTATTATTATTATTTTATTATATTATTATTATTATTATTATTTGGCAGACACCTTTCTCCAAAATGGTCTGTAGACATATTGAACCTGTGATTCATGTTCAGATTCATTTGAATTTTGATTTACATCAATTTTAATTCTATGAAACATATAGCTGTAGATTTGCCTTTTTTTTCTCTTTGTTATTCATTCGCCCCAGTATGATAAGACAATCTGTAGAAACTGCTTCTCCTGCTCAGAGGAAGCACATGTCTTCCTACAGTGGCAGCGTTAGCAAAAGACCTTATGCCTTATGTAAACAAGGAAAATGCAGAGGTCGACTGAGCTACGTCACAGCCATCTATCAGTCATGATTGTCTCCTGGTCGCCCAGGTTACCTCACACACAAGCTCTCATTAGCGCACAGACTTTAGTCCCAGTCAAATGTCATCATCACAAGTGATTCACTGGTGATGGCTCACTGTCTTCATGCCTGGTCCAGGTATGGCCAAAAACTAGACCACCTCTTGTACCACGAAACCACTTCACAGCCAATCAAAACAAAAACAGATGACACAACGGCCAATGAAAGCAAAGTTAGATGACCCGACAGGCGGTAAAACCAAGAGAAGACAATATTACAGTAGAAACTTATCAAAGCAAGTCTCAAAACGGTACCACAATTTTATTTATGATCATTTGTTATTGAATTAGTAGTAATAGTACAAAAATTGCTCACATTTAATCTCTGCCCCTTCCAGCGCTGTACAAATTTGTTCTAGAGATGCCATTCTTGGTCTTCTTTAAGAACCCTTCATGACCACAATTCACTGCAAACCTTGCAATATCCATAGAGAGATCTAATTAAAATGTTTGTACATACTCTATATGATTTCTCTGGACTCCTATCTGCCAGTGATTAATACCCTTTATACAACTTACCCTCTTCCAGGGCAGCGGTTGACATATTGGTTAAGGCCAACACCTTGCAACTGAAGAACCTGGGACTGATGCCCATAACCTCTTGTAGTACCTTTGATCAAGGTACTTATCTAGAACTGACAGAGTAACATTTATCCATTTCTTTCATACTTTTCTATGCAATATGTAGTTTTTCTAGTCTCTTTTGTCAGTCTGATAAATAAATATATTATTATTATATTGAATATATTATTACAAATATAACTTACACGGAACCATTGACCATGAATAAATGACAAACGATAAACTAAGATTTTTTCCTAGTTGTCAATTGAAAAAAAAGGAAATGAACCTCAAAAGGAAAAACAGAAAGGAGGCAGGAAGCAGGTTGCGAGGCACGAGTACAAACACAGACATGCTGCCTTGTTTTGTTTGCTTTTTATGTTAGGCCTCTTCCTCAAAGCACACCACCAGCGAATGGCCCCAGCGCGTCAACGAGGGCACGGATCGAGGGAGAAAGAGAGAGAGAGAGAGAGAGAGAGAGAGAGAGAGAGAGAGAGTCCAACGGTAGATGCTTCCGTTAGAGACACGTGCGCCTGGCAGAGCGAAAAGCAAACACGGGAAGGCCGTCACAGCTGACAAGAGCAGACGGACGTGAACAACTGAATCAGCGATCAAACAATTAGAGAGGTGACAAACACTTTCCATGCGACGTCACTGAAAAGGAACAAAGGCTTTTTTTTGCCATTTTGTTTATGCTGAGATCAAAGTTGGTTTGGGAGGTGAAACGAAGAGGATTCCTAAATCTTGCACATGTGTAGCGTTACGGTGTTTCGCAATACTGAAGGATGGAAGGAAGTAAAAATAGTTACCCTCCCGTTAGAGGCATCTCCTTAAAGTTAAGAAAGTTCATTCATCCATCAACCCTTGTCCAGTGCAGGGTTATGGTGGTCCTAACCCTAACCCTAACCCTAACACTACCTTAGAAAGGGATTGCTGGTAGTGTAGTGGTAGAGCTCCTGCCTTTGGACCCAAATGATGCAGGTTTGAATCCTACCTCCAGCTGTAAGACCCTTGAGTGAGGTACTTATCCCAAATTTTTCCAGCAGATTAACATTGTAAGTTGCTTTGGAGAAAAGCATCAGTAAATGTATGACACGTACATTCACACAGTGGGGTAATGCAGAGTCACCAGATCACCTGAAACACATGTCTGGAGGAAACCAGATCGCCTGGAGGAAGTTCACGTACACATGGTGAGGAGATGCAAACAAACTAAGCTGGATTTGAACACATCTCCAGAACTCACACCCCAAGAGCTGTAAGGAACCAACACTACTGTCCCACCATGATACCTGAAAGTCAAGCAAGAGCATTGGAGAAATGAGGTGGTGAGAGGCAACATCTGGAAAGTCCAAGTCCTTCTGGCTTAGCGTGGTCTCCACACTGGTACAAAAAGAATCAAAGTGTCAGTGTTTTCTATCTCTGAGAGCAGTCACAAGACGCCAGCACCACGGCATGCTTTTCCAGCGTGCCGCGGTCTGCCAACACGTGCTATCATTCCCCATAGCCTGACCATCCTGTCTGAGCCTGAACATCCTTCCCTTTTTCACTTTTGAACTTTTGCGCAAGCAGACTGCCAAAGGCCATCATAACCTCCGGGAACAACGTCAGACACACAATACGGATTTTAAACGCGTATCGCAGGACGAATAAGGCATTACGGGTAACCGCTGAAACTCCGTGTGCTGTTATGTTGCTCTGTATCGTAAGCGATTAGTACCTGGGAACAAAAAATGGATCAGTTTTGTAGTCTTACCTCAACAAAACACTGTAACCGGCCCCCAGCAGAGGAATGGCAATGGCCATTAAAGGTAGTGCTCCTGAACACCTCACACTCTGAAAAACTAAGGAGAGCACATTTTTAGACAAAGCGTGCCTGGGCAAGTTGTAATCCAACAACACTCTTGCACAGAGACACACACCGAAACACACACAAACATAACATACACTCAAGTCTGGGCACCCTGTCATTACCTTCTGCTGAATGGCAGGCTTGAGCAAACAGACCTGTGCGGACCGCCTGCTTTGCCCCCTTCTGAAAGAAGAAAAAAAAAAATGACGCAAACGTGTTCAACCAAGTCAGCATGTTTACGTTTCTGAAGTGTGGGATGACAACACTTTTTCTTTGCCAGGACATTTTTTCTACACAGCTCAGAGTCAACAGACCCCCATATACACAGAGTAGAAGAAATCGTGTTAACACGGTACTATTAATTAGAAAAGATGAAGTCACAGTCAAGCTGCAGAAGGCCGTATTACCCATCCATCCAATTTCAACAACCGCTTGCACTGAGCAGGGTCACGGTGAACCTGAGCCTATTCCGCAAGCGCTGGGCGATTGGTGGAGGTACAGCCTGGATGGGACGCCAGTCTATCGCAAGGCAGCCGCACGGATACGCACTCACTCATCCATTCACGGACTGGCCAATTTAGAGTCACCAGTTCATTTGAACTGCCCGTGTTTGGACTGTGGGAGGCAACCCACGCAGTCACGGGGAAAACATGCAAATTCAACATGGACCGATCGAAGCCATGTTCTCCTGCAGCACTGCCACTTCTGCTGCTCTACTTGCTGCGCCACCATACCACCAGGCCACATTACTCAAAATCTATAAAATATCGCAACCCATAGCCTCCTGAAAAGCTTCGTAGAAAGGCCCATTTTGATACTGAATGAAAGTAAACCCAACGAAGGTCAATCAAGGTCAACGTTAATAATTTCAGCAGTAAAGCATGACTTGCTTAGCACAAACAACACAAAGTGGTTTTTGACTGGGTTTTGGGTTGTGTGTCTTTTCTAAAGACTTTTCTCCAATCACACTAGTTATTACAGTCCAGTCTAGTCATTATTCAGAAAAAGACACATCAGCAGGCATTTTCACTTCCCCATTATAGTCCTAGAGAAGGGCAACTTCGATTCAGGGGAAAACTGGAGGGAAAATGTGCTGTGTCATTTCATAGAACGGTGCTGAATTATGAAATGGCATGTAGCACAGCTGACTGCGTGACACAGTGCTTTGGCACATTTATAGCAGCGCATTGCCATGTTGTGTTTGCACATTTGCAGTACACACCGGCAAGAGGGAATTCCAGTTGAAGCGACAATAAACACGTAAACCCACGTAAACGTGAAACAGAAGGTTTTTCTGTGTTGTCCTGAGACCACGAGAAAAACATATTTTACATTTATTTCTAGGGGGGGTGTGGTGGCGCAGTGGGTTGGACCAGGTCCTGCTCTCTGGTGGGTCTGGGGCTCGAGTCCCGCTTGGGGTGCCTTGCGACGGACTGGTGTCCTGTCCTGGGTGTGTCCCCTCCACCCCAGCGTTATGCCCTGTGTTGCCAGGTTAGGCTCTGGCTCTGGCTCCCCGTGACCCCGTATGGGACAAGCGGTTTCAGACTCTGTGTGTGTGTGTGTGTGTGTGTGTGTGCATTTATTTCTAGGATTTCTATAAAGGTCTCCGAGCCACACCCCTAACACGTGGTATCATTTAAAAGCATAGAATTGCACTCTGTGAGTTGCATTAAGACCACAAATTAACAGAAAAACCTTTTAGGAGACAAATTTATAATTCTCATGTCCTTTAGAGTTAACAAAAATTAATGGATGGGACTTTGAGGATGGGAGGGCGCTGGTGCCTGCTGTGTGGCAGGTCTGGGGTTTGAGCCCTGCTTGAGGCGCCCTGCGATGGATTGGCATCCCGTCCTGGGTGTGTCCCCTCCCCCTTGGCCCTGCGCCCTGTGTTTCCGGGAAAGGCTCCTGCTCGCCGCAACCCCCCTTAGGACAAGCGGTTCTTGACAATGGATGGATGGACTTTGAGGATGTGATAAATAAATTTGCTTTTTCCAGACACAGTTTTTTTGTATGTTAATGCAAACTTTAAAACATAAGCCTGTTGCATAGATCATATGCCAATGTGAAGTCTAAACTGGAAGTTTATGCAGATAATACTCAAGTCATTCTTAATGTCTTGAAAACCCAAAGTGGGCTAAAGGTGTGGATAGCTGACCTTCAGGGAAATAATACATGGATTTGTCTAATCTGTGAAACGTATTAGACCAAAGACAATCCCAGGCTGGCAGGAACACTAAAAATAAATAACAGTCCCTTGTAATGTTCCAGTGTGAAAATGCAGATAGAATCACTATCTATATCTTGAATGGTTTGTCGCTAGAGAAATGGGCATCATAGTAGAACTACAACCTTGCATCTCAAAGATCTTTAGTCTGCATTGTGCTCCTGCTGTGGTAGCCCTAATCAAAGCACCTACCCTGAAATACACACACACACACATTTTCAGAACCGCTTGTCCCTTACGGGGTCACGGGGAACCGGAGCCTACCCGGTAACACAGGGCGTAAGGCCGGAGGGGGAGGGGACACACCCAGGACGGGACGCCAGTCCGTCGCAAGGCACCCCAAGCGGGACTCGAACCCCAGACCTACCGGAGAGCAGGACTGTGGTTCAACCCACTGCGCCACCGCACCCTACCCTGAAATAATATAGTAAAAATTACCCAACTGTATCAATAGATAAATCATTGCTATGTTCTGATTTTCTGAGTTGCCTTAGACAAAGGGATCAGCTAAACAATGGTTAATAGAGAAAGGTTTAATGCTTTAGGCAGTACAGACTTAATTATAGGACTGACTTTTTTTTAAGGGGACTGGCAGAGATACAAGCACAGGTAATCACATTGTTTCTTCTTCTATGCAAAAGAAGAAAGTTTTGCTGCCAACATGTATTCCCTACTACCATGAGGCAGTGCTGTGTGTTTAGACCTCAATAAGAGAATCTGAGCCAAGTATTTAACAGGCACTCCTTAGGGTTGCTCTTTAAGTTGTACTTTCTTGTCTTTGAAGAAAAGACAGCAATAACAAAACAAAAGAGAGTAGAAGAAAAAAATCTGAACAACCTTCCTTTCTCCACCACGAGACATCCGGAACATTCTTCTTCCTCATACGGACATTAAATAAACAGCATGATCTGCGTGCCACTCTCAGAAAACCACAAACCGGTCATGGGTGGGGTGGTGAGGGGGGCAGCATTTAATACATGTACTTAAAAATGTAAAGTGGGAAAGTCAAAACCACCCGGAAGGGGGGGAGGGTTAAATGCTACCCCCTGAGCATGACTGGGGTTAGCGAAGCACAAGGAGACTGCTGGCATGATGGCTCGTGATCATGCTTTCCCAACATAGACTCAGGGTTCCTCAGCCACACTTCTCACACTCTTCTAATGATGCCCCATAACTTTTCCTGATGTCCTCCTCCTCCTTTCACCACCCATTGTTCCTTCGATGACACAAAGCCGCACATCTCTCTCGGTCTTTTTTGGTCACTGTATACGCTGGTTTTTATTTTCTTTCACTTTAGTTTTTATAAACGTGCAGCCTTGCCGAAAGCGTTGCAAATTATTATTCGCGGCCCGTGTGTTTTTTCACCTGGTGGTTTCCTGACTGCTGTATCTAGGGCAGCAGGTAGCGCTGTGGTCAGGGAAGTGTCACTGTAAGCTTGCTGCAGTAGATTTGCCGCAGCGGAAAATCCAGCTGTGTGCATGTGCATTGCGTATAAAATGGGGGCTGCATGTTATAACTTGATTTGATTTAAAAAAAAAAATTATTTTGTATTGCAGCAATATCAAAATTTGATTTTAACCTGTGATTTCAGGGAAAAGGAAATATATTCAAATCTGCAAACTGCAATAACATACTGTAAAAAAACGTAATTTTTATTTATTTCTTACAGTTCCACAAGTCATCTAGCTGCTACCTCTGTCATTAAGCATAGAGAGTTTTAAAAAACCTTGATTTTAAACACTTGACATACTTCAGGCTTAGAGCTCAGTCTGACTGGTTTAGTGGCTGACTTTAGTGTGTCCTTAGCTTACCTCTCCCTTCGGCAGCGTAATGTTCTCTGTAGCCTGCCATAAAGCCTCTGAAATGAAACCCAGATGTGCCTCACACAGTGGGAGGGTGGGGGTGGAGGTGGGGTGAGGTGGGGGCTTGGTGCAGCACAGCATCGATGCCACACAGGATGCCGTAGAGGCGAGTTACGTGCTCCTGCCAGCTTCCTCCGCCATGGGCTCATGAACTCCGTTG
The DNA here is from genome assembly GCF_900964775.1 of Scleropages formosus. Taxonomy (NCBI): domain Eukaryota; kingdom Metazoa; phylum Chordata; class Actinopteri; order Osteoglossiformes; family Osteoglossidae; genus Scleropages; species Scleropages formosus. The sequence continues at coordinate 9,675,586 of NC_041830.1, read as the reverse complement.
CCTCACACTGAGGGATGCTCGCTGTCACAAAAAAGCTAGTATTTACATGCTGCAAAGTGTGTTTTAATTCCTCAAAACACTCAGGTGTTAAGGCGGAAGATGAAGCAATGCGACAGTCAATCTGTGGAACAGTTAGACAATGTCGCTGACAACTCAGACGTGACCTGCAGAGGATTTAGGGGCTTTTCACAAGCCATGTGGCAGCACCATGAAATACTGTGGACCTTTTTCTGAAACCGCTTTCAAAGGTAGCACGCTGACTCATTATTAATCTCGGGCTGTCTCCTTTCCGACAGTGCGGTGCCTCACGATGAACTTTAAATTTGCAAATTTCAGCCGTGTTACGGGCCTTCGCTCAGTCAGCTTGCAACTGAGAGAGTGGAGTTTCTGGTTGGAAATCAGTCATTTTTAAAATTACTCGATTTTTTTTTTAACTCTCTTTTAAGAAATGCTGGCTCCACAGGAAGATGAGATACAGAACTAGAGATGGATGGAGTGCGAAAACAACATGAATTCTGGGAAGTGCGTGATGAAAAAAAACTACACACAGACACTCACTTCAGGAGCAGACTTTTTACATTACTTTAAATTCAGTTGGTATTTCTTATTATTACTGATTATGACCACTATTATTCTTTTCTTTTCGGCATTTCTCAGCCATATCTGCAAACCCTAAGAATGGTTTAGCAAAAGTGATAAACTGTCACATTCAGCATAACAAATCCCAGCGCTCTCAAATCGCTACTCTCAGATTTTGTCTTTCTCCTGAAATCTGTGAAGAAGACGTCCTCATGGAACATTTAAAACATGTGTATATCCACAAGCTAAAGTAGCAAACATACTTCGTTCCCCTCTTTTCATATACAGGTGGTCCCCGATTTACGATGGGGTTACGTTCCACAAAGCCCACCATAAATCGAAAATATCGTAAGTCAAAAATGCATTTAATACACCTAATACACACCCCTGCATGGCAGACTGGGAGATGCGGATCGTTGCCGCTGCCCAGCATCGCGACAGAGTATCGCTCCGCGTATCACTTGCCCGGGAAAAAATCTAAATTCAAAATTCAAAGTAGGGTTTCTTCTGAATGTCTATTGCCAGCTCACCATCACAAAATCGAAAAAATCAAAAGTCGAACCATCGTAAATCAGGGACCACCTGTGGTAATTCATTTGAAAGTCTGATGCTAAAGGAGATTTGAGAAAAGAAGTGGCACTCACTGTTTAGGAACCAGTATGAAATTACACAACAGCAAAATTACTGACTTGTTCCCTTTGACAACGAACTAGCATCTCCGCCGTTCATGCGCATATCAACGGCTCGAGATGTGTGGTTGCTGCACGTATTTCGCTTCCGCCATAGTGGGCGAGCAGGAGGAATCTGCTGCATCTTTCCGCACCGGTCTCTGTCTTTCAGAATGACACATCTCCTTTTTGCACCCTGCTCATTTTTACTCATCGTTGAAGGTCATTTTCACACCTTTACACGTCTGCAGACTATTTTCTCAGTCTGGTTCTGATGAACAAGCCGAGCTCTTTCCCTTCAGTCGTATTGCCGTGACCTCAATCCTTGAAACATCGACCTACTACTTTCTCGTCACTTCAGCTCCCTGCCTCTGTTTTCTCTCTTTGAGTTTCCCCGAGCACCTGTTTTCTTGCCTAGACACTTCACGACACGCCCTGATAGTCAGCTTCAGAGTGTATGAACATATCCTACCCCTTCTCACTCCCTGTATGAGGTGCACTACAACTGTTGACATTCTGCTCCTCCCCGACACCCTCTCTCCGCTCCGCTCCTCCGGGATTCCTTCTCCAGAGCCCTCAGTCCCGCTGCACTCTGTTTAAACCATGTCTTTCACCTGGGTCTGGGAGAGCAGTAGAGACCCCACACCCTGCACCATGATCTTTCACAGTGCTCTCCTTCATACCCCAAGGAGATGGTGGCATGACACATAGAGTGTATGTTTCACATGGAGAGTATTTCCCTTGCATTATACGTCTTCCTTACATTTACATTACATTTATTCATATCACTTCTCCATGACGACGTCTTCTGATACACATGATGATAACGGCCCATATTATTTACTGTGCTTCTTCTGCAAGTAAATCCATGGTTTTATTAATATTCTAGGTGTTTCTCTTCAGGTCTGTCAACATCCTGTCACATCCTACTAATTGACTCAGCTGCTTATTAAATATTGGGTGGTACTAGGCAGATGTCATAGGTGAACCAATCAAGATGTTTACACCAGAGCCATAAGCAATATTAGTCTGGTCTTTATCTAAACATCCTGGGAACGTAGCTTCTCGTTGAGATATGAAGAGTTTGTTTTCCAGTTAAGGGGGCGCAGTGGGTTGGACTGGGTCCTGCTCTCCAGTGGGTCTGGGGTTCGAGTCCTGCTTGGGGTGCCTTGCGATGGACTGGCGTCCCATCCTGGGTGTGTCCCCTCCCCCTCCGGCCTTACGCCCTGTGTTGCCGGGTAGGCTCCGGTTCCCCGCGACCCCATATGGGACAAGCGGTTCAGAAGGTGTGTGTGTATGTTTTCCAGTTCAGATTATTGTACCTTAGCTTGGTCTTTTCAAGAGCTGAGCATTATATATGTTTAAGATGTATCTAAATTAAGTATTAATTCTGTCTTTGTAATGACTTCTCAAATGACATCAATCAATTAAGATGAGAGCAGGAGTAACTAGTACGTCTAATATGTTTGTCTCGTTAAGAGATGAAAAAATGTAAATGTAAATGAGATCTTGTTGACCTACGCCACCCATCACTGTATTCGCCTCCGTTACATATTAGCATTGCCAAGTGTCAATGAGCAAATGTTAGATTAGTGATCATTTCTCCTACAATGATTTTGTTGAATTTTTTTTCACTTTTCTAAATTCAAATGATTTGGAATAAATAGGATAAATATTTTCAGTAAAATTTGCACATGTGACTCTAGAGTGGTATGAAAGTAAATGTATATTTTTAGACAACATTACACCGCTGTAATGTGAGTTTAACGAGATTGTTATGCAAATCTGGAATGTGCTTTTTGTCTGATGGAAACAGCTTGTCGCAGCCCTGTCCCATGCTGCCATTTCTGTGGTGAACCCAACAAGTACTCTTTGAATTTTAGTTTTCACTGATTTAATTGCAGATGAAGAAAACAGGGCAGTTCCAGGAGGACCGGGCCAGCAGTCTCTCTTTGAGCGAACTAGTCTCTTCGAACCCCTGTCCTCAAACAACCTTGGAGCGTTCTCTCGACTGTGAGGCAAACATGCGGATTTCATATGTACTTGGCAGGACTCCATGGCCTGCGGGATACATTCTCAAGAAGGCTGCTTGTGGGGCCTGCAGTGGGGGAATTGTACCCCCCTCTCTTCCTCTCTCTTTGCTTTGCCAGCTCACTAAACCTACTGCTCTGGCCCATGCAAAAATGAAAAATAGGACTAAAACACTGGACTTACCCCTTTCCCTCTCCAGGGACTGCATAAATATGTTCTAAAGATGTCAGCTCCTCCATTTCTGTGTGGTGAACACCTCCCAGCTGCGACTTACGATTCCTACAGTTACATAATGGTGTCCTTAGCTGACCTACAGTACGTTGGCTTCGCAAGATTCCTGCACGTGTCGCGTATTTCCATTCAGTTGGCCACACGGTTCTCTTTTTATCGTGCTCAGCATGGGCCAGCAGAGGCTGCAGGTCTAAGCCTCCCCTGAACTTGGCTGTGTGAGAAGAGGTTCGAGCCAAACGGGAAATTGATGCAGGGACTGCAAAGCCTAGGACCAGACAGTTTAAGCGCATGGTCGGTCCTGGATTGGGAACATGCTCCCCACGGTGGGACCACGTGGTTCTCCACTGCAACGGACATTTCCGTAGCACCCGGCCAAGAGCTGTGGAAGATATCAGCAACGCACAGGGGAAGGGAAAAGGTGGCTGGGGACAGTCCCTGAAGTCACAGATGGCAAAACCGCAGTGTTACACTAAGACTGACAGGACAGGATGTGGACAATAGCTCATCCCATGTGGTGTACCTACGTTTTCATCTGTGTAAAGGAAGAAGAACCCAAGAGAAACTGTCAGACTCACCAGCAATTGTTCTTCAGCCCTCCATCATCCAGCACTTGTGGTGGTTTAGAGGGACCAGGTTCCTTCTTCAGACCAACCCCATCAAGAATTCCCTCCTCAAACAAGCAGAGGGCCGATCAGGGACGACCAGCGTGTTGTTTCCTTGAAAGGAGCGTCGCCGTGGTCCCGGTTGCTACGACAGAGTCCCAAGTCTCCACAGAGCTGCTGGTCCTCAGCTCTGCCTCTTTACATGCCAGACTGTCCTGCTCTGACTTTCACCTGAACTTGCAAAAGAATGGAGCTTGTTTGCAAACGCACCCCAAAACCCAAAGCAATTTTTTCTGTTTCTTATTTTTCATGCAAATGCATTTCATTTTATGCGATTTATTAAGAGGACGACATATCGTCCTACTTGCTCCCCCTGACAATCTTCTAAGCAAATATTTCATTTTTCAAAAAACCTGCTTCTGTTGTTCATCTGGGGAAATCACAGTCCGAAACTCGCCTGCCAGGACAAAGATTCCCAAAACAAGGATGGGCCATGAACCCAGTTAACTAGTAAAGAACAATAAATCAGTAGATAGAAATAACTCACACTCATTCACTGTCTTTAACCATTTGTCCAGTTTAGGGTCACGGTGGCCCGTAGCCTATCTCAGAAGCATAGGGCACAAGGCTAAGTAGCATACACCCTAGATAGGATGCCAGCCCATCACAGGATAGCCACATACACTCACACATAAAGGGTAACGTAGAGCAACCAGTTCACCTGAAGTGTGCCTTTTCATTCTGGGAGGAAACCCATCCAAACACTAAGAGAACAGGCAAACTCTGCACAGACTGAGTCAGATTTGAACCCATGTTCAAACCCAAAACCTAGGTGCTGTGAAGTACCAGCACTTCCTGCTACTTCACTGTGGTGCCCCTATTTGAAACCCCTTTAACAAATTTAACTGCTCTAACACCTTCAATCATAGCATCCATTCTTCTGGGTGGCAGTTTAAATATTTAACATTTGAGTAAATATTGATAAAAAAACAACTGATAAGGGCTTGGCCGCTTTGCCACCTGACTGGCTCGGAAGTTAACTGGCCAGTTTGGAGAGATATTTTTCACCTCACCAAATCACATTGCCGTGTACACTATCTTGTTTTTTGTCCATGATTTGTAGTTTTGTACCATGTTGGTGTTATAAATTTTTGCTGTATTATCTTGCCCTGTATATCTTTCTTGTTACTGTAAAGCACTGCAAAGCTCATTTTAAATGTGGTAAATAAAATACAATTTTAATACTATTACTATTGCTTTTGGGGTGAACCACTCAGCAATATGGAAAAATCAGGAATAATTTCTCTCTCTATGGAAGCAGAGTGTTCCACTACGTGAAGGAAAGGGTATAAATGTGTTTACTCCACTCTGACTAATTTCAACAAAACAAATGTCCAGTAAGCAGGAAATGAGTGTACAGACTTACACACACACACACACACACACACACACACAAACACACACGCACATGCAAATTTCTACCCAACCCAAAGAGTCAGCAGGCCAAAAATCCATAAAAAGGCAGACACTGAGGATATTGTTTTCTGCAACATAATTTATGTACACATATGGCTTCATACAGCAATTGCAAAAAAACTGTTCTTGTACACATTTTACACTGTGTGTGTGGGTCTGTGTGTGCGCGTGCTATAGCACAGCTGAATCAGGCACTTGATTCTCAAGGACCAGTTACAGAAAGCACTATGGTTCCATTGGTTTCATTCACTATGGTCTCACTGCTCAGGTTTCTCTTTTCTATCATGTTGCACCAACACCATCCTGCTGCTGGTGAATATCATGAAATAGACACATATATTCAATTTTTTAAATTAATATTCAAACAAAATTATTTGGTAGAGTCGCATACTGAAATTTTGATTACTCTCTGTATTTAAGAAATGTAGGTTATTTAGATTAAGCAACTCTGTTCCACTCTCAGTCAAGAGGTATAGAAAAGTTAAGTGCAATATTAATTTGTCAAAAAAATGGTCAAAAGGTTTGCCATGTTAAAAGGGATTGTCCACAAGACAAGTTTTTTTGTATTTCTGTTTCCAACATTATGTATCAGTTCTATATTTTTATCATTTTTTACATTTTCTTACAAACCATAGCTAAATACAAGAATAACAGTGTCAGTTTAACAAAAGAAAGCAGAGCACTTAGATCATTGCTTCACCTAATATCTAAATACTTCATTTTCTCTTAAATCACTATTTTAAACAAATACATCTGTGACATAAAACATTTCCACAAGTCTATAGTACAATACAACCTTTATCATAGGCAATATCATATCATTAAAACCCCCTCCAAAAAACAAGAAAAAAAACACAAAAATGTACAAGAATGCATAGATGAGATCATTTGCACAATTCACAGGACAATCATTTGAATGCTTCAGCAATATAAATCTGGATATTTTATTATTAATTCTAACTTTTCACCTTTTTAAACATTGGTTTATACCACTTCATTTTAGAAATGGTCCAAAATGTAACAATATTTTTGTTTAGTAACATGTTGAAATGAGAGAACCTCGTTCAGAACAGTCCTCATAGAAACAGGAAAAAAAAAAACACCTGTCCTCCACAGTTATCCTCCGCAGATAGTGAGAAGGGGGCCTTTTCGTAACTGTGAAATGGGTTATGGCAGCAATAATCCAGCAAATGACTTAAATCATAAGCAGTATACATACAATGCACTGAACACAATAAAATTAATATGAATACATATCTATCCCTTCAAAATAATGTCACACATTTCAGATACAGGTAAAGAAGGAGAGAGGAGGTACAATGTGTGTGTGTGTGTACTGAGTCTTCGATCTTATCTGAAGTACAACTTTGACACTGAATTTAACTAACTCTTCAGTTACCATAGCAGAGGGAGAAAGGTGTGCCACATCCCACCAGTCAGCATCTCCACGTGTCAGTTCAGGTGGCAATGAAGTGGTCATGCTCTTGACGGATAAGTGTGTTGAAGGGAAGGGAGGGGTTTACAGTCATTCCTTATAAATGGAAGTACCCAGGCAAGGAGGTACAGAATTGCTGCGGTACCAAACAAGAGTCTACACTGCTGGGAGAACACTACTGAGAAGTGCACACTAGTGGAGAAACACTCCACAGAGCTGTTTTTACATTCCCAGCAGTGTTTTATACCATGGAAGAGAATAAGGGGCTCATGGGCCATTCTGAAGCAGTCTACAATTATGTGAAGTCCCTCAAATTGTGTGGGAGCGATGTGTGTTGTGTCGATGACTCTTCCTCAATGATATGTAGAGCCATTAACACAAGAGCACGCGCCTTTCTGTAATGTATACACAGCACATCTGTGAGTGCTATATGTGCTACTGTATATGCGAGTGTCACTCTCCATGTACATGATGTAATTTAAAAAAATATGTAGAATAAAATAAACACTTAAAAATGCAATGTACAAGCATCAATTAGGTTAGGTAACGCTTTGCAACATTTAGCAAGCATGAAAAAAACCACACAGCCTACCTGCTGAGGACAACAAATCTAACGTTCACGTCCATTACTGAGCACCAACATCTCCTCTGACATCCTCCTAATGCACAGAGCTCCATGACGCCGACTGAGGCATCAAGGGACTGGCGTGCAAAAGCCATAACTGTGAGTTACATCAAAACAGAGCTTCTCCTCATCTCACTTCAGCTATTCATCCTTTCCATCCCTGCAAACAGGAGCTGCATATTAACATTTACTCATATTATTAAAAAATATCTATACACATCTGTTTAAAAGGTCTGCTCCTCAGTATACTCTCACACCCAAAAAAGAGGGGAAAAAGAGACAATAAGGAGACACAAGCAGAAGCGGAGGTATCTGGGGTGTTCAGAATTAACAAACTATATAAAAGTTTATTCTGCTGCCTAGCAGAACACTGTTTTCCCACCTTTATCCATTTATGCATCAATTCAGGTTAAGTACCTGAGACTTGAACTGACAACCCTTCCCCGGTCACAGGTCCTGGCCCTTAACCACTATGCTGCGTGTGCTTCTAAAAGTATGAGGACTTCAAAAGTATATTTACACCAGAGCCACAATCAGAAGATTAACAAATACAGAACAGAAAATTAATAATTTCATATTCTCCGTATTTATATATAGATATAAATTCATATACTTAATTATATATAAATACAGATGTTTATTTACAACATGTATATTAGGTATATGTGTATTTTTTTATAACTGAAGCTTAATAAGAGCTCCAGAGAAAGCACCCTCAGGGTTGAGAACCATCCCGTGTTAAGTCAGAATCAGATCCAGTCATTTTCATAGCAAAATGCGTCTTCCTGTCTCCATTTATTTTTATCCTACCACTCTGTAAACTTACTATATAAATAATAGGATCCTTAATGTTGCACACCTTGTCTGATTAGAAACACTGAACAAACTCAAATAAGCAAAGCCAAACAAAAGTGTTTTTGAGGAAAAGACACTGAAGAGTATCCTCCAGTCCGGATGGAACTGCCCATGACTGCCAGCGTCAGTAACTTCCCTCAGTGTGGTAAATGTGAGGTTTACCATAAGACAAGTTAAAAAAAAAATAGGTGACAGGGTGCCGGGTTTCCTCCAGACAGGGTTACACTGCATGAGTGTGTGTGTTGCAGCTGGAACCAGAAACCTGACAGGCACTTTTTAGAAAGCAAGTGTGTGTGTTTTCTCACAAGTTTTCTAACTCCACAAAACAGACGCAGTGTAAATAAATTCTGTTCTCACATTTGGCACTTGGTTTACGCTATACAAATTCCAACGGCAGTGGAGTTCTTAAAAAATATAAATAAATAAAAAAATAAAAAATAAAAATCCAAAGCAGCACAAAACATGGACACGGCAGCCAAATATTTTGGACATAGCTCTCCCTCAGTGTAAAGTCTGAGAAGAGTGCACAGGAGGGGAAAAATAAAAGTCCTTTTTCTTCTGTGGTGAACACAGAGAGAAGTGATCAGGATGGAGCTGGACGGAGGGGAGGAGGAGGAGGAGGAGGATGGCGTCTTTGGATAAGTGTCCCATTTTCCTCAGGGAAGTCTGGCTCAGACTGAGGTGCTTTTCTCAGTGGATCTATAGAAATACAAACAGAAAAGAAAAGTTAAGGCCTCATGATTGATGATCACGGTGAATTTGCACACATATCAAAGGAGGCTGGCAAGGTAGGGAAAAAACAAAGTCAGTGAGAGAGAGAAACTCACCTGTGTGAGTATCTGAGCAGCTCCGCCACCACTACCCCGACACCCAGCTGTGTGTGGTGGTCTTGACGCCATGAACAAACCCCTGCTGGGTGACCATGGGTTCGAAGTTGAAGTCCAGCGAGTCACCGTCCATGAGCGCATCATGTAGCACAGACTCCATGTCGCACTCAAAGCGCTCGACTGACATGCCATCGAGATCGCTGGGCAGCTTCTCGTGGGGGTATGGCTGCGGTAGGCCAGGTCTCCCGTAGCCGTTGGCACTAATGCCACAGTAACCGGGCAACAGGCCACCCGTACCACCTGGCTGGAGCTGCTGGCCATGGGGAAGCTGCATGTGCTGCTTGATGGCAGCCAGGCGGCTCTGGGCCGGGGCATGGCTCATGGAGATTAGTGGGTGGAGGGCACGACCATTCAAGGCCACCGTGGTGGGTGGAGCCTGTCCATGGACCGTGTGCTGGTGTGGGTGCTGGTGTGGGTGGGGGTGAGGATGTTGGCTCATCATCTTTGCCCCAGGACCCTGCTGGGTCTGGGTACTATATGGAGGAAGCATGCAACCCCCAGCCGACTGTGTCACCACTGTGTCCACTGATGGCATGAGCTCACCGTGGGGGTCTGCGTCTGATGTAAGCAGCTCCTTGAGGAGTCCCGCAGGGCAGTACTGCCCCAGGTACGAGCCATAACTTGGCTTGGTCTCCGGCAAAGTTTGCAGGTTCATAGGGGGAAGTGTGGACACCCCTGCCTGATCATACAAACGCTTGCGATAGTCCTGAGGGGGCTGAGGTGTCATGCTGGGGGGGCTATAGGCAGGGTAGGGGGTGCTGGCTTGCATCATGGAAGAGGGGGATGACTGGGCAGAGCCATTGCCAGCCCCACCTCCTGTCCCACCCACCTGGGACGCCTTTGGGGAAACCAAGTTGAGGTTGTCCAGCAAGCTCTCCATGACATTTTCTGAGCCATGGTGGTCAAGTGACCCGGTCACCTCCGTCAAGCTTGGCAGCGTGGTGGACATCTTGGAGGCGGGGCCTGGAGGGTAGACCAGGTGCATGTCGCCGTCGCCCAAGTCATCCTGCTCAGGCAGGAAGGGTGAGAGGCGGCCGCTCACCGTGCTGGCATTGGAGCTGGTACGTGGCCGGAACGTGTTCCATGCCTCAAAGTCATCGTTGCTGTGGGAATTGGGGCTCCCCGGCCACTTGGCGAATTGGGAGCCAGGACTGTCGGCACCCCCCTCACTACTCTGATGAGACACCTGCAGCAGCAAAGGCAACCATGCTCAAGAAACTGGCCTCGAAACCACAGGGTTGAAGATTCATGTCTCGGAATGTTCATCTCTTTCTTTAACACCACTCAGTAAAACTAAAATGGTTAGATAATTTAGCTCCATAAAACTGACAAAGGCTACATTCCAAGTATTAGTTCAGTAAGGAAGACAACAGAACTAGTAAGAAAGACAGGAAAAAGTGACAATCACTGGCTCACACATAGGTGTGACTCATACACATGGGTGTCTCCTGCTTTTCCCAACCAACCTAATGGCTGATCAGAACGTTCAGCTTCTGCACCAACTCCTGCCAAAACATTCCTGTGCAAGTCACAGAACACTACACCTGATTCTAGGGTGATTGACATGTTAGCTGACTGTGCAGTCACAGTAATGGTCAAGTTTAAGTCCTAAAGAAAAAAGAAACAATGCAGTTGAACAAGAAGACACGATGGAGATGGCACACCCTTGGAGCTGCGTAGGTGGACAAAGCCCGGCTCACCTTTTTCTTGGCGGCTCGCCCTCGGCTCCGAGTAAACTTGCTGTTGTTGTCCATGGAGGCAGCACGGCGCCGGGGTGATTTTCCACTCTTGCCCCCCTCTGGGTTCAGCATCCACCAAGAGCTCTTGCCCGTGCCCTCATTCTGAACCCGGACAAAACGGCTGTGCAGGGAAAGGTTGTGGCGGATGGAGTTCTGTGAGAAGGAAGGGAGTTTGACTTGTTGGAGTTCAGTCCAGGTATGTCAGCATCACTCATAAAAGCACAAGACAAACACTCATGACAAACATTCATCAGGAAAGATTTACTACTGCGGCACTAGTAGACTGATACCATCTTCCACAGCTATTGTTATAAGTAAAGAAGTACCATTTCAGCCATAGTGAAAACTAGCAAATGTGTGATTTGTTTGTCATCTGTGACCCTGCTGTAGTAACCTTGATAACCCTAAACTTTGGGGCTAGCTTAGTTTACACACCTCAGATTGTAAGTCACTCTGGAAGAAAGTGTCAGCTAAATGATTAAAAAATAATAATAGTAATAATAATGATAAAAAGATGGGTCCAGGAGTCAGGCTCTTTCACAGTTTTCAGGATGTTATCACATAGCTAACACCAGCCCCCATGCTAACTGCCATTCGTTGAGATGGGGATATATTTGTAGGTTGGGGAGCAAAAACATACATACACGTATACACATGCTTACACAGACAGGAATGCAGAATTAATTCCAGGATTAAAATCAGACTAAATACAGGAGACACGCCTTAATGCCCTTGAAGTGAAAAAAGAAATTTGCCTCTTTCTTCATGGGGGCACAGTGCACAGTGAAAACAAACAGGGTAGACGTACAATATGGCACGTGTGTATACACACACAGTCTCCACTGATATTGCGTCTGCTGCATATTTTGCATTTGTACGCTGACAGGAATTCTCCTGGCAAAGGTACCGGTAACTGGATGTGTGAGTGTTACTGGTTCAGGGTGGCAGGGGTGGGAGGGGAGGGTCATCCGAGAGCAGCTTTCAATAAATATTTAGCCAAGTGTCTGGCAAGTCACACACAACAAAATAACTAATGACGCGATTGTGATGCTGCTCACGTGAAAACAAATGCTGCTTTGTGTGGTTTCCTTTCGTCACTGTTTAGCTCCATGCTTTGTTGTGAAAAAGCTAAATGTTGCAAATTCAGTACCCCTGCACACCACATTATGAAAATCTCTCAGGAGAGAGGGGAAGCTACAATGTTTATTTTTCTTTTAAATGTTACCATTGAAGTTCTGGGGATATTACAGCAATGAATGAGAACTAATTTGACAAAAATTTCAGAAGCTGATTTTTGTTATAACATGGTGCTGATCTACGGTTAGCCCCTGTTGCTAGCCTATGATTGGAGAAACACTACCACCATCTTTTGTAGAGGTGATAGAGAGTATGAGGACAGAACAAAAACAGGAATCAGGTGAGAGGAGTCCCAGTGGCGGGCGCTGCTAACACTCAACAAGGAAGAGAATAAAATTTCCATTGTCATTTGCAAAGGACAGGTGTGTCTCTGGCTTGATTTTCAATGCAGTTTCAGGAAAATGAAACAGAGGAGACTTATGAAACCCAAATAAAGCCATCTGTTGCAGCCCAAATTTGAATCCCAGGAAAACTAAGTTAAGAACATCATAGCCATGGAATTAAAAAAGAAAAATTAAATTACACTCAAAAAACTTCTACGTCACTTCAGCAAAGGCAGTTACAAAAGTCACCAATGAACCATATGCCAAAAATTACATTACATTAGGAAATCTGTCATGGAATTACTGAAAGAATGCATGAAAGGAAACCAAAATGAGGACTGAAAATTACTTATCACACAAGTGTTAATGTGGAAGGTTGCTACATTAAAACCAAACCATGCTGGCAGACCCGCAAACAAAATCAACATAAAGGGCCTTAAAGAGAATGACTGGGACCAGTGGAAATTATTCAGTCCAACAGCACACATGGGGTCTGGGCCTGTTCTCTCTCAAGATGAAAGACAATCTCATCAAATAATGACCACAGCATCCGATGTACCGCAGTTGGAAAGTAGCTGTACATTGAAACAGATTTTTAAATTGGCTATGCCAGGTTACATGCATGCAGTTCAATAGCTAAAAATACCGGGAAAGACATTCTCTTCGCTAGGTATATTCACAAGATGTTATAAAACACACAATGGCATATGGTGCATCATAAAAACTGAGAAAATTTTGATGGTAATAAACTTCTAAACAAAAAGAGAGTCCTAGAGGCTCAAAATCCACACAAACACATGAAATGCGATGCTGCACAAATGTATGTGCTTTGCCTAGACTCCCACTACACAATACCATCTCGGTGTGCTCTACCCTCACACTGCAGCGCATTGTGGTGAACCATGGTGAGTGCACTTACAGTACAGCTCAGAGGCTCTTCAGTGCTATTAGAAGACGGACTGTCAAGGAACAAAACAGAGAGCAGCTAATGGGCAGGATTTAGCGTGCTGTACTGCAGCATGGCATCTGCACCACTTAGTCTCTCCAGAGTCCTGGGAAAGGAATGGAACTGAAATCCATTCGTATTTGTCAATTCACAATGGTGAATTTAATCAATGTACGCCTCTGTCCCACAGTGCTCTGAAGTACACTGGGTGCAGATCACATCTTGACCTGGAGCTATAGGGGAGATCTGAAAGGGAAATGGGAGGTGCAGCCCACCATACTGTATGTTAACACTTGCACTGCTTGATAACTTTGAAAATGATCCCACAACACTACCACAGCAGCATTTGTTTAGAGTTGTCACATTGCCATCAAATGACCTGGGACTGAATTTTGCTCCTACTATAGTACCTTTGATCTTAAGCAGAATTAATGACAGTAAAACTTACCCAGCTGTACAAATGGGTAAATCAGTGTAAGTATAGCAAGGGTGTACAAATCTAACACTGTAAAACACCTTGCAGAAAAGTGCCAAATAGAGATTGTTTGGTTATTATTAATGAATTAAGTTCATTAATAATAACCAAACAATCTGCCAGTCAAATGTCTTGCTACTGGTGACAGTACCCCACCCTTCCCAAATCTCTTATTTAAGGAGAGGAGAAGTCCTCGTAGGCATGTGTATGTTTGTGCTTGTCGTTTCTTTCAAACCAGGTCAGCACCGGTATGCCTAATCCTGCTCCACAATACCACTCGATCGTTTTTTTCCTGCTTAGCAGCTGGTTTCACCTGTGCTGCCCTGTCCCAGCTCATGACAGTTCCACCCAAACTCTTCACGACAATAAAGGTGACGGAAAAAAAAAAAAGAAAAGCAGACAAAAAAAAAAAAAAGGAGGGAGGAGTACAAAAGGGGCTGGCTGTGGTTTGTACGCACTCTGTGGCACTTGGTGACATACATAAACATACCTTGCCTCAGTTACGCATCTCCTTCTCACTGAGCACACAAGACAAAAGAAAATTGAAGGTGTGGAAAGTGAGTGTCCAGGCCCTCCCTGGTGCATCTCTGAACATGATTTCCCTCCAAAACATCGAAGCGAGAGTTGCCCCACCTCTGACTCTCACTAGTCGGCCACTTTCTGTGCAGTTTCTCTCTGACAAAGGGAACTTGGAGCATGCCTTTGATGCTACACAGCGTGGCATGACCGGCTCCTAATCGGTCCACACAACCTCAGAAAACAGGACACCAAATATCCACCCGACTTTGACTGGAATCAGAGCAACACGACGACGAGTCACCTGGTTCACAACTTACTCGTTGTCCTACAAATTGCATTCTGAGACAGTCTGCATAAGCAACCTATGAGAACAGTTTTCTTTATCAAAGCCTCAGGCATTTACACATTTAAAATGAATGTGTATGTGCATTTTTAAATAGTGTATGAATTACAGCTGTTAAACTGTCTTTGTATCTTATATTTCAAAGTAAATTTTAAACTAATTAATCTTACCTTAAGTTGTATTCAGTTACTTTGTTAATTTACTTTCCCGTGAAGGAAATTAATTCACACTGAAGAACATCAGGAGAGTTATTTGAAGACTCTACAGGTTAGACAGGATGCAAGAATGCAGGATTCAAATGTATCTGTGTAAGAGTTACTGTGAGTACATTTCTGTGTGATTGCATTTAATATTACAACTCTCCCAGCCCCCCAAACTCGTTACATACCCTGTTGTCCTGGAAACCGCTAAACCCTCTGCTAATGTAGCCTGTGCCCATTACTTTAAAGACCTCACAAACCAGGGGTGGGGCTTTTTCTGACTTGTTCCTCTGCTTGTTTTTTAAATTTTTTTTTTATTTTCAAATGTTCAGGAGAAAAGGGCCAGAGTGTTCCATTAAACTGCCTTGGTGGATGCAGCTCAGGAAAACAGCAGTTTGCTTATTTCCCTTTGTTTTGTTTTTGTTTTCAACCACGTTTTCTTACAATAATGTGGTTTTTACCTCAAGCTGATGTTCAATGTCATCGGCGCTGCAACCCGAACACCATATTTCATTGATACCCCTTTCCTTTCCAGTTTTTTCCAAATCCACCGTACATTCCTGGATAAAGCAGGTTCCCCTCCTGCGTGACATCTGCAGGGTGGGGTGACTAAACTAGGGGTTTGGGAAAAGTCGTTCAGGCTCCTGGGTGTTCCCACACATGATGAAATGCAATCAACAGGGGCACCAGAGGCCTTGAGTCACCCACCATCTCCGGTTGACTCACTACCACACATCTGGGGACTCCAGCCTTCTAGTTACCCAACGGGTTTGGTCAAGATGAAGAGTCCCTGTTGTAGACCAGATGTGTGTGCTCTTCTACCCCAATAATAACCTGGAATGACTGAGACACCCTGTCAATAGAACTACTGGTTTTACACAATATGAGACTCAATGTGCTGTGCAGTTAATCCTTGCTATAGAATCTTTCTCTGCAGTTACCAACCACCCCAGCTGACACATCAATGTCCACTAGAGATTCCTTTCATTGCTAGTGCGTGACCCAACTTAGAGGCAATACAGAGCCTGGTCTGGAAAACCCTTTTATTGGCTGAAGCCCTTCAGAAGGTCTCTGTCCTCCACCAGCTTTCCACCTGTCTCCCATGTGAGGTTCATCATCCTTTCATTATGGTTTTAGTGTCACAGCTGGACAATTGTGAAATGTCAGCAAAAAAGGACGTCATTTATATTTAGAAATAGGAGGCACCCCTCAAACATTTTCTCCTAACAAACAAAAGTTCAGGCAAAAAGAAGCCTTGCCCGCAAACATCCCTTTCGAAAGGTGGTGTCAGGCAGAATGATGCCCTTGTTCTTTAAAGGCCAAAAACAGACAAAAGGGATAAGCCCTTCTGAGTTTCCTCTGAAGAAGACAACCACGAGGAAGGAGAGAAGGAGAGGGTGACAGAAAAAGAGGAAAGGAGGCAAAGGCAGTAGAGCTGGAAGGTCTGAGAGCAGAGTGGTGAGGAAAGCAGCAATAAAAAGGAAAACAAGTCAAGAGGTTGAGAGGCGAAGGGGGAGGTCAGGAATGCCAGGCCAACATTCTGTGGGTGGAAAGAGCCAATCAGAGGCCTTGCAGTGGCCAACGCCCATTTTTGAATCCGCCCCTCATAGGACAGTTATTGTGATAGATGGGATGGCAACAGGCCTACTCCGGTTACACCGTACGGCACTCGCCGCAGAACTGGAAGGAACTGAGAATGTGGTGAAGCGGGCAGCTTGGACGCGGTGTGGTGTTCTTCCCCACACCAAGCCTCCGACGAAGTGAACCCACAGCTACGTGCAAGGAAGGACTGAGAGGCGGCCTGTCTAGACGCAGTCTTTCCAGAGATCTGGCGTCAACATGCTGTTGTGATGGACACTGGGAGGCAAAAACAGGAAAAACTGAGTGCAGAGAAAAAGGGGGAAAATGTACCAAGAAGGGAAATTCCCAACACATCGGGCCTCTGGAGGAGGACTAAGCCGTGATGAAAGAGGAACCACAGAGGTCCTTGCAAGGGCAAAGCTCATCCTATTACCAGCGGCATCACTGCCAGATTGGCTGCCACTACAATATCAGAGAAACCAGTTCATTCAGATGCGTTTCCAAAGTGGCTCTTCATACAGGCAGTAAGGAAGGCATTTTCATCTGGACTAGGACCTTTTCCTGTGTTCCCTCAGAAATGTTTTGGCTGAATTACAGGTCCTTTCTCATTAATGCGCCACTTTTCGTTTCCTAAAATTTGGGCAGATTAACAAATTTTGCATATTACTGAGAACAGGCCCTCTGTGGGCAGTGTAAAAACACATCATACTGTATTACAGTGCAATACACTGAGTGCACTCTTATTTGACATTGTAAAAAATCTTTTCCCTAAGTTTATCATGTACCTGTCCTCTAGCTTTAGTTGTTTCCATTTCTTCATTTTTTGCTGATCTCCTGCACCTTGGATCATTTTATTATAAAGAAATAGCTACACGCATGACAGACTGCTTCTTCTGGAGATACATCCCACCATACGACGTGAAATGTCAGTATTCCATTATCAGTTGAAATAAACAATTTATTCCTTACTTGACCTTGGAATTCTTTCACTGAGTCTAACGAATGGGTTACACCACTGGCATTTGTATATGCAGCCTAGAAGGTTTAATGGCATCGATATTTACTAGACGTCTGGAACACATTTCAGTTGGTTGATTAACGAGTACTATACATTTTTGTCCACTCCTGCTATAATAGCCTTGATTAAGGTACTTACTTTGAATTGATATAGTAAGATTACCCTGCTGTATTAAAGTGTAAATCAGGGTAAAGAAATCTAGCATTATAATTCACATTGAACAAAGGTGTCAAATAAAAAATGGTTTCAAAGAGTAATAACTGCTGCTCTGATACTGTCTACTTTAATAGGGATTGCAGTGTGGGTATCTAGGGTTTTGAGCCAGCTAGCAAACTAGGTACCTTAACATCTAGTGAAGTTTCTAACTCCACTGCTTTTTCCCCTCCATCGCTTCATTCAGATAGAGGATGGTTCGCAGCTACAGATAGTTTGTGATGATACTACACCAACTGTGGATATCTCTTTGACACAAGCCATGTATGCAGAACCAGAACTGAAGCTAAATTGCTGGTTCATGGACACACATCATGGGTGTGTTATCACACATAAACTGGCTTGTGTGTGCATGTGGAGTGGATAAAGACACATGCAAAGTGAACAGAGCCACTATTGCACTTTGTGATGTTCTTTTCTTTCCCATATCCATAAATAATTCTGATACATCACTGCACCATTGCTTTATCTAATGGTGGCTATCTACTTTGGTTCTTCCTCTACGAAGAAGCGTCTTCTCTGACCAAAGCCCTTTCATCACCACACTCACTGAACAGTGCACTAAAAATACAGCATTATGAAGTATATCCGTGTATGTACGGTGCACCCTCCTGTGCAGTAAATGGATGTAATCAGAAGGTTACAGGACTTGCATCAAAGGCAAGGAGACGAGAGGTTTTTGGTGGCTCTTCAAAAGTGCCTGTCGGAGTACTTGACCACAACCACAAGAAGAATGGTGAAAACGAGTGGGTGCACCAGACAGCAGATGTAATGGTACACTAATGGCCAACCAATTACTGAGTTTTAGGGCAGAAAGGCTGAGCTTTGGGCAGTCTGGAGGGGGAAGAGGTGGTTGCTAAGGTGGCTATTATTATCCAAGGGCATTTATGAGCCCTTTCAGTTCCACAAACATTAATGCAAATCTGAAGGGTAAGAACATATATGGGTCTTACATAAAGGAGTCACAAGAATGAACTTCACTTGAAGCGGAAAAGGAACTGCACTCATGATCAAAGGGTTACAGGTCTTGGTCACACAAAGGGCCATGATGTTGTACTATTTGGTAAGGTACTTACATTGCTGAATTCCTCAATAACCTGAACTAATAGAAAATGTCCAGTTTTAAATACATGTAAAACATAAAAAAGCATGACATCAATATTTTCCTTGGCAACAGACAGATCATACTGTTGGCTACTGTAAACCCAGAAACCAGGGGCAGAACATGCTCAGATTGCTCAGACAGCCACGATGCTGACTAACATCACAGCTAGTTTGTGGGCCGGAGCATAGACTGAGCATGAGGAAGAAGCCAAATGAAAGGGACCCTGTCGCAGTGGGTGGGGCTCGCTTCCTGTGGGTCAGGAAGAGCGGTCGGGAGGGAAGGGGAAAAGGGCACGGAATGCCGACCACAGGGAGTTTACAGCTGGGCCGTCTGCCATTCGAACTGAGATTCCAGGGTCGGCTCTGGACACCATTCCCATGGAAGAGTTCACGGTCAGGGGAAGGGGAAGTGGAACAGGAACAGGCTGTGGGATCTGCCAACTAGGTCCAGCTACAGTACTTCAGAATTTTTCTTTTATCAGTCTCACAAATCCTATACACAGCATACTGTGAACACAGCATCATGGGTACCATGAGGATCTTAAGTTGATGAACTTGTTAGCATTCCAGCTAAACTCAATCACCACCAGCCATGGAAACTGAATTACTAGTATAATTTTTCTGCATCTGAAACTTTTACTCCATGCCAAACAGTATTATTTATTTCAGCATGTACACTATATCTGGGGCTGGGTGAGTCAAGTTAAGTTTTTGCTCTCCTCCATTCAGTTTACCAATCACTAAACTAATGAATCCCTGCTACCTTCCAAATTCACACTTGGCTGTCATCCCATTGGGAAATGCTGTCTCAGTCAAAAAACAGAGGAATCCCTACAGTGACGCCAGTTTTAACTGATTGTGTTTTACAGCTCCTGTGGGAGGTTGAACCGCCCAATTCCCCTCCACACTTTTATCACTCAGACCTGCAATGATGAATTTACTTCCTTGATTACACCACCAATGCTGAATTCATGCTGAAAACAGCCCATAAAGATGAGCGGCTGAGGGTAGCGGGTGACTGAAATCAGGCAGGGAAGTAAGCCCAGCAGGCCTGCAGTCAGGAGTCATCTGGCTTCTACTAAACTGTAATCTGATAAACACGTCATTTCATTCCTCCTCAGTCTCTTCACGCCGACAGAATGCATGTGGAAAACAACGGGAGGGGTTCAGTATTCAATCAGAGCACTTTCAAACCATCTCAACAGGCAACAAAGCATTCCATTATGTACATAAATGTTTTTATATAGTTATACGTTGCACATACACCAGAGATGGGGATTAGTTAACTAGAAGGTCCTCAACGGTGTGTCACAGTCATTTCTGTGTCAGACAGTGCACACACAGAAAGAGAGAGAGAGAGAGAACGAGAGAGAGAACGAGAGAGAAAGTGGAGGGGGGGGGTCTGAGGGGGATGTGGGAGAGTTCAAAGGGGGGCGTGTCCTCCCTAAGCCAACACTGGCTTACAGGGTCAACGGGTTCACTCTGGAACGAGAGCAGCTTTTCTGCAGGCGCCAGCATACAGATCAAGCCAGTTGCAGGAGTGGCGGGGAGAGAGGCTGTTCAGTGTGAAGTGTGCAAGGCCCCTACTGATTGCCAGGGCAATAACCCGGGTCCTCCACTACACAGTTCAGGCTCCCTGTGTCACCACAGCCGGAGTTAAGAGAGAGCGGGAGAAGAGGAGGTCTTGGACCACAAGGTGGAGGAGAAAGGATGAAGCCTCAGAAGACAAGCAGCTAGCATTCGGAGATGACAGGATTCCACCCATGTCAGCGTGTTATCGTTGCTGTTTTTCCTCTCGTGCCATCTTCAATACTTCTTTCAATAAGTTTCACATCGGCAGGCCCCTTATCTCTTTCCCTCCATCTCTGCAGGTCTCTCCCGCATCCCCCCCCCCATCAGGTCAAAGCTGCAGCATTCGCCCGGAGTGAAACACAAAATTCAGGAAATGAGTCACTTGCAGCAGCAGAGGCTGACAGCTGTTTGGTTTTCTCTCTGCTAATCATTGAAAAAAATCACTCTACCTTGACATTTGAGAAAGGTGAGTGATAAAAAGGAAAGGAGAGAAAGAAAAAAAATGTTCCAGTCACATTTCCTGCCATCACAAAACTGTGTGCAAGAACGACAAATGTTCCCTTTCTGTGTGTGCATACCTGCACCACAGTGGTGGATAGTCCAGTCCACAGGCTTACGTGTGTTTTTACAAACACACCATACTGGCATGAGTCAAAAACATCCCGTCCCACAAATGTGGAACTTCTAAAAGCTTATAAACGACTGAATCTGCATCAGATGCCTGTGCTAATTAACTAACACTGCCATTTTGCCTTAGCAGTATGCCTCAACTGTTTTATGTAAGCACTGCTACAGCTTTAACAACCAATCAAGTGAGCAAACTGTCAAATGTAGCTCTGCAACACGCACATCAGGGGCAATTTTGTTCTGAAACACGCCTTACAGAAAAGTGTTCCACATGTAAGGTATAGGCATGGTGTCCAGTCGCATAGCTGGGGAAGCATGTAAATGCTGTGGAAAAGCCCCGTGGGTCCCTATGAGTCGACACCAGCCACAACCAAAACCATCAACAGCATCTCCTCTCTTCCTCACCTGCCCTGCATGTGTGCTGTTCTGCTGTGATACCTGGAGACACTTCTGGAGGAAAGTCTGCTTCAGTTCATTCAGCCCCGCCATGCTCTTGCCATACTACCAACTGAAAGGCACAGCCTCGCATCCTTTTGCCTCTGATGCATGCAAGACTAGCTGCACAGCACTCACAGCACACATCTGCTTTTGGTGTACTCAAGGCAGACACGGAAGATTCACACAGGTAAACTACCAGTAACTTCCATGGTTTGGGTGGTCCCATGGTCCAGCTGTGTACATAGGGGGAGCAGGTGCAAAAGTAGTTAGAGCTGTCACCTTAGGTCTTGAAGGACCCATGTTCAGATCCCACCACCTGCTGCTGTACTCTCGAAGAAGGTACTTACCCTGAATTGATACAGCAAAAATGACCCACCTGTATAAGTGGGTAAACAAATGCTTGTAGCTTAGTGTATCCATAAAACTGTAAAGATAATAAACAACAACAACATATTTCACTGAGGAAGGCAGTGATCTATCGTTTATCACATTTGGATAGAATGGGTTCAAATCAACCAGAATTTAATGCATGGGAATATCTGGGCTAAAATAACAATGACATTCCGAACATAGTTGTGTGACTGCACACACGTTATTCTTTTTGAAACACAACAGCATAACACAAACACTATTGTCATATTATTACACAACAACAGTCACACATGAAAGAAAGAGACGAGTTCTCTCTAAGCATGGATCTCATCCAGGCCTTTTTCCTCTTCTGGAGTTCAAAAGCGTGACAGCCAGAAGACATGAGAGGAAGACAGAGAACAACAGAAACACTGGCCCCAGCGCTCTGAGGCAGTCCGCTCCCATGGCTGCCAGATGGGGGGTGGGGGGGGGCAGACATTTATTTGTACTTGTCAGAGAAGCACGTGCTTCAGTGATGTAGTTCATAGAGAGGAGAGCTGTTGGCTGTGTATGAAGTTGAACTGCTGTGTGCCTCACCCAGTGCTGTCAACAGGCTTACGGTCATGACCCCACCTGTATCCTGTCCCAGTGGAACTCCCCAACATTTGCATTGACTAAACCCACCTACCCTACAAACAGGGACCTTGTCTTAACACCCCCCCTATGCCCCCTTGTTACCCAGAATGCCTTAAGACAGTACTCACTCATCTGATACTTAATAGCTCTCAATTTTCATAAAGATATTATGTGTTGTTTACTTCTATGACTTTATGTGACATTTTTGTCCAGAGACATACAACTCAATGTAAATAGAAGTCCACCTAGAGCAGATAACGTTTAAGTACAAACGCATATTTATCGAAGCACAGCTTGATTGTATAATACTTCTATTTTACATTTACATTTATTTATTTACATTTAGGGGGGCATGGTGGAGCGGCAGGCTTGGCCTGTGCCTGCTCTCTGATGGGTCTGGGGTACAAGTGCTGCTTGGGGTGCCTTGCGATGGACTGCCGCCCCGTCCTGGGTGTGTCCCCTCCCCCTCCAGCCCTACACCCTGTGTTGCTGGGTTAAGCTCCGGCTCAGCGCGACCCTGCTTGAGACAAGCGGTTTCAGTCAATGTGTGTGTGTGTGTATATTTACATTTAGTTATTTAGCAGATGCTTTTCTCCAAAGCGACTTCCAAGGAATTCGATGTAGTGTTATCAGCCCACACATCTTAGTCACCAAGGTGACTTACACTACTTGATACACTACTTACAATAGGTCACTCATGCATACATCAATGGAACACATTCTTTCTATCACTCGCACACTATGGGGAAACCTGAACAGCATGTCTTTGGACTGTGGGAGGAAACTGGAGCACCCAGAGGAAACCCACACAGACACGGGGAGAAGATGCAAACTCCACACAGACTGAGTGAGGAATGAACCCACGTCCTTTTTTTTTTTACCACCCAGGTGCTGAGAAAGAGCAGCGCTGCTCGCTGTGCCACCCGCTGTGCCACCATGCCGCATTTTGCTAGAGTACAAGTGTTGGAATAATTTTTGTAGCTTTAAGGAGAACAGGAAAGAAATGGGTCTCAAAGAAACAGGTTTTGAGACCCTTCTTCAATGCCAAGAAGGAATTCAGTAGTTCTGACAGACAGAGAGTGCATCTTCCACCACATCTGAGCCAAAATTGGAAACCAACAAGCTTTCGATTTTCAGCCTTTTTTTGTGTGGGACTACTCAGCTACCGGATAAGGAGGACTGAATCACTGTTGCTGGGGTGTAGGTTATGTTTGGGTCAAGGGTGCACATCATTTAACTGTCTTGTTAGCCATAACCGGAGTTTTGTACATCACTTTGTAGCTGATTTAAATAGCACATTTCACCTTAACCTTGCAACCTGCAGAACCACTGAAATCCAGCACAGTCAGAATCACTGCAGGAGTCTCTATTAATCGTGATTCCACCTTATAGTTCTCAGAATTTAAACATGTCTCTACAAAGCACTGGCAAGGACTGCTTAAAGAAATTATTTCCTGCTTAAATAGACCTGCCAAAATTTGGGTCATGCAGTGAACTTGAGTTACAGCTCTCCTTATTGTGGAGGTTCCGGAGTTTCCCTGATAAACATGACCATTTAGTTAAAACCAGAGGGTTGCATGTCCTCCATGGTCACCCATACAACCACTGATGTGTGGATCAGTGAGCAGTTGAATGAATGACAGGATGGATGATGGAATGGACAGAACCTTGCCAGATCATTACTCAACCTCATGATGTACATCTGATACACAATGTACAAAATCTTTATTTTCACTAACTGTATGTCAGTCTACAACAATGTCAGGTTGCTCTGGTGCTTTATACAAGGACATTGCCTAAATGACAAAAAAGGTAAATTTCAATACTTTAGCTGAAGTCAGCATTATAAAAAGTTGTCTGCTATGCTTGGTTCATCAGTGTTAAGATGGTATGAACATATCACATCAATTCTGAAACAACAGGAAATGTGGATCAATCACCAAGTCTGCCAAGTCTTCAAGTCACACCCCTTGCCCCCATACACTGCTCCACACCACCCAGGGGAAGCCTAAACCAACCCCCTATGCAGCTGTGGCTCTGTAACCAATCAAGCATGCCTCCCCTCCAACTGACAAGAGTCTGATGGAATAAACAAGAGGCAGGAAGACTGGTGCATTGTGGGTAAGGTGACCTGTATAGTTTTTTCACTGAATGTCGCCTAGCTGACCTCATGTTACGATGACACTGGCGCACAGCATTGTGTCACCAAGTTGCCTGACAAGATGCGGTTCTCTCTCTCCCCTCAATTTATTTAAAAGTGACTCTGTGGTACTTAAGTAACGCAAACTCTATAACACAAAGGCACATGTGGAACAAACAATGACAAGACTGAGACCAGAACTATCAAACAGCTCCATGATGACAGCATCTGACTGTCTACTTGACAGCTCCAAAGGTCTCGACAGGGACCTGTCAGAAGAGAGTGAATCTGCACAGATAAGTTTACAGTGACAGATTCGAAGGGTTAACCACTTCCCGCCGCACACTTCCTGTGCTGCATTTTTTCCTGTTCTGGAGCCTTGTGCTATGCAGAAAGTGTGGCGGTGGCAAGGCACCTGAGACTGACAAAAAAGCACACGTCGCAAGAACGTTCCTTAGGGGGCAATGGGATTCCCCGGGGGATGTGCAAAGCACTAAGTGTGCAGGTGCAGCGGGTAAGGGGTGGGGTTGGACAACCTATCTGTAGCTGCGCAATGGTATCGACCTGACATTACAAAAGCCCTTCAGTGAACCACAAAAGAAAACACGACCTGTTGCAAAGCATAAAAACAGGACGGGGTGAAGATCTCCTTAATGTATTTTAGTCATCATCCCATTACATACTGTTTTAACAAGACGAGGTCCCCTTCCAAGCAACAACTGGAACCAAGTTTCGCTCCAACTAAGTTTTTATATTTTATACTTTTACAGCCATGCAATACTCTGGAGAGAATTGTTTTAAACATCAAGCGTATCGGCAGCCCCTGGAATGGAGCACTACATCTACGATGAAATCTGCATGGCTCTCATCAGAGTGCATGATCAAAAGCTAAAAGCAACCATCAGTGATAAGAGCAGCATAAATAAGTCATTTCCAGACCTCCGTTCTGACAAGGGAGGTCAAACTGTGTGGGCAAGCAGTGATCTGTGTCCTCCAGAGCCCTGAGATGACAAGACATAACCTTAAGAAACCCCAAAAACGTCCCAAAGAGAAAAGAGAAGACCGAAAAACGTCTAGGCCTGCCTGCCGCTCTTCCATATACCTGTTCTCTTCTAATCGAGTTCAGAAATTGTGGATTTCTCTATGTCATCTATTTCGTAACAAACTAATGAAAGATGCAATAGGCAAATAGATGATACCCCACCTGAAAACACAGATAGGCCATCCTACTTCTGAGACCTTTTCTGCACTACTTTCGATATTTGCTTTCACTGTTTATCAGCAGAAAGTGATGTTCACTGCCCCACTTTTCTGAAGTCGTTTTAAAAATTGCACAGAAAAAGGGCACAGGACATGTAGAAGACAGTGAAACACAGACACATTCCTTCTCAAAGCTGTTTTAACACACACAATCAGGTCAAAGCCCAGCAGTATGGAAAACAACCAGCCCAACTATAACTTCCATGTGAGCAGCTCTCCAGGTGTCAGTATTGCCCAGTGTGGGGTTCAAACCCACAATCTGCTGGTACATATTACCCCTTTCCCAACAGCTGCTGTCAAAGCTCCAGGATTAAACATAAACCACAAAGACCAAAAAACAAAGCAGATATATTTTTAATTGAAGGTCTCAGTAGACACAGTTAATAGACCATCCCCTTGCCCCAACATGAACATTTCCACCCTTGTGAATTACCCCTCTGCAGCACGGGCAACAGCTAATCGTGGGTTTGCATAGTTTTGCGTGGTGTTTGCAAAACGGGCCCTTTGGCGTATGCCGACGTCAGGTTCCCATAATTCAATTTGCGAAAGCTGAAAGAGACTTATGGTGCTGGGGGGCTAGAGAGGCACAATGAAAAGAAGTTGGGGGTGTTTTGTGATCATGTCAAAAATCCCATTATTCAACTTTCGGGTTATCTCTGAGGAAACACTCCAAACCTAACACTGCCGCTTCTTCAAACACACAATCACACATAGTATCAGCAATTCACTAGATTTCAAGTTGGGGGAACGAGTCAAGGAACTCCCTTGAATTAATTGTAAGGAGAAGATGATCCAGGAATTCAAAAGTTTACTGTGACCTTGAAGAACAAAGAGGAATCTGTGCAGATACCTAGGTCTTCTGCCCTCATGTTCCTGCTTTCACACAATAATGTCCATCTAAAAGTCTATAAAAATGAGGCATGCCATAACTTACATTCCTCAGATTCATAGCAAGCAGGAAAGCATCTCATTTCTATAGGAAAATGCAAGAAATTAAACAGGTACACTGGGAAATGGTAAACAGGAAATGGAGAAACCTTACTGGAATTCAACCTCCTGCAGACACATTCATCAATCCAAAAATATCCACTATCTTTGCTAAGCTCAAAGTCTCCAGCAGATAATTGAGGAGCGGGAAATCTTTAAAAGTTGTCGTAAATCCAAAACCAAACACATTTAGAGCACCGTTCCTTTAGCAGGACACTGGAGCACATAGCAGACAGACAAGCTGTGCTTTGATTTGAGGTCCGAGCAGTACGCAACCATACTAAAATATGTGTTTCAAGAAAGTCAGATTAAACTTTCACAGTTCAAATAATGCAGTTCTAAGTCCCAGACCATGCCAAGACCTATTTATCACCGTTTAGGCTTTTTGAATACAGCCCTGCAAGTGAAGCGTTCTTTATCTTAGTGAAAGGTTTCTCATTGAGCAATACCACCTGCAGCTTTCTCACTTCACCAGACAAGCAAAGACTATAGTGTGCAGTACAACTGAAAGCAAAAATAGCAGAACTCAGTCAAAAATCTGTGATGTGATGGCATGAGGAAAAAATGTGGATCAAATCAAACCAGAACTCTTACTAGAAGCACAAACCATGAGCGTGAAGTTACAATACTTTGTTCACATCATAAGGAGGCTGGATTATTTTGAAAAGACAGCGATGCTTGGAATAGTTGAAGGAAAAAGAAGAAGAAAACCAGTAACCATCAAATGACCTCAGTGATGGCAACAATCATGACACCCATTTAAACACTATGGGCACAACTGGGGGATAGGACCTCCTTGAGAAAACTTATCTGTGTGATTAACAAGAGTAGGCATGGACACAACACTTAATGCCAAAAAAAAAACCATGAAAGGTGCAGACTCAAGCCACAGAGGGTAGACTGCTGGATTTCTGAACCTGACAACTCAACCTGTATTACTCCACAAAAAAACATCCTGCTGTATAAATAGATAAAATTAGACAGAAAGTGTGCATCTATGTAGTATGATAGGATTTTGATAAACAACCACTGCTGGTCTCACTGTCCCTACATGGCAGTGAATGTCATCAGGGTGGGAAAAAGTATGAAAGGGGGTGTTGAACTGTGATTGGAAAGAACACAATTAAAGGGCCAGCATATTTTTTCTTAGGCTCTTGGGTTGACTTATGTGCCTCTAACTTCAACTCTTCTTCTCCAACTTCCTGGGAGCAACCAGCCAGCAAGTGTTTAACTAAAGCCTCCACTTTGATTTCTCTTGCATATTACTACTCATTATAATGTCTTTTCATTTTTCCTTTATTTTCATTTTAATGTAGATAAAAGGGGGGGATGTGGTGGCGCAGTGGATTGGACCACAGTCCTGCTCTCCGGTGGGTCTGGGGTTCAAGTCCCGCTTGGGGTGCCTTGCGACGGACTGGCGTCCCGTCCTGGGTGTGTCCCCTCCCTCTCTGGCCTTATGCCCTGTGTTACCAGGTTGGCTCCGGTTCCCCGTGACCCCGTATGGGACAAGCGGTTCTGAAAATGTGTGTGTGTAGATAAAAGGGCCTGAATCAAACCAAATGGAAAAAAGCAAGACACACACTATCATACTTTAAGGCAAGAACATTTACAATGTTAATTTTGTACACTAAGCTACTTGCAGAGATTTACCCATTTATACAGCTGAGTAATTTTTACAGTCAGTTCAGGGTAACTACCTTGATCAAGGGTACTATAATATGAGTAGATATTGGAGCCTGGGTCCTTTATTGCAGTATGGCGATTTTAACCACTACACTACCTGCTGCACCTACACAGTAAAAAGAAAGGGAGCACTTTTCACTTTTGTGGGCAACCCTTCACTCAGTTCTGAGGATAGGAGCATGGAGGGGACAGAGACATTTTTGTTACCAGTATAAAGGTGGAACGGTTCAGCAAAGTTCACGTGTTTTAGCTGCCTTCAGGAGCTGGGAATTCCCAATCTGCAGACCACATTCACGTCCCCAGTTGCATTGTTGTTCTCTAATAGCTTTACACATCCAGAACAAAACCTAATTTTGGACTGCTTAATAAAGTACCTCATCCCAAAATAACAACAGGACACGGAGCCCTCTGAGTAAAAACAACAAATAGGCGGAAAAACTCTGGACGACTGAAACATGGTAGGTTGAGCTCGATTCACCTATCAGTGTATTTGTCTCTGGGATTATATGTATGCGTGTTGTTGCGCTCAACAGGGAACATCCAGGCTGCAGAACCAAGTGTTTCTCTATTCACAAACTTCCTCCCTTCATTGTATTTGCACAGGAAGTGCTGGCTCCTACTGATAGCAAATCTGGCCCCACCACCACTGGTCAGCTGTAGCCCCTACTGGGGCGTCAGGGTCACGGAGAGGTGGGCGTTACTGAAGGAAAGACGCACTTCTACACTTCCTTAAAGAGGTAGGATTTTGATTGAGGGAAACAAGAAAACCCAGAAAGTTGGCTGGTTCAGGATGTTCCTCCTTTTGATAATGTGTGAAACCTGATGCTTTGTAATTCTCCTAAGTCTGGAGTAGGAGACCTACCCCAAGTTAAAGTATGCAGAGAGTATATAAAGAAAGAGAGAGTGAGAAGGAGTGAGATGAGAGAGATTAAGAGCTGCCCACAGCCCACCCCTGACAGGAAGTGCCTGTGGTTTAACCTTTGTCTTCTATCCAACAGCAGACAAGGCTGGGCAATGCTGCAGTCACTGCTTCAGGCTATGGCTGAGGGGTAATGGTGGCAGTGGGTTGATGGACTACATCAGGCTGCACCTCTGAATGTCGTAGGTGGGGTTACAAGTCTCGCCACCAACACACGTGCCGCATGTGAGTGTGGCCTGAACTAGAGTTATGATCAGATCCTGTGGCAAAAGGAGAAAATCTATGTGCTGCACCTGTGTAGTTGGGTGGATAATGGGGGAGAGCAACCAAGGGGACAAGACAAGAGCTTGCAGCTTCCTGTAGTACCAAGCTCTGTGCTGGCTGCACAACGTTGTATTGTCACTGCCGTTCACGCACAGTGGTCTGCAGCAGCCTGCATCCATAAAAACCAGGAAAATACTTAATTTTTACACCTTTATAAAGATAAGCTTTCTCAAAATGTCTAATGAACTCCCTTTTCAAATTCAAAGCAATGTTAAGCTAAAAAGAAGCATCAATCAAGAGGATATTTCATTTTTACAATTCTTTATAAAGAAAATATGAACAAATATAAATATAAAGGGTTCCTGGAGTATCATGTCTATTGTGTAAACTATAACATCACAAAAACCGCAGTCTCACTGGCTGTCTGGAGACCCCCCACAGCTGTAATTGTGCCTGAACGCATCTGCGTACCAAAACGGTGCAAGGGAGGCACAAAGGAGGGGAATGTGTCCTCAATTCTCCCTCCAAGTGTTACCTCAGATGCCCTCCTTTCTCCATATGCTGAGTGTTTGCCAAGTGGATGCACGTGTTGCACTCCCAAATTTTCCCTTGGTCTGCGTCCAAAGTAGCTGAGGCATGCAGGAACACCCCTCCATGCCAAACATACACACACAGACATGCTAACTGCACGCTGCCAAAAAGTTCATCACTGTCAAACTCCATTATAAAATTCCTCCAAGAAAAAACCAGCAAGATGCCCACAGAGCCTGGTCGGCTGCTGCCCCGTTTCCTCATGTCCACTCCACTCAGCTCAAACCCGTCATCTCTCCTTAATTAGTTCCAATCACCTGCCTCATTAGCCTGCGGGCTGGTGGGGAATGAGGTAATTACCGCTGTGCTAGGGTGTCCACATCCTCATACAAATCCTCATACTGTCCTCATCTCACAGATCTTCTTCTAGTCACTTCCTCTCTCTCCTCTTCTCTGGCAGTCCCCACATCTAATCACCGCCCCGGGCCTCCTGCCTCCACTCACCTCCTCTTCCCTAGTTCCTCTAGACATCCATTCAGCCAGTATCACCATCTTGATGTTTTTTTAAATCCACTGTTCTTCTTGATACTACTCTTTTACATTTCTCCACATCCCTTGTGTTGTGTGACTTCCTCCTTCTTGCTTCTCAATTCCACTGTGATTCTCACTCTCAATCACCTGACTCTTTCAGTTGTGAACATTTGCACAAACCCATGTGGTGGGAAGGACCCCAAATCCCCATAAGGCCTCCATTCCACATTTAGGTTCAAGCTTCTAAGTCGATGTCAAATTACTGAAAGAACTCACTTAGAGGCAGCTCATAGAAAACAAGTAAATTCAGCAGGAGCAGCGAATTACAAATCCAACAGATCAAATGTCCACCTGTGCCCATTGTGGCTAAGGTGACCCCAGAGTTCTGGTTGATCTCTAGTGAGCTACAAGGAGAAGCTCCATTTAACTGTGGGGGCATAACCATGACTTAGGATATGAATGTCACTATGGCTTCAAGAAGGTGGTACAGACCTCACCAAAACTGGCCAGTGGGATTAGCAGGGCTGTTGCATTAAAATCTGAGTAACACCCTGAAGTCAACCCGTTCCAGCAATCCCTGGCCCAAACACAAACACCATGTAATTCAAGGCCCAGATAAACATCTCTATGGCTTTTTCCATGGAACTGGTTTCACCTGAGTCTTTGTCAAGCTCCACAGAATGCAAAAGGGAGTTTATTTACACCAAGGCCTTGTCGGAGGACCTCGGACAACAACGGCACTTTCTGTCTTCCACTGAAAATCAGACACAGGTTTCAGGTCATTTGACCTGGAGCAAGAAAAACAGGACCCTGGGAGTTTGAAATGAACTGCCTGTTAGCTAAGACCTGAATCTGAACCTCAGCCAAGTTCACAGGCCTCATTCCAATGCCAAAAAAAGAGAAAGAGTTG